>NC_068962.1:7280227-7583257 GCF_026419915.1 Harpia harpyja
TAAGAAAAAAATTCAGAAAGAAATACATAATTTGTTTATGTGCTTCACAGACCTCCAAAGAAGAAATAATTCGGTGGGAAGAAGGTAAAAAATGGCAAATCAGAATGGAAGGATTGCGGAACAAACTAAGGGAAAAGGAAAAAGAAGCAGATGCTGTAGCCAAACAGCTGAATACATTGAAGGAAATCTATACCAAGTGAGTTGGTTTTAACAGATTCCGCTACAAAATGATGACATAAGGGAAATCCAAATATGTTTGCTACATAATAATTATAAGAGTTTGTTATGTTTATAAGACTGATGTCTAGAATTTGATATTGCTATTGAGATTAAAAAGATTAGTTAATTTTCAAGTAGAAGGCTACTCCTCTAGTATCCTTTCCCCTGTAGAAGCCTTTATTAGAAGAAACTGTCTCTGAATAAAACTAATTAAAGTCCTTTATTATGCTTCTTGTATATAGGGTTCTGTTATTCCCATGAAACAAATAACAGCTTTATGAAGACAGCCTGTTTCTCACCTCTGTGTTATTTAATCAGATTACTAGGATTGGATACAGTGCTACTGTTACATGGAGTGCTACTGCAGTACTGGCAGTTCTAGGATTATGAGATGGAAGCCCTTTAAAAAAAACACCTGCGCAAACCCTCTGCAAATGTTACATTTACTTCAGTATGGTAATGGCAGGGTTTTACTGATAAAAGGTGCAGAAAACAAAGGAAACTGTGATGGTGATTGTAGCTGTCGTTAGATTGTGGTTTGAAACTGCTTCAAAATGGCATTTAGTCTTAGCAAGTCTTGCATGAATTTCACATAAAAAGCAGGCAAGAACAGCAAGGTTTTTATGACATGCATAATACTGATTTAATGTTCATTGTTTTTTCCAGGTTTGGTTTTTGGTTTTTTTGTGGGCTTTGGGGTTTTTGTGGTAAAGCTGTACTGTCTATAAGGTAACCTTATTAAACAGAAAAGGGGTTGTGGTTCAGTGAGCAAATAAATTGCAGTTGTGGATTCTTTAAGACAGAAAGTGTTTTCTCCTAAAGAAAACAAGTTAGCAAATAAAGTTTTAAATGTAAATTTACTGGATGTTACAGGACTGAAAAAGAGAAAATTGCTTTACATAAGAAACTGAAAACTACTGGTGTCACTGTTGACCATGTTGTTGGAGTAAAAGCCTCAGAGACTGAAAAAGAACTGGAAGAACTAAGAAAACGGAATCTAGATTTAGAAAACGAGGTTGCTCACATGAGGTGAGAGGCATTTTAAAAGAATCTATAAAAACTGAAAGATCTAAATGAGAAAAAAATCTGTGGAAAGAGATAGAAAGTCTCTATTAGAGCAACTGATTCAATAAGGAAAAAAACAGATGGGAATTTCAAAAATCCTTCTTTAAGTCTGTGATGAGCAAACTTAAAGCTACTTGGGAGCAATTGTGCATGTTCAGAGAATATGCAGCATTGGTTCATTATTCTAAAAAGCTAAGTAACGTGAAAAACATCTGGCTCCTATTGTGTGAAATTATAAGTACAATTCAGAGTTGGTGAAAGTTACTGGAACTGCTAAGTTGCAGTTAGGGAGTGTATTCTTAATCAGTGTATCCACTATCACAGTGGATAGTGTACCTGAGTAATATAAGCTGTACACATATCAAAAGAGCAGATTCCTTTTGCCAAAGTAAGTACTTTCAATTCACAGGAATTAGCTGAAATAGCCTGTGTGGCTAACGTTGATTTAGAATAACTAGCCCAGTAATACTAGAAAGTCCAGTCTAGTAATCCAGAAGTTCATGGGGTTTTTTACCTTAAAGGATGCTTTTCTGCATTAATAGCCATTTGTTTGTTTTGGCTTGATTTTTTTTTTTTTTTGATACAGAACACAGCAAGCAATGCCACGAGATTCTGTTGTAGAAGAATTACATTTCAAAAATCAATACCTCCAGGAAAAGCTTCATGCATTGCAGAGACAATGTTCGAGAGAGATGTATTCTAGACCCTCGGTAAGTTAATAATGTAACCATATTACCTAGAGGAATCACACTTACTTAACAAAAATATTTGTTATCCATTTGGTATTCTGTGCCATTTAAGTGGTTTTATTTCAGATGGTAGTATTCTAGAACAGGATAGAAAATACTCAGCTTTTAGTGGTTTTAAAAAACACAACAAAACACACCAAAAAAACCCCCAAACCCAAAACTTAGAGTTTCTGTGTTCTACAGATAGAAGCTGAAATATTCAGCATCCTAGCATATGTGGAGAAATACGGGATATGTATTTTTAAATACGTGAGTCTGCAACTGAGAGACTACTATATTCCATAATGATGGAAAATTCAGGATACAAATAGTTTGGGGAAATACTGAGCTGCATTTCAGTTACATTAGGTGTTTTTGTTGTGTTTTGATTTTTACAAGGTTCATTATACTGCAAATATTGCATTATGAGTTTATCTTAATCTTTCAAGAAATCGATTTAACAGTACATTCTAGTTTTCTTTATTTCCTGTTTTGTTTTACTGTCTTCTGCTTTTCTTTCATGCTTCGTTCTATCTTCAACTTGAATCAGAGTACATGTGACCAAAGTGAACTGACCAAGTCTGTTCCTATCAGTATCAGTAAACAAAAGTATTTGAATTCCCTTCAAAAGAAACCTATTTCAAATAGGGATGAAATCAAGCATCAGACTAATCATAGCATTGCTGATGGTAATGAAATAGATGAGGAAGCAGACACGCAGACATGCACCATGCATAATGAAGGCCATGAGGCTACTGCAGATGCAAGCACAGAAGCGTCTCCTGAAAACCATCCTGAAGATGGTGAGAAATGCAAGGACGCAGATATTTCTAGGGAAGAACTGGAAAACAAAAATATAGCTGAAGCTGATGAGAACTGCAGTGAAACAGAAGAAAATATAACCCAACCTGAAAATGGAAAACTTAATGAGGAATTTGAGGAAGAGGAGAGGAAGCAAGAAATACTCAAGCACTCAGATGTTGATGAAGAAGAAAGTGTAGAAGAGCCTGATACTGGCAGAATGAGCTGCAGTCAGTCTGATTCAGGGGAACCTTCTAATCAAGCTAATGACTATGAAGCAGAAAAAATAAATGTGAATAATGAAATGAATCAACACACTGCAGAGGATAAACATGAAACTTACCGAAGTGGTACAGAGGGGCTTGAAACAACCCCAGAATTTTGTGAAATGCCTGAGGTTTGATACTGTAGAAGTCCTCTAGCATTTCTTCTGTATAAGTGATGTAGAAATAGAATAGTTTGATCTTGATAATGCAGTGACTTCCTATGTATGGTCTGCAGGGATACTGAAGTAGTCACCAAGTGGTCCATAAAGCAAACCTTACACTTTCATGATAGGCATGCATGTCAGCTCACAAGTAAGCTACTGTCAATTCTAAAATTTTGATCCAGAAAGTTTACAAATAATCCCAATGAAACATGCAGCTAGTTGATGACTTTCATTCTTTAAGAGACTTATGATGTGTTATTACTTACACTAAGAAAAAAATATGCTTTATTGAAGCAAATACCTTATTCCTATTGCTATTAGTGATGAATTAATCGATCATTCTGTTAATTCCGTAATTACATAAGTAAAAACTGCTGATTATTATATCATCAAAAGGTTTTACTCTTTACTAGTCAGGCATAGTAATTTACCGTATACTTATGATTTGAATTGGCAATATAAGGCATGCAAAGCACTCTTTATGTAATAGAAATTTCTGGCCTCCATGGATAAACACTTAAGATTGTAGGAACTAACAGAGTAAGAATTAGAGTTACATACTACTCTTCCTGACTTGCTCTGTGATCTGTTTGACTTAAGTGAAATTCCTTATGCCATATGTACTATTTAATAAACATACCAGAATATGTCCTTAAAATTAGATGCTGTTCCCAGGTACAGTGTCACAGCTTACTATACTCAGTAGCTTTTTTGTCTTTTAGACTTTGAGATTAATTTTTACCTGATTGATAGTTTGTGAGTTAATTTTGGTTTGACAAAATTTTTACTGGTTTATACTGATTTGTAAACTTCCCCTAAAGGTTAAGCAAGTTTAGAAAATGTAAGAAGAGTTAAAGTCAGAGCAGATTAGATCAAAACTGGCAATACAACTGTAATCTGTTTTATTTCTGTGAAAAATACTAATTCTGTGTTGCTCTTTATCAGCTACAACTGATACAATGATTACTGCATTACCACTTAATAATTTTTTTCCCCTCTGTTTTCTCAAGACATCAGGAATAGGATCAGATGATCAATATCGAAGAGAACAAGAGCTTTTAAAGGAAAATTTAAGATTGTCATCTGAAAACGTTGAGCTAAGATTCCAGCTCGAGCAGGCCAATAAAGATTTGCCAAGACTAAAGGTAACATCTTCTTACCTTTAGTCCCCTTTACCCTGACACAGATTAGGGGATTGCTTAAAAAGAAATTGATATCTTTTCTGTACATACTGTAAGTTTTTAATGGTTTTAGGGAAGATGAGAAGGCTGAATGGCTGGTAAAAATGATGAAAAATGTCATTGTGATGGGAAATTGCTTTTTCTTTACATTTTTCAAAGTAAACCCACTGTATTTTTGTTACTGATAACCTCAATTTGAAATCTAAGTAAGTTGCTTATTACTTTGGTTTTTTAGGACCAAGTAGGTGACTTAAAAGAAATGTGTGAACTTCTCAAAAAAGAGAAAGCAGATGTTGAACGAAAGCTGGGCAGCATTAGAGGGGTGAGTATTGTAACAGCATTTTTCATCATAATTAAATGAAACTGAAATACAGAAAAGCACAATGTTTTATTAAAGCTAAATTATTTGGAATCAACCAAAAGCAAAAAGGAATTGTTCTTACTTGTTTATTTTATTGCCAAAGTCCTATAATAAATGAATGAAATTCAGTTAATAGGACCATTAGAAGGACTAGAGCTACACTATTAAATATTTGCACAATCATGGCCTTATTTCATCATTTGGATTAAAGTTATCTTCAGAAACATATTGGTACAAAAAAATAGGAGTTGCAGCCCTAGTAATGAAAATTATATTCATGTATTTAGGTAAATGTGTAATACAGTTACAGCTTTATGATTTAAAAGATAGGATTTTATTTGATGCAGATGTTAAAAAGTGTAAGTTATTGTTAGTGAAGTTGTCTGTTTGTTGTACTACGCAAGATGACACAGTTAAATTTTACCCTAGCTACTGTCAGCTACTTTAATAGAGCAGTACTTCAGAAGTTACAGGAGAAAAAGGCTTCAGTGCTGCCTAATATCTCGCTTGCCACTAACTTGTCAAACTATTTGTGTGACCTTTCAAAGGAAGCTGACTTAATAAAAGCTCTTAAGTGCCTTCATAGCTCTTTCAGTATACAAGGAGAATGAGTTCTACTTCTGGGTACCTGGAAAAGATTGTGTATTTCCCATTCTTTTACTTGTACCTTGCATGGACTGCTTGTGTATCTGCCTGTCTCTAATGCAGTGGTAGTTTTTGGATAGGGAAATTCAGTTTATAGAACTGTTTCATGCAAAGGTTCTGAGGAGGCAGCAAATTCTGAATCTTCCTCCCTTTTCAGGCACCAAGATCTGACAGAGGTTTTTCTTTAACTCTGCCGTGTGCCAACACAAACCTCCTAATCCCTCCAGTTATTTTAGAGAAGAAAGAATAAGTCATTTTTACTTCCAAAACTTGGCCACTGTATAGGTTTATGTAGGGCTCCAGGGAGTAAAATCTTCCAGATTTTCCACTGTACTGTGTTCATTACCTCAATAGAAAGAAAAGGAGGTACTTCATGGGCCCAGAATTAGAAACAGCAGCATCTTTAAGTTATTACTGCTGAGGAAAACAGTTGGTACAAAGATAATGAGAAAATAAATGCATTTGAAGACCCTTTAACAGCTTTTCTACCTCATAAATGAACATAGTGCAAGAACTAAAATGGAGAAATTACAAGCTTTTTTCTCCATATTTATTTATTTATTTATTTATCTATCACTCTGCAAGAATATATGCCTTGGGAAAGGGAGAAGATTTACTCATGCTTTAAGATGCAGTTCTGTCACTTTAATCCAGCAGAAGTATGGTTGCTAAAAAAGGGCCCCTCCCTCAAGCTCCCAGCCATTTTTTAAATTTTTTTTTTCCCTCCAGACAGTATTAGCTTTCATGCAATTGCATGGTCTGTTGTATCAGGGAATTGTTCTACAAGAAAAGCTAAAAAAATAAAGTAGTACTTTGATTTATTTTCCTATGTTTTAGTTTAGTTCATAAAGTACAGCAGATTTTGAGACTAACTGCAGCTTTCTTGGGTAACACAGAAAATGAAGGAGCTGACGACTTTGGGGGTGAATATATCACTAAACATTTTGGGGAGCTAAGTATGCAAGAAACTTTAGGGTTCAAGTCACACCAAAATATAACATCTTTTTTATAAATATAAATTTCAATGGGAAAATAAGCGATAAAGTAAGATTTGGAGTATCTCTGAACATTAAGATGAACTGTTTACTTCCTTGCAGTTTTTTTTCTTCCCTCTCTATAGGCTGGTAGAAGTGGAAAGACAGTCCCAGAATTGGAAAAAACAATTGGTTTGATGAAAAAGGTTGTAGAGAGAGTCCAAAGAGAAAACGAAGAGCTGAAAAAAGCTCCAGCTGTGGTTTCTAATGAGAAATTACTTGGTCTTGAACAGGAAAATGAGAGGCTAAAGGTACTGATTTATCTCCAGTAACTACATTTAGATAACACTTTATATGCATTTTAGTAGGAAAATGGAGCAGCAAACCTATTGTTGACACTGATTGGCACAAAAGTGTTTTAAAAATACCAAATATGAAGCGTGTAGAACAGAAAAGCAAAACTTCATTTTAGCATAATATACTGCATGATTTATGTAAAGGTACTCTGTATATATAAAATATATACATATATTTATGTATATATGCATATATACATAAATATGATGAAATGAATGTGATGAAATGTTATGTTCACTGTGCTAGATGGCTGTAACTATGCTGTGCTTTAAAAATGGAAATCTGAAATTTTCTACTAAGCAAGGTATATGTGTTTTAACAACCCGTTTCCTATTTAGTCTGAAATAGAAAAAATGAAACTTCATCTGGGGGGCCAGCTGAGTATGCATTATGAATCTAAAACCAAAGGAATGGAAAAAGTCATTACTGAAAACGAGAGGCTGCGTAAAGAACTGAAAAAGGTACGATCATTGTAATGCATCCCTTTATTTCCATTAGTTACTGGTTGTGGTAAGTATCTTTTTTTTTTTTAAAGTGGTTGATATGGAATGGACACTTTTCTAAGCACTGATATTGCTATGACAGAATTTTTAGTTCTATGTGGAGAGGAGACATCCAAGGAGCAGCCCAAGACAGAGTTTGGAAGTTGTAGTGCTAGTGATCTTGGATGCACTGTTTTCCTCTAAATCAGCGCTGACCCTATCTCACCACCATTTTAGATAATCCTGTGCTTCGTGTGAGGTTAAGTATTCCATAAACCTTTGTTGTTTTTATTGAACAATAGGAAGCTGACAGTGGAGAGAAGCTACGAATAGCAAAGCATAACTTGGAGATATTAAATGAGAAGTTAACTGTACAGCTGGAGGAAACCGTTAAGAGGCTCAATTTGGCTGAGAGCCAGTCTGACGGAGCTGACAGCAAAAGCTGGAAGTCTGTTGTTACAACAAGGTAGGAACTGAGAATGAGGTAAGGAAGATAAACAGAAGTGTTAATTTCTCTTTAAATATTAGCAAACAAATTAGACTTTCATTTTTGTAATTTTTTCTTTCCTCTTTTGAAGACAGTTTTACATTATCCGTATTTTATTTTCTGATTCCGTATTAGTATGTAGAATCAGTATATGGGTCTCTGATATGAATCCAGCAGAGATCTAGCATCCTTAAGTACTGGCCTTGTTATCTGCTTCTATACAGTAGCCAGGTACTCACGTCCCTTCTTCAGATCAGCGGTAGACTTCTGGGTAGTTCTGGTAAAGGAAATACTTTGTGTTCCTTCCTGCTTAAATGTATTGTATTTGTGCTTGGTGGAATAATGTCGGCATTTTTGCTGAACATAGAAAGTATTTCAGTACCTTACCACATGGATGACAATCTGAAAAAACTGGAAGCCAGCAACCTGCATTTTCCAGCCTGGCTGTATTCGAATCTCCATTTAACCATGTGAATGTGCAGAGGTTGTGTTAGAAAACCCACTGGGATTTCTGTACTACTTGGGACATGTAGGCATAGCTAAAGATCCTTCATGTGTGTTCTGAAGGCCCTGAAAGCTAATTGCAGTCAGCCAGTTGATTCTGTTATCTGTAGAAGGAGAAAAGCTCTGAGCCTAGCACTGGATTATCTTTTCCAATATATAAAATGAAGTGTGGGAATCGCCATTTCTAGAGTTTTAGATAAAACTCAGACTTTGAAATCAGCATCAAAAATGATTTTTGGTTTGGTAATAATAGTAAATGTCTACAACTCTTTACCAATAAGTTATCTGAAAGTTACCTATCAGTTGTTACAAAATTCAAGTATCATCACTTGCATCACTCAGCGTGGAACAAACTAAAGAAAACAGTTTTATGACACCAATTTCTGCTTTGCAACTTAGGTATATATTTTTAATTTATCTGTACTTCCGCAATTAGTTCAGATGCTTTTTCTATGGCAACCTACTTATACAGGCTGTACATCTTAACTCTATAGCCTGAACAACTTTGATTGCATTTCTTCCTTTGCTAGAAGCAAGCTGTTTAGTTCTGTTTTGTGGTTTGCTTACAGAAATTATTTTGGCAAACAGTCACCTCAAAACCACTGCCAGTCCAAAAAGCATTACTATCATCACATCCGTCTTCAATTATGAGCTATGCACAGAGATGCTAGTTATGTGTCATGCTAGCATGTTTAATAATGAACAGATTGATATAGAATATGAAGTTTGATACAAGATACATTCACATGAAATATGCCTGTGATTCATCAAAGTGGACGAGGAAGGAGAATTTTAACCCTCTTGAGGCAAGGGTTTTTAACTGGGTATCATCTCTTGTACTGCCGTATCTCAGAAAAGGATGAGAAAATGAAACAATGCTTATGCTATTAAGAGAAATAAACGGCCTGTGTCCTGCATAAGGATGGAAGAGAGCAAATTTTTTGGAAGAAATACTTAGTCCTGGACTCCTGGATGACCTCAGGATGAAATAAGATGACATTTTGCAAAAGTACTTTTTAATAGTTGTAAACGGAGATGGAAGGTATCTACAAAACCAGAACCTCTGACAGCAACCTTACTGGGGCAGAAAATCAGCTGGACAGGAGAGAGACTTGTCTGATTTCAGCTTAGGTCAGATCACTGTTGAACAGTCTTATCTGCTGATGTCCAAGATTTTACCCACCTCCCAGTCTTGCACTCCCACGGGATCCCTTGGAGGAGTTCTAGTGCTTCCCTGACACCTTGCTGAGCCATTTCACTTCACTGGGACTTCAGGAAAGCCATTCCTTTTTTTTAACCTTTCCCCTAACTACGTAGTGAGGTAAAACGTCTCTATGCAAGGGCAGATGACAGCCATATTTAGCATAAGGAAGGACAGCAAAACTGGCTGCCAGTCACAGGTGGAGGAGGACAGGAACATGCAGGGGAGATGGCAGGCCCTTAACAGGTAGCATATCAGCTCAGTAGTTTGAATATAGGTTTGGTGGTTTTTTTTTTTTTTTAGTTCTTTACCTCCTTGAAAAACATTTCTACTTAATTCTATTTAGTTGATATAGAGAGGTAGTTGTGTATAGACAGATACAAAATACATGATTGTGCTTAATTGTATTTGCCTATTTCAACTGGTGAGTAAAAACTTTTATTTGCATTTACTTTAATGTGATTTTAAAGTAAGTAAGTGAATAACATGAAGACATTACTAACCTAGAGGAGCTCATTGGGGCACTTTAACATGCAATCCACCTCACCAG
This sequence comes from Harpia harpyja, assembly GCF_026419915.1. Classification (NCBI taxonomy): domain Eukaryota; kingdom Metazoa; phylum Chordata; class Aves; order Accipitriformes; family Accipitridae; genus Harpia; species Harpia harpyja. The sequence continues at coordinate 7,290,213 of NC_068962.1, forward strand.
TACATCTTCCAAAGCATGTACGTGGTAACAAAGTATTTGATAGGGCAGACAAAGGTGTCATCCAAGTGATCCTTCGGAAGGCTCTTTGGCAGGTAGCAGGATGTTGGAGATTGTATGGCTAGCTGAAAACCCACTTCAGATGGGAGGCTGGACTACATGATGTCCAGAGGTACCTTCCAAACAACATTTCAATGATTCTACAAAAACCTTTTTGTAGCCTTGTATGGCTCAAAGCAAAACACAATCCTCCTCAGACTGCAGTCACTCTAGGGTAAACGTAATTTCTTGCAGAACACTTTTGCCCTTGGAGTCTGCATCTTCTGTATCTGTATTAGCCCTTTTCTCAGTACATTATCTTCCATAAATTATTAAATCATAAGAAAAATACTGTCAAAGTTATGACACTGAAGAAAGACCTGACCAATGTGCACTCTACATCAATAAGACACGTGCCTGTTTTTAACAGGAGGTAGTCTGGGGTTTATGTGCAATACCATAAAAAGATTCCAGTCCCCCTGTAATGAAAAGTAGACACAAAGTAAGATCCACAAAGGTGTAACATTTGGAAAAGCCTTTATTCTAAGATTAAAAATGTATTTTTCATTATGCTTCTTTCAGCTCACTTATAATTACTTAATAATAACCAGTGATTATTTCAAGGCCAATGCCTCAAACATATTTTAGGGTGTATTTTATGGCATTTAATCTCCTAAAGATATTTTAATCTCTATTTCTTCAAAGTATCAGCTTTTGCTCTTATCTTTTTCTAAATAAAAATACTACCAGAATGCATGAAACCAAGATGAAGGAAATGGAAATGGATATTGCTAAAAAAACCCAAAGCATTGCTGACCTTAAACGGCTGCTTCAGGAAGCAACAGAACGCGAACATGAGGCTGATAAAAACTTACAAGATCTAAAAGAACAAGTGAGTAAAATTTAGCCAGATGACTCTGAGAATACATTGCTTAATATTAATTAATTTCTTTCTAATGTCTATATTGGCAGAGTACATTTTTTTTCTCTAATCCATGCTTTTACAGGTTTTTTCAGTCCTAGTTGCCCTAATTGTACATTTACATATTTTAGCCAATTAATAAGGTTTACCACATATTATCAGTATAGTCATAGACTATTCTATGCAGTCTTAAAGGAAAATTAATCTTTTTCTACTGTATTCTTCTGTAGGGTTTTTTTATTATAGTTTCACTAATCCCATGAAAGCCTGTAGGTACAGGTACTTCAAATGGTCTTAAAATCTTTCTAGCTTGTTCCACAGAGCAAGTTTGCTGCAGGGACTTCCCTCTTCCTTCCAGGTCTTTTTTGGGGGATTGACTTTGCCATCCTGGAGGGGATCTTCATGGCTGTTTCCCATATGGCCTCTTACATGCAGTCCCTAATAAGTCTTACAAATGTTATTTCACACATGGAAGAGTTGATGAATTTTAAACTCAGGTACCCTTGAAAAGATGTATCAAATTTTGGACTTTTAAGTACTCCCCAGATGTAGCCCTGTGACCATCCACCTTCTCATTTATTAATACGTGCATGGTTTTCTTCCCCAGGCATCTTGTACTGGCCATTCTCAGTGTAAGGTATTGAATACACAACTTTCAATATAGGAAGTCATATATATTATGTAAGCAAGTAAATGTGTTCAATAAATAGAACTTGGAATTGAGTCCTATAAAACAATTATTTTGTTAGTTTTTGCTTGTTTTCCATTTTTTAAAGTCAGCATTATTAACGTGAAGTGTGTACCAGCAGCAAAATTAACAGAGAGATAAAATTATTTCATTATGTGATATTACTCTGGAGCAACACACTTTGAAGTTTCTTTTGTGTCTCAAATACTGATGAAGGGATGTGGTCATGGTTAACTACATTTCAAAGATTGTGAAAAAAGCCAAATCCTTACCGTTTTAGGTAATAATAGAACAGAAGCCTATCACTAACAGTAGCCTTATGAGAATTTATAAATTGTCACTGCATTCAAACACTGTATATAGTCTCACATCTAAACCACTAATTTTTTGCTCCTGCATCTTCTACTGAAGGGCACTTCCAGAGGCCAATGCCCTCTCCGGTCAGGGACCTGTTCTAACAACTGCAGGTCATTTCTAGTCAACATACGCACATTTGGGTTTTCATTGCAAAATCACAGGCTTTTCGTATTAAAAAAGGAACTTGGACACCTAGGTATGCAAATAAACACATCAGTAGTATTTTTAAAGCACTTAAATGATTTAGGTGTATCACTTCCTTAAGCATGTGTATAAATTATACTAATGTAGCTATGTGTCTTAACTTTCTTTGTAGATCTAACTTTTGAATACTTTTTTCTTCACCCTTCATGAAATATGTAGCAATGATGTATACTAACTTTAAAAAGGCTGTAGATAATTAGCTTTGTGGAAACTGTTACTAGATGAACACTTGGGGTTTTTTCTGTCATAACCTAGTACTTGGTTATATCCTTAGTATTATTTTCATTTGTTTTTTAATCCTGTATCAAAGAGAACTCCATCTGAACTGCATTATCCACGGATACTGTTTTCAACAGTAAAACTTTCTTACTTTTTCTTCTAAGGTTGAGCTTCACAAACACTTTCCTGAAGGTGCAAGGACAGAGCAAAGCCTCATCAGGGAGCTTCAGCTTTTAAGGTAATGTACTTTTAAATAACTAAATAAATACCTCAGCCAATACACATGAAATAAGAATGATCAGGAAATGGCCATTGCGATTTTTAGTTATATATTTCATATTCCAAAATATTTTAATATTTTTTTTAAATTATTCTAAAACTGTTTTATATTCCAGATTAACTAATAATCGGTTAGAGAAAGAAAAAGCGGAACTAGCTCACCAGGTGGAAGATTATAAGCACCATGTACACACATATACAAGTGAAGGTCCTGCAGCCGGTAATCATTTTCAATACCTAAAATAAAGATCTTCCTGTAGTTTAGGCCTAAAACTATTTTTACTTAATATGTGTGTACAAAATTATAATAAACCTATGGAATTATTTGAATTACATTATGCCAGAGTACTGTAAACTGGAGCAGACTATGGTCTTGGATTTTTGAGTACTTATACAAGCTTTTTATAGAGAAGTGTTAGTAAAAATCTCCATAATTAATTATCTTGAACAAGGGGCTGTAATCTTTGTAAGATTTCCCTCTCCAAGAAGATGCATAGTTCATGCTGCCCTTTGCTTTATAAACCTCAAAAGACTGCTTGCAAGATGTCAGTCATTCACCGAAACCCTCTTGCCTACCCCTTTTGCCTTGGCTTCCAAGCTGCCAGAGAATGTCTCTTTCCAGATACCAGCTCTGTGAATGATTTAAGACTTAGCAGGCATCAGTCCCACAGGAAAAGCAGAGCACTAGAGAACAGCACGTTGCCATGACTGGGAAAAAAACCAAAGCAAACCAAAACAACAACCCTCTTGAAATTATGAATACAATTAACAAGATCCTTATACTATGTTATTTCCAAATTTCCTGCGTTTAATTCAGAGAAACCGTACATGTCATATTTCTCAGAAGTGTGCTAATACACTGGCCACTGGAGTACTGCGTTCCATCACGGGAACTAGACACCACCACCTAATTTGTACAAGAACTAAAGAAAAGCCCAGATGACTTGAATTTTTGGTGGTTGTTGATCCCAGTTGGGTTTACACGCTTTTAACTGTTTCAGCTTTCAAGAGATGCAGTTACTGTAACAAGATTATTCATGTCATTGATTTTTCACTACCTTAAATTTCATAACAAATTATCATTATTTTTGCAGGACATAATGAAATTGTAGAGAAGGATAAAAATGACAAGTTAATGACAGAAATAGCTGACCTTCAGACACAGTTGAAAGCCTCAGAGTTGGAAAAACTGCAATTAAAGGTGAGTTGCCAGGATCATCCTAGGCAAGATAATGAGCAAAATTACAGTAAGCTAGAAAGAGCTCTTTAATACCTAAACTAATATTTAATGACAAAGTCAATTGCTAAACATTAACTTTATGAAGCCTATTTTGTTGTTAGTGAATGTGCTGTTCGTGGGTAGATTTTTGTGTCTCTGGAGAACATGCTTATTTTCTCATCATTTAGCCCCCTAAGAAAAAGGCAAAAAAAAGCTGCTGTTGACGTGTATTTCCTAAGTTCTGGATGAAGGTGGTACTCCTTTGTTCTTTTTAATAGGAAGAAACAAAAAAGCTGAGAAGAGAACTAGAAAACTTTGACCCTTCCTTTTTTGAAGAAATTGAGGATCTGAAATATAACTACAATGAAGAAGTAAAAAAAAATATTATCTTAGAAGAAAGATTAAAGCAGCTTTCTGAAGAGTTTGGCGTTCAAGTGGATAGTCCAGGCAACGTTTCTGTTGATTAGACTAATGTTTAGTATCCTCAGTATTGATACAGAAAATAAATTCTGGGGCAGTTACATAATATTGATTTATTTGTCTGGTTTTATCTTGGAATGATACAAGTCTATTAAAGTTACAATAGTTTGGCACATACCTAAGAGTGCAGAATTGGATTAGTCAACAGATTATGGTCAGTATTTATATACACCAGTCAAAATAAAAGTGAGTTTTACCTCTCCCAACTCCTTTGCAATATTTTAATTCAGAATAGTAGGATGGGTAATACACAGGTGCCAGGTGAAGTTGAAACCTTGGACTGACTTACCCTAAAATTGAGAAACTCTTAAAATGTGCTAAGTATGCTAAGTTCCAGATCGATAAGAATATGTAATTTGTTCTTGCTGTCTCGTGCTATCATACTTCTTAAACTACGGACTCAGGGTCATCGTGCTGGATGTCTGTTCTTACATCCCTGGTTATTTTTACCTCAATTTTAGAAAATCCAAGAACAAAGAATTGAAAATAAAGTTATAGTATTTCAGGCAAATTAATGGTATTTTTGTAGATAAATGATTTTTCATTTTGTATACTTTATATAGCTGGATGTATACTTTTATAGCACAGATAAAATAAAGCCAACTCAAATAATCATGCTTTCTCACCTTTATTATTTATATGCCATCTTACTTAATATGCCCTCGATGAAGTTTCCTCATTGAGATGGTCTGAAAATAGGTATATTAAGCCATGTATCTCTCTAATTACTAAGCATCTCCAAAATAGAACTAGTATACTTTCTATTATTTACTCTTTTTGTCCCAAAATAGTGGAAGTACCTGTAGGATATAGCTTAATTAGGTTTTCAAGTAATAGCGTAATGCTGCAGCTTACCAGTTCAATAATACAGTGAAAAGTTTTCCCCCAAAATTAAAAGAAAATATCAAATTTCAGGACTGATTCTGGTCCCACCTGAAATATGTCCTTTACTGTTAAGAAACAACTAGATACTAAGTCTGAATCCTACATATAACAGTGTCAAAATATTTATAAAAGTGCAACCTATGGAATTTTGACAGTTGATTGCATTCATTAGCTAAGCTATTAGGACCAGCCAGTGATAGACAACATACTTCTTAACACTTAACTATAACAGTTTCCAGAAATGGCTTCAGAAGTTAAGGATTTTTCAGAACTCAAATAAACATGCTGAAAGCTAGATCTCAGCTCTGGGTGTCAGATCTCTCATTATATAAAATCAGTCATTCTGGAAAAACTTAAAATGATACAGTACCTAGCCTGCTGCCTAAGCTAGAAGATTATTTGTGAAGAGTTCTGTGGTAGACACAAGTAAGAGGAACGCAGCACATACATAAAACAATTAACTTACTTAAAAGAGAAAAATCATTTCAAGCATCAAACTTGATATCTTTGAGTCTGTCAAATCTTTGACCATCCAAGTTTGAAAAACGGTGAAACAAACTCTTTGGTTCAAAGTCACAGTCATATTTAGTTCTATTAAAAGAAATTACAACAGGCTGAGAATTCAGGTATGTCTCTGCAAGTGGCCAGTGTAAACCAAGATGATGGCGATGGAGCTAAAATAAAAAGAAGTAAGATCAGTTTAGAGATTTTGATATAGTAGCCCAACAGTTCCCAACTTGCGGGGTGTGGGTGTGGGTGTGCGCGCTTTAATTCTAGGCTCCTCCGTATTAGGGCACTTACAACCATTAATCAGTTACCTGAACAACACGAGTAACAATGAAGCACAAAAGGCAAATGAGACCCAAGGTGTCCTCCACAGCTTCAGAAATAACATAAACTTGCTAATTAATCAAAAATCACATTCTTATTAACAATACTTCTTCTGTAAGTCAACATTAACAAGAAGTGAATTTTTTAAATAAAAGAATTAACATTTTAAAGCTTAAGTGATTCCTATACAGGGAGGCAAGAAAATACTATTTTATGCTCTCAATTACTTTAAGTTAGTAGCATAACGTAGATAATGAAAAAGTTTAATACGTTGTCATTGTAGTGATTCACCGCCTTGACTAATTCTACTGTCACCTGATTTGCTAGGAGAACATTTACTACTAAGGAATTTGGAAAACAAGATAAAAAATGAATACCTGACAATACTTCACATATTATGAATTATTATAGTGGTTTCCACATGCCTGTCTAAATATTTACCTTGATTAAACACCCATCACGGCAGTGCCACACAATTCCTTCAACTTTACCCTCACTGCAGCCTTCAAACCAAGACACTATGTCAGTTTGTTTCAAAGTAGGTGGATTCTTTATCTCAAATGCTCCATGTGGTACAAGAAGATGTAGAGGCTGCTTCTTGCTTCCTAATCCTATGTTAAAAGAAACAAAAATCTTCCCGCTAGTTACATACGATAACAAGATTTTCCTCACTTTTGTTATTACAGCTATCTTAAAAGCACTCTATAAAGGCAGACTACTATTAGATACTACAACATTGTCCTGCCTTTAAAAAAAGTTAAATGTGGTTTTAAGTGTCAAATGTAGCTTTTTCCTCCTCATGTAATGTTTTATCTACATCAAATAAACATGACATAGAGATTTATACGTTTGTCTGCTTTGTCCTTGTGGTCACCTCCTCAGTAACCATAAAGCTACTAGGTAAGTTCTTCAGGCTTCAGATCATGATCCATAGCACAAACATCTTAGTTCCTGAAAATCTGGCATATTTTCTTAGGAACATGGATTAATACTGAAGCAGGGTTGTTAACAAATGCAGTGCCTCTTCACTGACTGTTCAACAGAAATCTTCATCTAAGAATACAGCTATTAGATTTTTTTTTTTATGCAGTTCCTTTACATTCTGTGAAAATGCTTAGACCTGGAACTACTATTTTTCCTATCCATCCTTGCAAGTTATCCTAACAGCAAAGCTCAGAAGCTAGAACTCACTTGTGCTCACACCTCATTTTTCTTTTGTTGTAAGGCTTTTAAAGGGAGAAGCCATAACCAAAATTTAGCTTAAATTACATTTCCTTAAAAAATATACATAATATTTAATAATTTAAAAACTGCACCTTATGACTAACTCCAATGATGCAAAAAAAGAAAAAAAGACTGAATAAAATTTTCTACTTTAATGTACTAAACAGCATCAGAAGAGCAAATAAAAAAAAGTCAAGAAAAGGTACCAACAGTCAATCTTAAAAAATATTTTAACAGTAGTATTTGAAACAACTTTTCCAGTCAAAATATTTTTTGAAAGACTAAAGCAAAGCATTTTTATAGTAACTGGTAAAGAACAGGTGCAAAGAGGTTTAATAGACATAAACACTCTCATGACAGCTCGGCTTTCTGAGGTGAGTATTTTTGGTAAGTGTTTTTTGAGCTAGCCCTTTCTCTCCTTTCTAAAAGGTTACATTGAAAAAAAAGTTCTAAGGTAGCAAACTTATACAAAGAAAATGCATCATTTTCACTCAAAAGTATCACTAAATAAAAAAGTATTTAAGAACAGATCATACAAACTTACCATATGGATTTGCATTAATATTAGTCCCAATAAGCTCCAATGTTTGTTCTAAAATTTCCGATAACGGCACTGGACTGATTTCCAGAAGCCCTGGGTCAGCATGGTGTTTCAATAGCAGCGCTATTTCAGCCTCGTAATTTACAACAGATGAGTGCCAGCAATACTGCTTACTATTTTTCTCCACAGGCACCCAACCTATGAGAAAACATTGCATTTACCAAAGTAAATTTCTGAAGTTATCAAATGTGTACTAGAACTGTACATGCATTAAAAAAACCCACAGTTAACTACAAACAGAAAGAGTAACAAGAAAAACCGTGTCGTACCTCAGAGGAATGCAAGTGTGACAACTATGCCTTCAGTTGAAGCCCTTTAAGTAGATTAACTACTACTTTTAACATTGGAACTAATTCTATTTCACTTCAAAAATTGAAGCCCCCCCCCATTTTACCTGTGCTGCATCATAGGTACCTGGCATATGTCCATTCTCATCGGGCAAAGGATTGCCATTACAGAACTCTATGTCCTTTGCTGGAATCCAGGTATCTGGAACAGGCTTGAAATCCTCTTCAACATTCCAAACAAATTCTAGACATATAAATGTAACATTAAGTTTTTGGCAAACTGTTAGCCAATTTTATGTTTTGATCATCTTTCAATGCAAGTATTAAAATACCATTGATCTAAACCTTGTTTTACAGACAGTAGTCCCAGTTACTTTGTACAAGCACCGAGATCTGGCACACTCAAGCACTCTACAGTTAGGGGGTTTAAAGAAGCATAGTAGCCTTTGAGTAGTTTAAAAGTTCAAAAGTAACTACGATCAAAACATAGCTACCTAAATAGCTAACCTTATATTTAAACCAGAGCCAGAGAAGTAGAATAGAATAGACTATTTCAGTTGGAAGGGACCTACAACAATCACCTAGTCCAACTCCCTGACCAATTTAGGACTGACCAAAAGTTAAAGCATGTTCTTAAGGGCATTGTCCAAATGCCTCTTAAACACTGTCAGGCTTCTTTCTCTGTAAAGAAATGCTTCCTAATGCCTAGTCTAAACCTCCCCTGGCGCAGGTTTGAACCATTCCCATGTGTCCCATCCCTGGACCCCAGGGAGAAGAGCTCAGCACCTCCCTCCCCATGTCCCCTCCTCGGGAAGCTGCAGAGAGCAAGGAGGTCGCCCCTCAGCCTCCTTCTCTCCAAACTAGACAAACCCAACGTCCTCAGCCGCTCCTCACAGGACATGCCTTCCAGCCCTGCCACCAGCTTTCTTGCCCTCCTCTGGACGCATTCAAGGACCTGACCATCCTTCTTAAACTGTGGGACCCAGAACTGCACACAGTACTCAGGGTGAGACCGCACCGACGCTGAATACAGCGGGACGATCCCCTCTTTTGACCGGCTGGTCATGCTGTGTTTGATGCACCCCAGGATGGGGTCTGCCCTCTCGGCTGCCAGGGCACACTGCTGGCTCCTGTTGTGCCTGCTGTCGACCAGCACCCAGCACCCAGATCCCTTTCTGCAGGGCTGCTCTTCAGCCTCTCCTCTCCTAATTTATACTTGTGCCTAGCCTTACTCTGTCCCAGGTGCAGAATCCAGCATTCGGACTTGTTAAATTCCATCCCATTAATCATAGCCCAATGCTCCAATCTATCTAGATCCCTCTGCAAGGCCTCCTGTCCCTCAAGAGAGTCAACAGCACCTCCCAGTTTGGTATCATCATCACACTTGCCAATGCATTCAACTACTGCACCCAGATCGTTGATAAATGTAGCGAACAGAACTGGCCCTAGAACTGAACCCTGAGGAACACCGCTGGTGACCAGTCACCAGCCAGATGTAGGCCCATGTACTACAACCCTTTGAGCTCTGCCCTTCAGCCAGTTCTTCACTCAGTGCACCATGAACCCCCTTATCCCACAGCTGGACAACTTGTCCAGAAGGATGCTGTGAGGGGACAGTATCAAAAGCCTTACTAAAATCCAGAAAAACTACATCCACCACCTTCCCTTCATCCATGAGGTGGGTGACCTCATCACAGAAGGATATCAAATTGGTTAAAACAGGACTTTCCCTTTGTGAACCCATGCTGACTGTGCCTGATGATTGCATTAATCTTAAATGCCTTTCAATAGTACCCAGTATTATCCTCTGCATATATTTTCCAGGAACTGAGGTTAGACTAACAGGTCTGTAGTTCCCTGGGTCCTCTCTCACGCCCTTTTTGTAGACTGGCGCAACACCGGCTAGCTTCCAGTCAGCAGGGACCTCCCCAGACTCCCAAGACCTTTGGTAGATGATGAGAGGGGTCCTGCCGTAACATCCGATGACTCCTTCAGTGCTCTGGGATGAATCCCATCAGGCCCCATGGACCTGTGAACATGCAGCTGAAACAGCTGGTCCCTTAGAATTTCAGCACCCACAAATGGAAAGTCACTGTTCCCACACTCGTGGTCTTCCAACTCAGGGGGTATCAGTATTATTAAAGACTGAGGCAAAAAAAGCACTGAATGCCTCCGCTTTTTCTTCGTCCCTTTTAGTCAGATGACCATCTTCAACAAGTATCGGTCCAATGTTTCCTTTAGACCTCCTCTTGCTGTTATAAAAGGGCCTAAAAAAGCCCTTGTTATCTGAAACAACACTGGCCAGTTTCAACTCTAACTGAGCTTTGCCCTTTCATGTCTTCTCCCTGCATATACGAATCACAGCTCTGTAATCATCCTGCGAAGCTTGACCTTGCTTCCAGAGATCATACAGTTTCTTTTTCCTCTTGAGCTCCGCGAGGAGTTCCCTGTTCAGCCAAAGTGGTGTTCTGCCCTGCTTACTTGATTTACAACACAGTGGAATTGCCTGCTCCTGTGCTTCTAAAAGGTGGTTCTTAAAGACTGACCAGCACCCGGGGACTCCTAAGCCCTCAAAAGCAGATTCCCAGGGTACTCTGCTAAACAGCTCCCTGAAGAGCTTAAAGTTTGCTCTCCTGAAGTCCAGGGCAGCAACTCTACTGTCCTTTTTTCTTATTACACTGAAAATTTTAAACTCAACCATTTCACGATCACTGTGACCAAGGCAGCCACCTCCCATCACACCCCTCCCCGAGTCCTTCTCTATTCACAAACAGCAAGTCTAGGAGGGCATCTTTCCTAGTTGGCTCACTGACTACCTGTGTCAAGAAGTTCTCTCCTACAAACTTCAAGAATTTCCAAGATCTGCTCGTCACAGCCATATGATATTACCAGTTGATGTCTGGGAAGTTGAAATCTCCCGTAAGGACAAGGGCTACTGATCCAGAAATTTATCCTAAGTGCCTACAGAGTAACTCATCAGCGCTTACCTCCCAGCTGGGCGATTGGTAGTAGATACTGACTACATCATCTCCTTTGTTTTCCATTCCCCTAATCCTCAACCACACCATCGCTAACTCTAAGGGCTGTACAACCAAACCTCTCCCTTACGCATAGTGCAAGGCCTCCACCTTGCCTGCCCTGCTTATCCCTCCTGAACAGCCTGTAGCCCTCCAACCACAGGACTCAATCCACCAAGTCTCACTAATACCAATGATATTGTAGCTCTGGGAGGTGACCAATGCTTCCAGTTCATCCTGGTTTTTTCTCATACTGCGTGTGGTGGTGCACAAGCATTTCAGATATGCTCCGGAGCCCTCAATGCTCCCCGGAGGGTTGCAAATGTTCCCACTAGCACCACCACCCTCCAGTGATGCCATGCCAACCCTTACCTACTGCAGTGCTGTTGGTATCCCCTTCCCCAACTGATTCTAGTTTAAAGCTCTCTTGAAGTAAAGTTAAGACTGACATTAAGAAAAATTGAAGCAGGATCACTGACATTTCCTGTGTTAGACTATAGGTGTTTTTCCAACTGGATAACTTACATTGACAAAAAGAAGGAAAGAAATCTTCACTAACCTTTGCAATCTTCCAATGAATACAAGAATCGTTTAAACCTTTTTTCAGCTTGCTTGTTGGGTTTTCGATCCATCCTGGCCCATAGATAGGGTTGCCCTAGAGTTTCCAGAGGGATAAAAATCAGCAGTTTACTGAGGCAACCACACCCTGCAGAGTACCGAAATCAACCATGTAAAAGGCACGATAGGCCTTCTCATTTGCCACTACAGAAATCTTATATCCAAAGACACTACTTAAATTCATAAGTTAACTGCCGTATATGAATCTAAAAATCTATTCGTAGAATCGTGGCTAGTGTAATACAAAGCTTCCTTACAATTGCAGGTAAAGGCATGAACCCCAGTGATGCAACGAACCACCACAGTCTTCTCCTTTCCTCCCCACTTTCATACTTCTTTTCATCCTCCCCAAGGAAATTAGACACCCCTTATTATACAAGTTCTAGTGCGCAAGGAAGATTTTACTAATAGGAAATTTTAGAACTGGAATAGGTCCCCGATTGGCATGTTCGCTGCAACCAGACTTCCATGTATTTTAGAGAGTAAAATCTGTAACAACTTTATAAAACACCTCCTACGTTTATGGTAAGTCTTACTTTGTGGTCAAGGTGGTTAATGACACAGGAATTCACAACAGCTGTGATCCAATGGATCATACAATAAAAGTGAAAACAAAGTAAAACAAGGCTTCTAGCCAACATAAGAAATCTGCATACGGATCTTCTTTATTACCTGTATAGGTAGTTACGTAACAGCAGGTTCCGTCCACCTTTTCAGTAGGGATTGCATTGTATATATCTGCCTCTAACGCCTTCCCGGTTATAGCTTCAGTTGCCAAAACTTTAAAGGGCTGAAAAGAAGACAGGTATTTTAAACCCTCATCATGGCTGTTTCTCACATGGATCCTTGCTCCTCACAGCCGGCCTCTGTAAGTCCAGTACTACACATTATGTTGCTGATTTCTAATGCCATTGAAATACACCATTGTTTCTTCAAGACACGACAGCCTGGGAAATGCTCTAAGACAAAAGAACAAAGGCAATCTGTTTGCAAACTCTCTCCCTCTTCTCCGTTCTCAATTAGTATTTACAGATGACTTTGCCTTCCGCTGCAAGTAGTGCACATAAACTAGAAGGGTCCCAGTCCAACGCTACGAAAGTTTGAGACGTGCCTTCCTCTGTTACGATGGCAATAGCGATTCACCGTGACTAGCTGCTCCAAGCTTGCAGTTTGGAGCTGAAAGTCAATAGCACCATGTTAGTGCAATACACAGACCCGTGCGATGCAAGGTGGCAAAAGCATCCTGGCATTAAATACGTAGTATCGGTGCTGCCAACTAAACACGCTTCCGCTTAAGAAGAGCAAGGAAAGAAGTGATCCAGGGGTCCGAGACAAATATCCAGCCACAACTAGCCCCCATTTCCAGGAGGGCTTCTCTAACAGTTTCCCTGCAAACATGGAATCAGTTGCGGCTGGATTCCAGTGTTTTCCTGGATAATCAGCACCCCTCCCTCCTCTCTTCCCAGCCAGCTTTGACTTGTGAGCTGGGCACTGTCTCTTTCTGCTAGCAAAACACAAAGCAGGTCCTTGTCTGAGGCAAAAAAGCCTCAAAACAGAATTCAGAAGTCACAAAGTGGGAACCTTCTACGTGCTGTCGTTGCGTTACAGGGCTGTTTTCTATTTCAGTAATCAGATGCGGCATACGTGAAGGTTTTAGGAAGATTACACGAAAAAGAAAACGTTCAGGGGGGAGAGAAAACGTTCCTGTTGCTTTTCCCACCACCACCACCACCGTTGCCACCGCCGCCCCCCTTCTTCCCTAGCAGTCATCGCCCCCTGTATTACCCTTGCCTGCCCTTGAAAACCACAGAAAATAGCGTAGGCCACTTCCAGACCTAACCCCCTGTCGGCTTTTTCTGTGTGAAGGAACAACAGGGTAGGGAAGGTACCCTTACGTGACCATTACCGAGATGCTGTTGGTACCGGCGGTCAAACAATTAAGTTACCGACGTTTTGGCAACCGTTTCAGCTCTGCCACCCAGAGGGCAAACACCAGCGAGACAAAGTCACCCAGATGCAGCCGACAGACAGCATTAGGAGCCACTACTCAAACCGGGAAAGGCAAGCTGGAGGTCTACAGCTAGGCAGGGGAACGGCACCCCAGCCTGTCCCAACACTGCCTTCTGCATCTCGGGAAGAAACAGCTCTGACTGGGCTCCGCTGCTTTCACCTCGGCACGCACTCCACGTCTCGCAGCCTCCAACCAGTCCTTCCCTCAGAAGCCGGAGGTGCCAAAACAGCAGCAAAAAAAAAAAAAAAAAAAAGAGAGGCGCGCTTGGCTTCGCCCCACGAGGCTCACAGGCCCGCGGGGACGGCAGGGCGGTTTCACACCAGCTCCCAGGGCGGTCCCCTCGCAGCGGCCTCACCCCTCGCCGTGCGTGACCGCTGCCGACACTCGGGAAAAGCACACGCCGCACCGGGCTCAGCACCCCGGACGCCCCTTGCCAGCAGAAGAGCGGGACGGAGCCGAAATGGCTCCCACGCGGCCTCTCCTTCCCGCGCGGAAGGCGGGGAGCTCTGCCGTGCATGTCGCTCAGACGCGGCCCAGCGACTCCCCCCCCCGAGCCCGAGCCCGAGCCCGAGCCCTGGCCCTGGCCCTGGCCCTGGCCCTGGCCCTGGCCCTGGCCCGGCCCAGCGACTCCCCCCGCCCGGCCCCGTGCCGCCCCGGGCCACCTGGCGCTCCCGCTTGGCCGACGGCTCCTCCTTCACCTCGGTCACGAACAGACACGGCACCTTCCGCTGCACCGCGCCCCGCCGCCTCATCGCCCCGGCCGCCCGCCCGCCACAGCGCCCAGCCGCGACTGCGCCTGCGCCTGCGCTCGCGGGGCGCGGCGGGAAATGGAGTCCGTCCCCGCCCGCCCGCGACGCATGTGTGCGCCGGGGCGCGGCGCGGCGTCGGCCGCCTCTCTCCGGCAGCCTCCGGCCAGGCCGTGGCTCCGTCGCTCCCCGCCGCTCCCCGCCGCTCCCCGCCGTCCAGCCCGAGCCCGAACGCGACCCCGAGCCCGAGCCCGGGCCCGGGCCCGGGCCCGGGACAGCTCCGCTCTCGGCAGCGGCGGCTCCCGCCGTGGCGCGGCCGCGCCGCGCCAGCTGTGCTCTGAGGCGCCGGCCTGAGGCGGCAGCTCGCTCCCGCGCCGCGGCCGTTGGCCGTCGTCGACCTTTGGCCGTCGACCCTCGGCCGTTCCCCGGGCCGGGCAGCCCAAGTTCCCCGGGGCTGTCTTCTCTGCTTCCCGGGGTGCCACACGCCCAGGCCGGGCACAGGGATGCCCTGTCCCCAGGGCGCCGGCACCTCTCCGGCTTCGCCTGTGCCTCCCCCGGTTCCCCAGTACACCTCGGTGTCTGTGGTGGCTTGACCCGGCGGGACGCCAGGCGCCTGCTCGCTCGCTCGCTCCCCTCCTGGGCTGGGCAGCTCCTCAGAGGGCTCCTGGGCCGAGATCCCTCGCCCGCCACCGGCACGGGCAGAGCAGACTCCGCTCGCTCGGGGACGGCCGTTCCGTTTATTGCCGATGGAAGCCCGGCAGGGCAATGAGAAGGCCAAACGCAGTCTGAAAACGCCTTCCCCCGAGCCCCGTCTGCTTCCCGGGCTCGGATTTGCTCCCGACTTCTCTCCCTCCTCCCCCCGAGCGGCGCAGGGGAATGGGGGTTGCCGTCAGCTCCTCACGCGTTGTCCGGGCCGCTCCTTCCTCCTCACGCTCTTCCCCTGCACCAGCGTAGGGTCCCTGCCACGGGAGACGGTCCTCCTGCCACGGGAGACGGTCCTCCTGCCACGGGAGACGGTCCTCCACGAACCCCTCCAGCATGGGGTCCTTCCTGCGGGCTGCAGTTCTTCGCAAGCTGCTCCAGCGTGGGTCCCTTCCATGGGCTGCAGTCCTTCAGGCACAGACTGCTCCAGCGTGGGGGGTCACAAGTCCTGCCAGCAAACCTGCTCCAGCGTGGGCTCCTCTCTCCACGGGGCCGCAGGTCCTGCCAGGAGCCTGCTCCAGCGTGGGCTCTCCACGGGGTCACAGCCTCCTTCAGGGTACATCCACCTGCTCCAGTCCTCCACAGGCTGCAGGTGGAGATCTGCTCCACCGTGGACCTCCGTGGGCTGCGTGAGGAGGACAGCCTGCCTCACCGTGGTCTTCCCCACGGGCTGCAGGAGAATCTCTGCTCCGGCGCCTGGAGCACCTCCTCCCCCTCCTTCTGCACTGACCTGCGGGTCTGCACGCTTGTTTCTCTCCCATACCCTCACTCTGCTCTCCGGCCGCAGTTTCTGAGTCCCGGCAACTTTTTTCCCTTCTTAAATATGTTATCAAAGAGGTGCCGCGACCGTTGCTGACGGGCTCGGCCTTGGCCAGCGGCGGGTCCGTCCTGGAGCTGGCTGGCATGGGCTGCGTCGGACGTGGGGAAGCTTCTAGCGGCTTCTCTCAGAAGCCACCCCTGTGGCCCCCCACCGCGCTACCGAAACCTTGCCACGCAAACCCAATAGAGAATTAATTCTTCCTGACCGTACCTTCTTCTGTGCCTCCTTCAGGCAGGGCCATGCAGCTACAAAGAGCTCCTGTTTGGATAGCTCTTGGCAGTGTTAACACTGCCTGCCGATGGCTGCTCCTGCCCCCAACAGTGCATTATTCATGGCCCTCATCTGCTCTCCTGAATTTTCCTTCCCCTACGCCCCCCAGTCAGTTGCAGGGGTTACAGAACTGTGGGAGCCTTTTCACATCGCTTCTCCGCTCGCAGGTCTCGCCAGTACTCCCCACCTCCATCCCAGTCAGCAGTTTCATTCGGTACTGTGGTGACGTCATTCCTGTCGAAATCCCCTTCTTCCAGTGACAAAGTCCCGGTGGCCAGGCATGCGGTATTTCCCTTCGCAGTTAGTCTTCAAGGGGCCACCCGCTGATACTCGAGTTACAAACAAGTTGATAGGCTCCTTAGAGAGACGAGGAGGCTTCCAGTCGTCTCAACGGCTTCGTACTTCTTCCCCAGCTTGGCTGAGCCAGCCTTGTACCGCTTGTGCCCACGGGGTCACTGGCGCCCGCTTCTCACGTACGCATCGGTCACCATGCCCACCGGCAGACCAATGGCGTACAGTACAGGTGTGCTCCGGGGATGAGTCCGTCCAGTCCAGTGGTGCTGGTTTTTCCCAAGGAACCACCAGTCACGTGCACTTCTGGCGGTGCTAGGAACCACTACTCCTCTTTCTTGAATTCTGCCTTGTGTCTACCTCCCTTCTCTTTGGCTTCATCTGTATCCTGATGATCTTCAAGCGATGGCATCCTTCTCTCCTGAGCTTGCGGCTCCTTATCCTTTCTGCGCTGCCTTTGATGTTTCACTTGAAACGTTCCCAGGCTTTGATCTAACAGTGCTCTGAAGCGTTCACCTGCGAGTCACTGGTGTCTCTCAGTGTTGCAAATCTGACCCCCTGTCCTGGGGATGACCGTATGCCTTACCATTTGCCGGGACTGAAACTTTCTTTCCCCCGCGAGGTATTTTTTGGTCAGAGGCAGCCTAGGACCTGCGTGGGAACAGAGGTGTTAATTAGGGACACAAGTGTACGCTGCTCTTTCTGCTTTAGCCGTGGCAGTGGCCATCGTGGAAGCAAGAAAAAGCAATGAACCCCAACAGTGGAAGCAGTTAACAGCCAACAGTGTACTGGCAGGAAGGAGCAAGCTCCTCCGTCCAACAGTAAGAAAAAACACATTGGGCACCAGGATTTTGGTTTAAAAAGTAGTCAAAGAGTAAGATTTGTCTTTGTGGTATCAAAGATTTGTTTCCAAGACCACAGTTCCTGCGGCAAGGAGTTGGGCATTATTTAAACCCTGACAGATGGCTTTGCTCCGTTTTACATTAAAGAGGCACCGGGAGACTCTTTGAAAGGGTCCAATCTTCCCTATTTTACTCTGAAGCAATGGAGATAAACGAAGATGTTCAAGCCGGACAGGTCCCAGAGCACCACCATGCTGATGTCATGAGCTGGAGGAGCCCTTGGCAACAGCGGAACGCTAACATTCTATACCGGACAACAACTGCCTTCGTAGGTTCCACAAGCCAGGAGAAGGCAGCAGCTCCTTCGTTCAAGTGTCTTTTGGCGTCTGGTGGAGTTTTGTTTCAAAGAAGCAGCTCGGCTAAGGTTCTGAAGGCCCAGATTTCGAAAGAAAACTACCGCTTTCAGGCTAAGATTACGATTTGCCTGGATGTTGACAGCTTTAACGGTTTGACGTATGTTCCGCCAGTACTAAGAGAGTGGAGGAGAAGCACCAGAGGTGAAAATGGCTGCAGTTGGGAATGACCGTTATTCCCATTTTCACTCCCCCTATGCACAGGTAAATGCTGTAGATTTTAGAGTGGTTTGTGTCCTTGATTTTCTCGATATACCCATGCTGAAAGGGAGGCTCATTATGTAATATTTGCGTCCATTACTGCATCCATTTCAGCACCGGGGATTTAGGTGTCAGTGCCTGGGAGGTGGGCTTTGGCTCCAGACCCCAGCGTGTCTCAGGGGATGGCCCACTTGTACTGACTCCAGTCCAAAAGTGGCACGCTTTGGAGATGCTGCTCCTAGACCCAGCTGTTAATGTCTGGAACTGGGTGAAACTTACCTTCAAGTATTCAAATAGTTCCCAGCGTGACTTTGTTTTCCTTTAAAAAACCGCACACAAACTCCTGCGGAAATGACCAGCAACCTGGCATTTCCAGCTCTCGGCTGGGATGGAGTTCATATCCAGGACATAAACCTGAGTTCACATGTTCAGGGTAATGGCCATGAGCACTTGCCTCTTTGGGATTATGAGTTTATCATGTGCTTGAGGAAGATACCTCAGGTTATAAGGAGAAGTGAATTCCATAGTCGGAGATGACGCTAATATCTGTAAACTTCAATAAGGCAGAGATACAGAAAAATAATTTTAAGTATGACTAACGAAAGTGACTCTCATTGTGAAAGTGCTTTCTCTCCAATATTGTGCAGACTTTTTAGCTGGCCACATATTGAGCGATAGAGGGAGAGCAGCAGTGGGAGTGTATCTATGAGGAAAGCAGCAATAATTAAACAAATCCTGTAGATATTCTTTTGCTGCCATGAGGCTTCTGTTTGTCTTGTATAAAAACAGCTGGGAGATGCTGTGAGCAGAGAGTGATGACAGTTGTCTCACAACATCAAATCCTGAGTATTTGCAGTAACTTGCAAATGCTTGTCACCGTAGTACCGTTACATGTGGACTACTGCGTCATCTCCCCCGTGAATCAAAACCAAAATGTTTCAAAAGAGGAGATTCACGTTTAAGGCAACCGCTAGGTTATGGGAATCTCGTGTGACTTACCCACAAAGTCATTTTCCTCATGAGGGTTCCAGGTGCAGGTTCTGCCACTGTGAAAAACCTCTTGGCTGTGATTCTGAGGGCTCCTTACGGAGACAGGGGAGATGTTCACATCTGTTTGGCAGATTGAGAGATATTGAAATAAAGGTAGAAAGGAGCAAGTCTCTTCAAGCACGGTTTTTAAGTCTGAAAACAAAAGTGACTTTCTTCTGCCGAGTTGACGTTCCCAATGGGAACTGGAACAAAAGATTTTCTCCCGTGTTTTGAAATCCAAGTCTGACAAGTCTGTACGAGGCTTGCAAGTTCCCAACTTTTTAGTTTTTCAGGTTTTGTTGGGAATCTTTCTGGGTTTTGTTTCTTACTCTTTATTTTCCCAAGGACCCGGGTCCTTTAACGGCAGGAGAGCACTAGTGTTAAGATTGGCACTTGTACAGCAGATTTCATCTTGAGATTGACCTGATTATCCCATTGTGCAGGAAAGGAAACTCCGCCACGTGTCCATTAAGTGACTAATAGATTTTTTTTCTTCCCAGCATCTCAGGAAAAGTCTGCGGTGCAGTAAGCACACTGCTTTACTCCTGTTCTTGTCTGGGAACAGTTGTACCTCATGAAAGCTCCACTGACCTAACTCAAGACAGCTTTATAGCTACCTGGAGCTTAAGATAACTTTAGAGATAACTTTAGATCTTCTAAAATGTCAGAACGTGGTCCCACAAAATCATAGTCAGGTGTTCACAGCGGTACACCATGTACGAAGCCATTTAGTCCATTTTTATTGTTATATTTACAGTATCTGAAAACTGTTTTCTCCTGCAGCGAACGTACAGCAACGTCCCCTGTTTCTGGGAAACACAACCCGTAGGCTGTGTGAGGTTCAACTGTGCCTTCCATCATAGCAAGCCTCGTAATATAAATGGACTTTTTTTGCCACCTACCAACAGTGAGTAAAAATATTTTCTCAACAATTTGTGCATTAGAGCAAGTAAATACACAAAAATGTCCTTCCGGTGCTTACGTAATATATATTAAGGCCCAGAAATGTACCGTGGCAAATCAATCAGGTACGACCTGCTCTCCCAGCAAGTTGAAGGCCAAGAAAGGAATTGTATTGGCATTTGAATAGGGTTGCCACGTGAATTTTTTTAGCTCTCATGTTGCGGATCTTCGGAACTATCAGGGACGTAAAAGATGAAGTCACAAGTGGCAATTTAGGTTGCTGAGACCCGTGGAGTAAAAATATTGCTTTCCTTGGGTATTTGCTAGATGAAATCCCTCTAGCAGTGAAAACGGTTAGTAGGCAGGTAATCATTTAAGAGAAATGAAAAGTAGTGTGTGTGGTGGGGGGAGGAGGTTGGTAGGGCCACTAGCAGCAACATCTGTTGATAGAGCACAACATGTTACATGGATGAGACACCCGTTCTATAGATAACATAAGATTACAGTGCCGTGTGCGCAGATGTATTTCCAGTTCATCGTTCTGAATAAGCCTTTCGGGCTTGAACACTGGGTGCAGGCTACTGAAGTACGGTAATAGTGTGTAACGCAGCACAACTCTTTAGGGAAAAACCCGCCATTTGAAGTTGTTTTTTTTCCTCAGTCCTTTCAAAAAGGAGCTCTTGTCTGCCAGGAGTCCTGGTAGACAGCTGGAGCCTGGAACAGGGTAAGAGTCCAGGGCAGGGAACCAAGACAGCTGTCAGAAATCAGGCGGAAAGAGGAGTGAGAGCAAGGCAGCATGACTTGTCATGGATGCACGAACAAGTGGACTAAACCAGAGTTGTTCGTGGGCCTTATCTCCAGAGCTGGAGACAGGTGTCATAAGAGAAGTCCACAAAGACCTCTAGTCAGAAGCAAACACCTTCTGTTCCTGAAAATCGCCCAGGAAAAGGTAGCCTGTCATACCTGGGCATGTGGAGCCTAACTAACCACACAGGACCAAGGCAAGAACTTGAGTGCTGTTTCTATGAGTGCCCTTATGGCTTTTAGTAGAGTTCCCACAGCCACAGCATCAGTCCCTGGCACCTAGTGCTGTCGTAAACATCACATAGGCACGCTTTTGGGTGCGGTGTGAGTCAGAGACCGTGCCCAAGAGGCACTGTGGACGAGGGTATCCTGCATAAGAGCAACATTCAACAATCCGAACGAGAAAATGGACCCAAGCCTTTTACTTTGTACTGCAGTACGTATAAATTCAAAGTCCGTGTGCTGCACAATAACATTGCAAACATTAAAACTGCATTTATTCGTTTCAATACTTACAAATCTTGTTAAACTAATTCAAGCCTGATTTGGCTTACCCTCCCCAGAGCTAATAATATCCTGTTCTGGACAGTGAAAAAGGCTCTATCAGGTTAAAATGTTGTATCTTACTTTCTCTTGCAGGAGATAGGACAAATCTGATCTGCAGTAGCGTTATTAAAACGGGTCTAATACGATATGCATGCTGCTCATAGGCAAGCAAGAGATGCACAAGAATAACAACAACTGGACTAAAAGAAAATGCCCATGCTTCATCTTTTTCTTTAAAAGTGGAAAAAATACCCAACTTCAATCCTGATTGTATTTATAGTTGCAAACTGGTCGGCTTGAACAGTACAAACAGGCTCACCATTTTTCATCATTTTTATTTTCAGTCTGTTGCATTTCCTGGCTCTCCCAAAATGCTATCCCAGTACTGAAATACTTTTGTGGCAAACATTATGGGTAAATTCCTAAGGAAAAGAGTATCTCTCCCGATTGTCTTCTAATTAAGTGTACATTATTTTCATGAACTTCATATTCCTTCTCAAAATCTACATTTTGGACTGAGTAAGAAAGAGAGCTGTCATTCAGAAAATTCTGATAGAAAAAAAATGTCTACAAGCCAAAAATAGGTAATCCCGTGCTTAGCGCTGCTAAATTCCTCACAATTGATGCCATGGGGAGGGATACAGGCCTGCCTATTACTCGGCATGTTTAAAATATTTTCACAGGTGGGGTCCTAAACTGCCTTACTCACTTCAGCCCAGGTATTACTAATCGCATGTTTCCCCATGCTGTAAATATCTACCTGTTTTTTCACACCTTCTGTAGTGGGAAGATGCTCTTTTGCCAGCCTCTGCAGAAGATTTTTCCTAAAAGGCACAATCTGTCTATTTAACGACTCCTCCAGCATGATAATGATTTCAAAACTATACCTGCTGGTCTGAGCCTGGATTTGATATTCTAGTTCCCGCCTAACAAAATAAATATAATGCTCTTTTCTGCAGGTGCCCCACTGCAACAGGGTGTCCAAGGAGGGATTCTGCATCCAGCGCATCGTCAAGAATTACTCAGAACTCAAAAGAATATTGTACTACCAATTCATCCTCCAGTGATTATAAACATCAACGACGATGACGATGATGAAGAGGACGATGAAGAGGAAGAGAATTGTAAGCGGGTTTTTTCTTCCTTTGACACAATTGAGACGACCATCAAATACTCTTCAAATTTCTCAAAATTCAGGGGCCAAATTACAGGTTTAGGAGGCACTGCTTTTCTGGGAAACAAAAGCAGGGGCTGTACACACTCGTCACTGAAGGTGAAGTCACAGGTTTGTTTACAAAAGACAGTTGCGTGACTTCAACTTAAGTAATTTGTTCGACTGACTTCCTAAACCCTGTAGGCAGTCTCATTTTACTACAGGAAGTTCGTCTTAAAACTAGCAAAGAGAACCCATACAAAACTCTTCACTAGTTTAACTGAATGTGAATGTGTATATATTTATTTTCTTTTCTTTTTCCATTTTTTTTCCATGTCATTAAACCGTTGCCTGAGAGACCAGAGATGCATAGGGAAGGAATGAATTGCACATTCCCAGAGACTGAAAGTGAGAGACGAACCTACTCTCACGCGTGCACGCTGCACATTACTGTGCTAGTTCTCAGGCAGCCCCAAGCTGCTTTTCACTTTCCCCCTGCCCTTCAGGTTGGCTGGCAGGGCTGCCCGTTAGTGCTTCCTAACTCGGCTTCAGTCTGAGTAAGCCACGTCAACTTAAATGGTATCAAAAGCAGGGCTCTGCTAGCCTTAGGAGCCTTCACTGAGACAGGTAAGGAGTGCTCGCTTCAGCAGCTCCGCCGGCAGACATTACACAGCAGTAACTTTGGGCAGAGGTTTTGCGACAAGCACTCCCTGGTGACATGTTTAATCGGAAGATTTCCTTTTGGGTGTAAATGAAGGATCATTTTCCAAATGAGCACTAAAGGTGGTTTGGAATCCTTTTAAATCAACAAACATTAGCTTCTTAGTATGGGTTGTAACTGCAGTTCCATTGCACTTGGAAATACCCAGTATTAAGGAATCATTTTTCTGTCCAGAAGCAGAGGTCACAGTCAGAAAAAAACCCAACCGTGACCAAAATGAAAGTCACTATGGTCCTTGATTATCAAGAATTGTTGAAGGTCTTTGTAAAGCTACCTGGTAATCTTTTAAAAATATTTCCTACAGGTGTTCCTGAGTGGGTGCCTAGGACTGCTGCAGATCTTGAAGAGGAAAGAGCAATAAAGGAAATATGCTATAAGTCTGGTAAATATGAAACTAGTCACTCTTTCCTAAACAGCAATGCTGCCAATATAGTAAACTTTGGGTTTTTTTTTTTCCCCTCTTGGGGTATGTTTAGGAGAGTATTACGGGATTCAGTACCCCCACAAACACCAATCAACAAAAACTGTGTCTGCACCTCGGGAAAATGAGCTATTGCCCTTGGAAGCTACTGAGCAACACTTGCAGAAAGGCAAGTACTTTTCATCTTCTTGGACAATGTTTACCACTTTTAAAATTACTGTCACAGGGAGAAACTATTACATAGCTTGCCCCTCCTCCTCGCTTCTTTAATTTAGTGACAATAAAAGACAGCCTATTACAAAGAGGATAAAAAAACTTACTTAATTTTCCCCCATACAGATATACATAAATAGTGTCACACATGTGGTGACTACCTGCATCGACTGTAGATGGAAAAGGTAGAAATGGGCTATTAACCCTATGTGTACTTTCCTGAGATACACAACATAGGTCTTTCATGTAATTTTTCTTCACGGTCAAGATTTATGTAGTCTAACTTTAACCACCCTAAGGCGAGGTGTGTAGCTGAAATGTCTCATCCGGGATCTCTGTTGTTAAATGGAGAGACAGGCACTCTTACGGGGCTGTTTATTGCATCGTAAGATAGTGCCACAGGAAGGTGAGATGAGTCACTTGCCCAGAGGTGTTCGCGCTCTCTGCGGGCTGTCTTGGGTGTCTAGATGATGAAATGTAGTGACACCGCAAACTTTTCTATAACTAAATTGAGATTAAGTAAATACCCCCTTTAAGTGTCTTCTAAAAGACAGTAACAAGAGAGTTCCATTTTGTTTTGACTGTTGGGCTTGATCCGACATAATTAAGGTCAAAGGAATACAAATTAATACATATTTACCCCCTTCATTAGGTTTCGCCTTCGTTCTTGAGCAAGTGACAGGACTGAAAGAAATCTGTATTCGTTTTTTTACTGAATAAGTAATATATGACGCCATATTAGGAGAGAGTTAGGTTCTTAAGGTAACAAGACACCAGAGCAATCAGTAGATCAGTCATCAAAAATCGCTGGGCAGAAATAAGACCTGCTACTTTTAATCAAAAAAATAATAGTTGTTGTGTATTTCGTGTAAATTTCAGGGATAAAATCTTGATAATACTGTTTTATGTAAAACAGATTTGAATAGGATGATGTGCTAATACAAAAAAGGGAATGGAAAAATTGTCTCCATGTCATGCACTTTTAACTGACGCTTTTTCCAGCCTAAATTGCTCAATAGAACTGGGCAGAATTATTTCTTTCTTACTTCTACACCTAAAATGTTTCATATTAAAATAGCTTTGATAAGCTATTTCTGAAAAAGTATTTAGATATATTTAGACTACGGATGAGGGATCAGTAACAAATACATGAATACACCTTGTAATATATGTCTTTATTTATCATTAGCTACATTCAGGAAAAAGCAGAGAGTACAGTATTCATGAAGATTTTCTAATTCATAATGAGAAGAATTCTGAGCCAGCACTGGTCAAAGCCATTGTACGAGTTCAAAGTAGCATTAGTCTTTGTGTTTACAGTCACTTTTTGACTTTGCTTTCAAGATTTTGTGACCATGAACTCTGTGAGAGGAAATATATCACTGCATTTTTTGATATGAAAATTTTGCGTGCTTTTTAAAGCAGTAAATACGTGCTATTTTAATCCCGCAGAAACCAACCACACTGAGCTGGTAAAAAGCCATCACTATCAAGAAGTACAGGAAGAGAAAGGGATATCTGAGGAGCCAAGAAATTCACCTAATACAGGAACAGGCAAAGGTATTTTGAGAAAATAGTTGCCTTCCTCATTGTTGCTTTTTAAACTGTTAGATGATTTAGCACTACCTACTAAATTTCTGTTCTTGGTGTCCAATATGGACAATCCATATTTCAACTGGACTATCTCATCTTCCAGCCCCCAGTCTCCTGCAATAGGTCAAATCTGGAGTAGTAGCACAACATTATTGCTTAAGTTTGTTCTTTCACTTTTAGGAATTCGCACTTCAGACCCCAAAGCCAAACCAAGGTACCGACCAAGGGGTCAAAGGAAGGATGATCAAACTGCTTCTTCTTATATTCCTTATGAGAGAGAAACTGGAAGAAAGACTGACTTTAATTCTTCAGAACCTCGAAGATCAGCATATGTAGTCTACCGTACTGTCACCGCCACCCAAGAACCAAAGTTCAGTGGATCTACAGGTGGGTTCCTGCTCACAGAGGAGTCTTAAAATGCCTCAGACGTACCTGTCTGTATCACACTGCTTTTGATTTTGTTCCTGCAGGTGAATATGAACTGATTTATGGCTAAAAATGGGCAAGAGTAAATTTGATCCAGCATAATTTTCATAAATAGATTGCAGCACTATCCACAGACAGAAATGTAAAGCTTCATAAAGCTTTACAATTAGTCCGACAGAATATTCACAAACAATAATAGAGCCACCTTCATAGCAGGAATTCACTTCTCTGCCCAGCAAAGAGGGATGAATGCAACGATGTGCCGACGGGCACAAATACACTGATCCCCACTTTTTACAGCATCTTTTATGTGATTTATTCTTTGGAAATATTTAAGAAGCCTCACAATAGTCCACCTTTAACTTCTCAGCCTACTGCAAATATTGATAGTAGTAGCAGTAATTGTGCAGTAGAATTTCAGTTTCCTTTCAAGAAGGGCTTCTCGTTCAACTTTTTTCCTCCCAGCAGGGGATGAAAGAACGGTCTTGCTTTGCATGGTATTTTTCCACACCTGGGATTTCACTGGAGTTTGGATTGGGCTGGATTTATGATTGTTTGGGCTTTAAACCAGCCCCCAAACTGAAGCAGAAGTACAGAATTTCTGCTGCATTCTGGCCTGAACTGAGGGGAACCAAAAGCGCTTATTTACATTAGCAGGAGAAAGGGAAGAACAGGCAAAGCCACGTCTTCCTGCAGAGTAGCAGGGGCCAGGTGAAGAGCACTGTGGTTGCTTCATACTGCAGCTCCCCTTGTGAAGTTCTGTTTGTAGTTTGAAGCGGGCTTACCTGCGCGACCAAGGCTCTTCCAAGTTTAGCCGCATCATTTGTAGTATTTTGTTACGTTCACAAACCGCCCGTGTCCAGGATGCACCTAGATGCTACAGACAGAAGAGGTAATTCGTCGTTCAGCCAGAAGGTGTCCTTCGGAGTGCATTGGTCTCCATGGGCTCAACCGTGGATGTTGCAGGGGTCCATGTACCACCTGTGCAGTGCAGAGAAAGGATGTATATGGGCAGGTAGTCAGCACTCAGAGGACAGTAGTGCATGAGGGGATTGTGTTCAGGGCTGCATTTAAGACAGTCTGAAAAGACAGATACATTCAGAGATGTTTCCCCAAAGCATTGCCTCAGCTGAGTTCTCAGAGGCTTTAGGTACTATGATGACATGCATCTTGAAAACACCATAAACTCAATTGGATAGGGCTCATAAATATCATTCATGAAAAGTGAGGGACTAAAGAATGAGCAGGTAATTTGTAGCTGGCTCTTTACTTTGCACCCACAGTCTTCTTCAACCTGTGCATTATGGTATTTTCTTAGAAAGCGTGAGAGTTAAGCGTCAGGTGCTCAGTTACAAAACTGCACTGAACCAATCGCTAGCTCGTCGAGGTGGGGGGAAAGAGAATGGCAGTGCCATTCCGTGTGCTGCTTACACACAAGCAGCTAAAACCTTCTTTCTGTTGCCTTTCCAGGTGATGGTAATGCAATTCCTACAAAATTGAATAATACAAAGAGAGAAGGACAGACTATAGGAAGGAGAGGACCAACAGAGAGTATTCCCAGAACAGATTGCAGATCCTCTGAAAACGGAGGTAATATACTTTAGCATCAGCTTCTCATTGCTGAACATCACATGGTCGATAAAATAACTGATTGTATTTGGATTTGGCTGTCCACAAAGACCATTTTTTGAATCTTGTCTTCCAACCTCCTGCAATAGGTCAAATTTTGAGTAGTAGCACAACATTATTGCTTAAGTTTGTTCTTTCACTTTCAGGAATTCGCACTTCAGACCCCAAAGCCAAACCAAGGTACCAACCAAGGGGTCAAAGGAAGGATGATCAAACTGCTTCTTCTTATATTCCTTATGAGAGAGAAACTGGAAGAAAGACTGACTTTAATTCTTCAGAACCTCGAAGATCAGCATATGTAGTCTACCGTACTGTCACCGCCACCCAAGAACCAAAGTTCAACGGGTCTACAGGTGGGTTCCTGCTCACAGAGGAGTCTTAAAATGCCTCAAATACACCTGTCTGTATCGCGCTGCTTTCCATTTGTCCCTGCATGTGAATATGAACTGATTTATGGCTAAATATGGGCAAGAGTAAATTTGATCCAGTCTAATTTGATCCAATCTAGGTAGACTGCAGCACTATCCACAGACAGACATGTAAAGCTTTATAAAGCTTTACAGTTGGTCAGACAGAATATTCACAAACAATAATTTAGGTACCTTCATAGCAGGAATTCACTTCTCTGCCCAACAAAGAGGGATGCATGCAACGTTTTTCCGATGGGCACAAATATACCAATACTCTCACCTCTGGATGATTGGGGTTTATTTTCATCTGTCACTTCATCAAAAAATTTAGTGGTAAATAATTTCAGTGATCATAAGTTAAGAAATTGATTTCACCTTGCCAGTTTCCGTCATCTCCCTTGAGCTGGGTTGAATCTCCACCTTGAGGTGCCTCCCTGTCTTAATTTCCAATAAAAGGAACCTCCTTCACACAGAGTAACTCCTACTTTCAGATGAACAAAGGTAAGCGAAATGAGTCCCAACATCACTGCTTCGTCTTGGGCAGGAATGGTTGCGGTTTTTTTCTTTTAATGGTTGCTTTGATTAAATGTGGACAGATTGGCATAGAGGTTACAGAGAGAACATTCTTAATGCGAACAATACATCTTACCACATTTCCAGGTTAAAAAAAAGCATAGAGCATTTAAAAAAAAAAAGATGACCAGCATTTTTGTCATAAGAACAGCTGTTACCATTTTCGCTACCTTTCTTTCCAGCAGTACCTGAGCCACGTGGTTGGAAAGGCTCCAAGCAAAAGAATCAGTTTGACACTAATAGAAGATTTTGGACCCAAATGGAAAACTATGGTAATACTTACTTGTTCGGCATGAACTGAAAATTTTAGGATTATTGTGGAATT
The DNA here is from genome assembly GCF_026419915.1 of Harpia harpyja. Classification (NCBI taxonomy): domain Eukaryota; kingdom Metazoa; phylum Chordata; class Aves; order Accipitriformes; family Accipitridae; genus Harpia; species Harpia harpyja. Next base: position 7,319,122 of record NC_068962.1, read on the forward strand.
AATAATTTGAATGAATGGAATTAAGCTGGAATTAACAGAAACCCAGAGCATTAATAACATTATTTTTTAATCAAATTTTACAGAAAATGGTTAGTCATTAGGCAGCTTACTCTCCTGCACAATCAGCTGTCTAGCACAAAAAACATAATATTGCCTTGCATCTAGGGCTTTCCCAAGCAGGGATAAAACAGGAGATTAGTTTACAGATTAGTTTAATGTAAAAGCAACTGATGCCTTTGGGAAGATTTTCAACACAGGACCATTCACTTTGTTAAAGTCAAGGGTGTCCGTGGCAGAATCGCCTCATTTGGAAGATCCTGTGAGCCTCACGCAAATGCCGCAAGGTGACAAATGATCTCTAAAGTACTAGAGAGAGAGTCCGTATTTAATACTAGCTGGTATTTCAGCGGTGAATACAATTCACCCGATGCATTCATTGATACTTCAGCTAATGTAATATTTAATTCACATACTGGACCAAGAGAGTCTTTCCTGAGATCGTAGCTGAAATTAAGAAACAACGTCTATGTTTTTTCTACAGACAAGTATACTTCAGGATCTTACAATGCACCAACTCAAAGGAAAAGAAATCCACATGCAAAAACGTTCTCTAAGTCTAAAACAACCATTCAGGTAACTGTTTGATAGAAATTGTTACAGTTCAGTCTTTTTAGCAAAAGGGACGTGTCTCTCCCCGCCTAGAACATGTAAAAGTGCTCTTAAAACTTCCCCAACCAAAACCCGCAAGAGTCTAAGCAATGCTGAGTAGTCTGAAAGAGCAGTTAATGGTTTCGTTTGTTTGCAGACATGTACTTTTGCCCGGTTAACTAAACTGTGGTTTCTCATTTTTTACAATATTACTGACGAGAAAGCAAAATAGGTACCTGCCGTTAAAGCGAGGAACTACAAGAAGTGGGTTTTGGCCTGTAGCACTGCACAAAGGACAGCAGAGACTACAGGAGTGTGATCTATTTGTCTTGCTGGTTGACTGCTCGCGAAGCATCTGCAATCGCTGAACGACGATCAGCCGAGGTCCAAATTCATAAAAGGACTCGGGCTACCAAACGTTCACAAGACACCCTAAGGACCATTAATACATTTTACAGCTGTCTTGAAAGCAGAGATTAGAACCCGTATCTCGTGTTCCTCAGATGAATGGCCAAACCTTTAGTCTGCAGTCCGTGCTTCAGTGTGACATTTCCTTATCTCCAGTCTCTCTGTGTCACCCACGGACCTAACAGGTTGTTTGCTCTGCGGTTGCACAGTTCGAAATGTGAACTAGCAGAGCATCCTCATAGTTCTGGCAAGCTTAGCCTTCTAGCTTGCTATGAAAGTGCTTCCCTGAAAGGGCAAAGAGATAAGTTTGAACCCTGTTGAGCCCTGCCTTTTCTTGGATGAATGCTTTTACTGCTACTTTATTTTATAGAAGATTGTCAGTAACACTTTTTCCAAGTGGTCTTGTTGGTTTTTGGAGAGTATGAGTCTGCTCCAGGAGACTAGTCCAAAGCGGGTGGCTCAGAAAAGTGCAACTTTGTAATTTTGTGTTTCAAAGCTCTCCAGATGGCCCAGTTGTCAGTATTCCTATGAGTTTACCCAGGGCACTTCCAAACACAGCATTAGGCCATTTTGATTCCAGTCTGAGATGCAAATTCTGTTGAGGCACCACATAGATGAAAAGCACCTAAAACCACCTTCTGTAATCCCTCACCAGGCTTGCTACCATATTTGGTTTCTTTGTGCAAGTACCACATGGTTCTCAAACATCTGCTTGGGAAGGTTTTAGAGGGAAAATACTTGAACAGAACATTTTGAAACATGGGTGAATTATATTAGGATGAAATATTTTTATTTCTGTTGCTTCTAGAAGTGTTGAAAGTTTACTTCTTAAAATGTTTCTGAAAGAGCAGATAGTTTTACTCTAATAAATTATGCACAAAATGTTCTTCATATTTCTTTTGACAACAGAGCCAAGAAGACATAGACGTGAATAGAAGAGGAGAACGGTATATAGACAGAAGAAAGAGAGGAAGCAAGTAATTCAATTTACCAATAAAATTTAAATTGAAATAAGGATATTATCAACTGGAAAATCTAAAGATGATAAAATTACAAATTCCAAAAATAAGGTGCAGCAAGTACACAGTAACATTTCAAAACTGATAAAAATGGAAATTAAAAAAGTGTGCTCTTGTGGTGGGTTGACCCTGGCTGGACGCCAGGTGCCCACCAAAGCCGCTGTATCACTCCCCTCTCAGCTAGACAGGGAAGAGAAGATATAACAAAAAGCTTCTGGGTCGAGATAAGGACAAGGAGACACCACTCAACCAATTACCGTCATGGGCAAAACAGACTTGATTTAGGGAAAATTAATTTAATTTATTGACAATCAAACCAGGGTAGGGTAATGAGAAATTAAACTAAAACTGAAAACACCTTCCCTCCACCCCTCCCTTCTTCCCAGGCATAACTCCACTCCTGAATTCTCTACCTATCCACCCCAGTGGTGCAGGGGGACAGGGAATGGGGGTTATGATCAGTTCAGCACATGTTGTCTCTGCCGCTCCTTCCTCCTCTGGGGGAAGGCTCCTCACACTCTTCCCTGCGCCAGCGTGGGGTCCCTCCCACGGGAGATGGTCCTCCACAAACTTCTCCAATGTGGGTCCTTCCCACAGGCTGCAGTCCTTCAGGAGCACACTGCTCCAGTGTGGGGGGTCACAAGTCCTGCCAGCAAACCTGCTCCAGCGTGGGCTCTCCACGGGGTCACAGCCTCCTTCGGGCGTCCCCCTGCTCCGGCATGAGGTCCTCCACAGGCTGCAGGTGGAGATCTGCTCCACCGTGGACCTCCAGGGGCTGCGTGAGGAGGACAGCCTGCCTCACCGTGGTCTTCCCCACGGGCTGCAGGAGAATCTCTGCTCCGGCGCCTGGAGCACCTCCTCCCCCTCCTTCTGCACTGACCTGCGGGTCTGCACGCTTGTTTCATCTAAGAATACAGCTATTAGATTTTTTTTATGCAGTTCCTTTACATTCTGTGAAAATGCTTAGACCTGGAACTACTATTTTTCCTATCCATCCTTGCAAGTTATCCTAACAGCAAAGCTCAGAAGCTAGAACTCACTTGTGCTCACACCTCATTTTTCTTTTGTTGTAAGGCTTTTAAAGGGAGAAGCCATAACCAAAATTTAGCTTAAATTACATTTCCTTAAAAAATATACATAATATTTAATAATTTAAAAACTGCAACTTATGACTAACTCCAATGATGCAAAAAAAGACTGAATAAAATTTTCTACTTTAATGTACTAAACAGCATCAGAAGAGCAAATAAAAAAAAGTCAAGAAAAGGTACCAACAGTCAATCTTAAAAAATATTTTAACAGTAGTATTTGAAACAACTTTTCCAGTCAAAATATTTTTTGAAAGACTAAAGCAAAGCATTTTTATAGTAACTGGTAAAGAACAGGTGCAAAGAGGTTTAATAGACATAAACACTCTCATGACAGCTCGGCTTTCTGAGGTGAGTATTTTTGGTAAGTGTTTTTTGAGCTAGCCCTTTCTCTCCTTTCTAAAAGGTTACATTGCTACCTTAGAACTTTTTTTTCAAACTTATACAAAGAAAATGCATCATTTTCACTCAAAAGTATCACTAAATAAAAAAGTATTTAAGAACAGATCATACAAACTTACCATATGGATTTGCATTAATATTAGTCCCAATAAGCTCCAATGTTTGTTCTAAAATTTCCGATAACGGCACTGGACTGATTTCCAGAAGCCCTGGGTCAGCATGGTGTTTCAATAGCAGCGCTATTTCAGCCTCGTAATTTACAACAGATGAGTGCCAGCAATACTGCTTACTATTTTTCTCCACAGGCACCCAACCTATGAGAAAACATTGCATTTACCAAAGTAAATTTCTGAAGTTATCAAATGTGTACTAGAACTGTACATGCATTAAAAAAACCCACAGTTAACTACAAACAGAAAGAGTAACAAGAAAAACCGTGTCGTACCTCAGAGGAATGCAAGTGTGACAACTATGCCTTCAGTTGAAGCCCTTTAAGTAGATTAACTACTACTTTTAACATTGGAACTAATTCTATTTCACTTCAAAAATTGAAGCCCCCCCCCATTTTACCTGTGCTGCATCATAGGTACCTGGCATATGTCCATTCTCATCGGGCAAAGGATTGCCATTACAGAACTCTATGTCCTTTGCTGGAATCCAGGTATCTGGAACAGGCTTGAAATCCTCTTCAACATTCCAAACAAATTCTAGACATATAAATGTAACATTAAGTTTTTGGCAAACTGTTAGCCAATTTTATGTTTTGATCATCTTTCAATGCAAGTATTAAAATACCATTGATCTAAACCTTGTTTTACAGACAGTAGTCCCAGTTACTTTGTACAAGCACCGAGATCTGGCACACTCAAGCACTCTACAGTTAGGGGGTTTAAAGAAGCATAGTAGCCTTTGAGTAGTTTAAAAGTTCAAAAGTAACTACGATCAAAACATAGCTACCTAAATAGCTAACCTTATATTTAAACCAGAGCCAGAGAAGTAGAATAGAATAGACTATTTCAGTTGGAAGGGACCTACAACAATCACCTAGTCCAACTCCCTGACCAATTTAGGACTGACCAAAAGTTAAAGCATGTTCTTAAGGGCATTGTCCAAATGCCTCTTAAACACTGTCAGGCTTCTTTCTCTGTAAAGAAATGCTTCCTAATGTCTAGTCTAAACCTCCCCTGGCGCAGGTTTGAACCATTCCCATGTGTCCCATCCCTGGACCCCAGGGAGAAGAGCTCAGCACCTCCCTCCCCATGTCCCCTCCTCGGGAAGCTGCAGAGAGCAAGGAGGTCGCCCCTCAGCCTCCTTCTCTCCAAACTAGACAAACCCAACGTCCTCAGCCGCTCCTCACAGGACATGCCTTCCAGCCCTGCCACCAGCTTTCTTGCCCTCCTCTGGACGCATTCAAGGACCTGACCATCCTTCTTAAACTGTGGGACCCAGAACTGCACACAGTACTCAGGGTGAGACCGCACCGACGCTGAATACAGCGGGACGATCCCCTCTTTTGACCGGCTGGTCATGCTGTGTTTGATGCACCCCAGGATGGGGTCTGCCCTCTCGGCTGCCAGGGCACACTGCTGGCTCCTGTTGTGCCTGCTGTCGACCAGCACCCAGCACCCAGATCCCTTTCTGCAGGGCTGCTCTTCAGCCTCTCCTCTCCCAATTTATACTTGTGCCTAGCCTTACTCTGTCCCAGGTGCAGAATCCAGCATTCGGACTTGTTAAATTCCATCCCATTAATCATAGCCCAATGCTCCAATCTATCTAGATCCCTCTGCAAGGCCTCCTGTCCCTCAAGAGAGTCAACAGCACCTCCCAGTTTGGTATCATCATCACACTTGCCAATGCATTCAACTACTGCACCCAGATCGTTGATAAATGTAGCGAACAGAACTGGCCCTAGAACTGAACCCTGAGGAACACCGCTGGTGACCAGTCACCAGCCAGACGTAGGCCCATGTACTACAACCCTTTGAGCTCTGCCCTTCAGCCAGTTCTTCACTCAGTGCACCATGAACCCCCTTATCCCACAGCTGGACAACTTGTCCAGAAGGATGCTGTGAGGGGACAGTATCAAAAGCCTTACTAAAATCCAGAAAAACTACATCCACCACCTTCCCTTCATCCATGAGGTGGGTGACCTCATCACAGAAGGATATCAAATTGGTTAAAACAGGACTTTCCCTTTGTGAACCCATGCTGACTGTGCCTGATGATTGCATTAATCTTAAATGCCTTTCAATAGTACCCAGTATTATCCTCTGCATATATTTTCCAGGAACTGAGGTTAGACTAACAGGTCTGTAGTTCCCTGGGTCCTCTCTCACGCCCTTTTTGTAGACTGGCGCAACACCGGCTAGCTTCCAGTCAGCAGGGACCTCCCCAGACTCCCAAGACCTTTGGTAGATGATGAGAGGGGTCCTGCCGTAACATCCGATGACTCCTTCAGTGCTCTGGGATGAATCCCATCAGGCCCCATGGACCTGTGAACATGCAGCTGAAACAGCTGGTCCCTTAGAATTTCAGCACCCACAAATGGAAAGTCACTGTTCCCACACTCGTGGTCTTCCAACTCAGGGGGTATCAGTATTATTAAAGACTGAGGCAAAAAAAGCACTGAATGCCTCCGCTTTTTCTTCGTCCCTTTTAGTCAGATGACCATCTTCAACAAGTATCGGTCCAATGTTTCCTTTAGACCTCCTCTTGCTGTTATAAAAGGGCCTAAAAAAGCCCTTGTTATCTGAAACAACACTGGCCAGTTTCAACTCTAACTGAGCTTTGCCCTTTCATGTCTTCTCCCTGCATATACGAATCACAGCTCTGTAATCATCCTGCGAAGCTTGACCTTGCTTCCAGAGATCATACAGTTTCTTTTTCCTCTTGAGCTCCGCGAGGAGTTCCCTGTTCAGCCAAAGTGGTGTTCTGCCCTGCTTACTTGATTTACAACACAGTGGAATTGCCTGCTCCTGTGCTTCTAAAAGGTGGTTCTTAAAGACTGACCAGCACCCGGGGACTCCTAAGCCCTCAAAAGCAGATTCCCAGGGTACTCTGCTAAACAGCTCCCTGAAGAGCTTAAAGTTTGCTCTCCTGAAGTCCAGGGCAGCAACTCTACTGTCCTTTTTTCTTATTACACTGAAAATTTTAAACTCAACCATTTCACGATCACTGTGACCAAGGCAGCCACCTCCCATCACACCCCTCCCCGAGTCCTTCTCTATTCACAAACAGCAAGTCTAGGAGGGCATCTTTCCTAGTTGGCTCACTGACTACCTGTGTCAAGAAGTTATCTCCTACAAACTTCAAGGATTTCCAAGATCTGCTCGTCACAGCCATATGATATTACCAGTTGATGTCTGGGAAGTTGAAATCTCCCGTAAGGACAAGGGCTACTGATCCAGAAATTTATCCTAAGTGCCTACAGAGTAACTCATCAGCGCTTACCTCCCAGCTGGGCGATTGGTAGTAGATACTGACTACATCATCTCCTTTGTTTTCCATTCCCCTAATCCTCAACCACACCATCGCTAACTCTAAGGGCTGTACAACCAAACCTCTCCCTTACGCATAGTGCAAGGCCTCCACCTTGCCTGCCCTGCTTATCCCTCCTGAACAGCCTGTAGCCCTCCAACCACAGGACTCAATCCACCAAGTCTCACTAATACCAATGATATTGTAGCTCTGGGAGGTGACCAATGCTTCCAGTTCATCCTGGTTTTTTCTCATACTGCGTGTGGTGGTGCACAAGCATTTCAGATATGCTCCGGAGCCCTCAATGCTCCCCGGAGGGTTGCAAATGTTCCCACTAGCACCACCACCCTCCAGTGATGCCATGCCAACCCTTACCTACTGCAGTGCTGTTGGTATCCCCTTCCCCAACTGATTCTAGTTTAAAGCTCTCTTGAAGTAAAGTTAAGACTGACATTAAGAAAAATTGAAGCAGGATCACTGACATTTCCTGTGTTAGACTATAGGTGTTTTTCCAACTGGATAACTTACATTGACAAAAAGAAGGAAAGAAATCTTCACTAACCTTTGCAATCTTCCAATGAATACAAGAATCGTTTAAACCTTTTTTCAGCTTGCTTGTTGGGTTTTCGATCCATCCTGGCCCATAGATAGGGTTGCCCTAGAGTTTCCAGAGGGATAAAAATCAGCAGTTTACTGAGGCAACCACACCCTGCAGAGTACCGAAATCAACCATGTAAAAGGCACGATAGGCCTTCTCATTTGCCACTACAGAAATCTTATATCCAAAGACACTACTTAAATTCATAAGTTAACTGCCGTATATGAATCTAAAAATCTATTCGTAGAATCGTGGCTAGTGTAATACAAAGCTTCCTTACAATTGCAGGTAAAGGCATGAACCCCAGTGATGCAACGAACCACCACAGTCTTCTCCTTTCCTCCCCACTTTCATACTTCTTTTCATCCTCCCCAAGGAAATTAGACACCCCTTATTATACAAGTTCTAGTGCGCAAGGAAGATTTTACCAATAGGAAATTTTAGAACTGGAATAGGTCCCCGATTGGCATGTTCGCTGCAACCAGACTTCCATGTATTTTAGAGAGTAAAATCTGTAACAACTTTATAAAACACCTCCTACGTTTATGGTAAGTCTTACTTTGTGGTCAAGGTGGTTAATGACACAGGAATTCACAACAGCTGTGATCCAATGGATCATACAATAAAAGTGAAAACAAAGTAAAACAAGGCTTCTAGCCAACATAAGAAATCTGCATACGGATCTTCTTTATTACCTGTATAGGTAGTTACGTAACAGCAGGTTCCGTCCACCTTTTCAGTAGGGATTGCATTGTATATATCTGCCTCTAACGCCTTCCCGGTTATAGCTTCAGTTGCCAAAACTTTAAAGGGCTGAAAAGAAGACAGGTATTTTAAACCCTCATCATGGCTGTTTCTCACATGGATCCTTGCTCCTCACAGCCGGCCTCTGTAAGTCCAGTACTACACATTATGTTGCTGATTTCTAATGCCATTGAAATACACCATTGTTTCTTCAAGACACGACAGCCTGGGAAATGCTCTAAGACAAAAGAACAAAGGCAATCTGTTTGCAAACTCTCTCCCTCTTCTCCGTTCTCAATTAGTATTTACAGATGACTTTGCCTTCCGCTGCAAGTAGTGCACATAAACTAGAAGGGTCCCAGTCCAACGCTACGAAAGTTTGAGACGTGCCTTCCTCTGTTACGATGGCAATAGCGATTCACCGTGACTAGCTGCTCCAAGCTTGCAGTTTGGAGCTGAAAGTCAATAGCACCATGTTAGTGCAATACACAGACCCGTGCGATGCAAGGTGGCAAAAGCATCCTGGCATTAAATACGTAGTAGCGGTGCTGCCAACTAAACATGCTTCCGCTTAAGAAGAGCAAGGAAAGAAGTGATCCAGGGGTCCGAGACAAATATCCAGCCACAACTAGCCCCCATTTCCAGGAGGGCTTCTCTAACAGTTTCCCTGCAAACATGGAATCAGTTGCGGCTGGATTCCAGTGTTTTCCTGGATAATCAGCACCCCTCCCTCCTCTCTTCCCAGCCAGCTTTGACTTGTGAGCTGGGCACTGTCTCTTTCTGCTAGCAAAACACAAAGCAGGTCCTTGTCTGAGGCAAAAAAGCCTCAAAACAGAATTCAGAAGTCACAAAGTGGGAACCTTCTACGTGCTGTCGTTGCGTTACAGGGCTGTTTTCTATTTCAGTAATCAGATGCGGCATACGTGAAGGTTTTAGGAAGATTACACGAAAAAGAAAACGTTCAGGGGGGAGAGAAAACGTTCCTGTTGCTTTTCCCACCACCACCACCACCGTTGCCACCGCCGCCCCCCTTCTTCCCTAGCAGTCATCGCCCCCTGTATTACCCTTGCCTGCCCTTGAAAACCACAGAAAATAGCGTAGGCCACTTCCAGACCTAACCCCCTGTCGGCTTTTTCTGTGTGAAGGAACAACAGGGTAGGGAAGGTACCCTTACGTGACCATTACCGAGATGCTGTTGGTACCGGCGGTCAAACAATTAAGTTACCGACGTTTTGGCAACCGTTTCAGCTCTGCCACCCAGAGGGCAAACACCAGCGAGACAAAGTCACCCAGATGCAGCCGACAGACAGCATTAGGAGCCACTACTCAAACCGGGAAAGGCAAGCTGGAGGTCTACAGCTAGGCAGGGGAACGGCACCCCAGCCTGTCCCAACACTGCCTTCTGCATCTCGGGAAGAAACAGCTCTGACTGGGCTCCGCTGCTTTCACCTCGGCACGCACTCCACGTCTCGCAGCCTCCAACCAGTCCTTCCCTCAGAAGCCGGAGGTGCCAAAACAGCAGCAAAAAAAAAAAAAAAAAAAAAGAGAGGCGCGCTTGGCTTCGCCCCACGAGGCTCACAGGCCCGCGGGGACGGCAGGGCGGTTTCACACCAGCTCCCAGGGCGGTCCCCTCGCAGCGGCCTCACCCCTCGCCGTGCGTGACCGCTGCCGACACTCGGGAAAAGCACACGCCGCACCGGGCTCAGCACCCCGGACGCCCCTTGCCAGCAGAAGAGCGGGACGGAGCCGAAATGGCTCCCACGCGGCCTCTCCTTCCCGCGCGGAAGGCGGGGAGCTCTGCCGTGCATGTCGCTCAGACGCGGCCCAGCGACTCCCCCCCCCGAGCCCGAGCCCGAGCCCGAGCCCTGGCCCTGGCCCTGGCCCTGGCCCGGCCCAGCGACTCCCCCCGCCCGGCCCCGTGCCGCCCCGGGCCACCTGGCGCTCCCGCTTGGCCGACGGCTCCTCCTTCACCTCGGTCACGAACAGACACGGCACCTTCCGCTGCACCGCGCCCCGCCGCCTCATCGCCCCGGCCGCCCGCCCGCCACAGCGCCCAGCCGCGACTGCGCCTGCGCCTGCGCTCGCGGGGCGCGGCGGGAAATGGAGTCCGTCCCCGCCCGCCCGCGACGCATGTGTGCGCCGGGGCGCGGCGCGGCGTCGGCCGCCTCTCTCCGGCAGCCTCCGGCCAGGCCGTGGCTCCGTCGCTCCCCGCCGCTCCCCGCCGTCCAGCCCGAGCCCGAACGCGACCCCGAGCCCGAGCCCGAGCCCGGGCCCGGGCCCGGGCCCGGGACAGCTCCGCTCTCGGCAGCGGCGGCTCCCGCCGTGGCGCGGCCGCGCCGCGCCAGCTGTGCTCTGAGGCGCCGGCCTGAGGCGGCAGCTCGCTCCCGCGCCGCGGCCGTTGGCCGTCGTCGACCTTTGGCCGTCGACCCTCGGCCGTTCCCCGGGCCGGGCAGCCCAAGTTCCCCGGGGCTGTCTTCTCTGCTTCCCGGGGTGCCACACGCCCAGGCCGGGCACAGGGATGCCCTGTCCCCAGGGCGCCGGCACCTCTCCGGCTTCGCCTGTGCCTCCCCCGGTTCCCCAGTACACCTCGGTGTCTGTGGTGGCTTGACCCGGCGGGACGCCAGGCGCCTGCTCGCTCGCTCGCTCCCCTCCTGGGCTGGGCAGCTCCTCAGAGGGCTCCTGGGCCGAGATCCCTCGCCCGCCACCGGCACGGGCAGAGCAGACTCCGCTCGCTCGGGGACGGCCGTTCCGTTTATTGCCGATGGAAGCCCGGCAGGGCAATGAGAAGGCCAAACGCAGTCTGAAAACGCCTTCCCCCGAGCCCCGTCTGCTTCCCGGGCTCGGATTTGCTCCCGACTTCTCTCCCTCCTCCCCCCGAGCGGCGCAGGGGAATGGGGGTTGCCGTCAGCTCCTCACGCGTTGTCCGGGCCGCTCCTTCCTCCTCACGCTCTTCCCCTGCACCAGCGTAGGGTCCCTGCCACGGGAGACGGTCCTCCTGCCACGGGAGACGGTCCTCCTGCCACGGGAGACGGTCCTCCACGAACCCCTCCAGCATGGGGTCCTTCCTGCGGGCTGCAGTTCTTCGCAAGCTGCTCCAGCGTGGGTCCCTTCCATGGGCTGCAGTCCTTCAGGCACAGACTGCTCCAGCGTGGGGGGTCACAAGTCCTGCCAGCAAACCTGCTCCAGCGTGGGCTCCTCTCTCCACGGGGCCGCAGGTCCTGCCAGGAGCCTGCTCCAGCGTGGGCTCTCCACGGGGTCACAGCCTCCTTCAGGGTACATCCACCTGCTCCAGTCCTCCACAGGCTGCAGGTGGAGATCTGCTCCACCGTGGACCTCCGTGGGCTGCGTGAGGAGGACAGCCTGCCTCACCGTGGTCTTCCCCACGGGCTGCAGGAGAATCTCTGCTCCGGCGCCTGGAGCACCTCCTCCCCCTCCTTCTGCACTGACCTGCGGGTCTGCACGCTTGTTTCTCTCCCATACCCTCACTCTGCTCTCCGGCCGCAGTTTCTGAGTCCCGGCAACTTTTTTCCCTTCTTAAATATGTTATCAAAGAGGTGCCGCGACCGTTGCTGACGGGCTCGGCCTTGGCCAGCGGCGGGTCCGTCCTGGAGCTGGCTGGCATGGGCTGCGTCGGACGTGGGGAAGCTTCTAGCGGCTTCTCTCAGAAGCCACCCCTGTGGCCCCCCACCGCGCTACCGAAACCTTGCCACGCAAACCCAATAGAGAATTAATTCTTCCTGACCGTACCTTCTTCTGTGCCTCCTTCAGGCAGGGCCATGCAGCTACAAAGAGCTCCTGTTTGGATAGCTCTTGGCAGTGTTAACACTGCCTGCCGATGGCTGCTCCTGCCCCCAACAGTGCATTATTCATGGCCCTCATCTGCTCTCCTGAATTTTCCTTCCCCTACGCCCCCCAGTCAGTTGCAGGGGTTACAGAACTGTGGGAGCCTTTTCACATCGCTTCTCCGCTCGCAGGTCTCGCCAGTACTCCCCACCTCCATCCCAGTCAGCAGTTTCATTCGGTACTGTGGTGACGTCATTCCTGTCGAAATCCCCTTCTTCCAGTGACAAAGTCCCGGTGGCCAGGCATGCGGTATTTCCCTTCGCAGTTAGTCTTCAAGGGGCCACCCGCTGATACTCGAGTTACAAACAAGTTGATAGGCTCCTTAGAGAGACGAGGAGGCTTCCAGTCGTCTCAACGGCTTCGTACTTCTTCCCCAGCTTGGCTGAGCCAGCCTTGTACCGCTTGTGCCCACGGGGTCACTGGCGCCCGCTTCTCACGTACGCATCGGTCACCATGCCCACCGGCAGACCAATGGCGTACAGTACAGGTGTGCTCCGGGGATGAGTCCGTCCAGTCCAGTGGTGCTGGTTTTTCCCAAGGAACCACCAGTCACGTGCACTTCTGGCGGTGCTAGGAACCACTACTCCTCTTTCTTGAATTCTGCCTTGTGTCTACCTCCCTTCTCTTTGGCTTCATCTGTATCCTGATGATCTTCAAGCGATGGCATCCTTCTCTCCTGAGCTTGCGGCTCCTTATCCTTTCTGCGCTGCCTTTGATGTTTCACTTGAAACGTTCCCAGGCTTTGATCTAACAGTGCTCTGAAGCGTTCACCTGCGAGTCACTGGTGTCTCTCAGTGTTGCAAATCTGACCCCCTGTCCTGGGGATGACCGTATGCCTTACCATTTGCCGGGACTGAAACTTTCTTTCCCCCGCGAGGTATTTTTTGGTCAGAGGCAGCCTAGGACCTGCGTGGGAACAGAGGTGTTAATTAGGGACACAAGTGTACGCTGCTCTTTCTGCTTTAGCCGTGGCAGTGGCCATCGTGGAAGCAAGAAAAAGCAATGAACCCCAACAGTGGAAGCAGTTAACAGCCAACAGTGTACTGGCAGGAAGGAGCAAGCTCCTCCGTCCAACAGTAAGAAAAAACACATTGGGCACCAGGATTTTGGTTTAAAAAGTAGTCAAAGAGTAAGATTTGTCTTTGTGGTATCAAAGATTTGTTTCCAAGACCACAGTTCCTGCGGCAAGGAGTTGGGCATTATTTAAACCCTGACAGATGGCTTTGCTCCGTTTTACATTAAAGAGGCACCGGGAGACTCTTTGAAAGGGTCCAATCTTCCCTATTTTACTCTGAAGCAATGGAGATAAACGAAGATGTTCAAGCCGGACAGGTCCCAGAGCACCACCATGCTGATGTCATGAGCTGGAGGAGCCCTTGGCAACAGCGGAACGCTAACATTCTATACCGGACAACAACTGCCTTCGTAGGTTCCACAAGCCAGGAGAAGGCAGCAGCTCCTTCGTTCAAGTGTCTTTTGGCGTCTGGTGGAGTTTTGTTTCAAAGCAGCAGCGCGGCTAAGGTTCTGAAGGCCCAGATTTCGAAAGAAAACTACCGCTTTCAGGCTAAGATTACGATTTGCCTGGATGTTGACAGCTTTAACGGTTTGACGTATGTTCCGCCAGTACTAAGAGAGTGGAGGAGAAGCACCAGAGGTGAAAATGGCTGCAGTTGGGAATGACCGTTATTCCCATTTTCACTCCCCCTATGCACAGGTAAATGCTGTAGATTTTAGAGTGGTTTGTGTCCTTGATTTTCTCGATATACCCATGCTGACAGGGAGGCTCATTATGTAATATTTGCGTCCATTACTGCATCCATTTCAGCACCGGGGATTTAGGTGTCAGTGCCTGGGAGGTGGGCTTTGGCTCCAGACCCCAGCGTGTCTCAGGGGATGGCCCACTTGTACTGACTCCAGTCCAAAAGTGGCACGCTTTGGAGATGCTGCTCCTAGACCCAGCTGTTAATGTCTGGAACTGGGTGAAACTTACCTTCAAGTATTCAAATAGTTCCCAGCGTGACTTTGTTTTCCTTTAAAAAACCGCACACAAACTCCTGCGGAAATGACCAGCAACCTGGCATTTCCAGCTCTCGGCTGGGATGGAGTTCATATCCAGGACATAAACCTGAGTTCACATGTTCAGGGTAATGGCCATGAGCACTTGCCTCTTTGGGATTATGAGTTTATCATGTGCTTGAGGAAGATACCTCAGGTTATAAGGAGAAGTGAATTCCATAGTCGGAGATGACGCTAATATCTGTAAACTTCAATAAGGCAGAGATACAGAAAAATAATTTTAAGTATGACTAACGAAAGTGACTCTCATTGTGAAAGTGCTTTCTCTCCAATATTGTGCAGACTTTTTAGCTGGCCACATATTGAGCGATAGAGGGAGAGCAGCAGTGGGAGTGTATCTATGAGGAAAGCAGCAATAATTAAACAAATCCTGTAGATATTCTTTTGCTGCCATGAGGCTTCTGTTTGTCTTGTATAAAAACAGCTGGGAGATGCTGTGAGCAGAGAGTGATGACAGTTGTCTCACAACATCAAATCCTGAGTATTTGCAGTAACTTGCAAATGCTTGTCACCGTAGTACCGTTACATGTGGACTACTGCGTCATCTCCCCCGTGAATCAAAACCAAAATGTTTCAAAAGAGGAGATTCACGTTTAAGGCAACCGCTAGGTTATGGGAATCTCGTGTGACTTACCCACAAAGTCATTTTCCTCATGAGGGTTCCAGGTGCAGGTTCTGCCACTGTGAAAAACCTCTTGGCTGTGATTCTGAGGGCTCCTTACGGAGACAGGGGAGATGTTCACATCTGTTTGGCAGATTGAGAGATATTGAAATAAAGGTAGAAAGGAGCAAGTCTCTTCAAGCACGGTTTTTAAGTCTGAAAACAAAAGTGACTTTCTTCTGCCGAGTTGACGTTCCCAATGGGAACTGGAACAAAAGATTTTCTCCCGTGTTTTGAAATCCAAGTCTGACAAGTCTGTACGAGGCTTGCAAGTTCCCAACTTTTTAGTTTTTCAGGTTTTGTTGGGAATCTTTCTGGGTTTTGTTTCTTACTCTTTATTTTCCCAAGGACCCGGGTCCTTTAACGGCAGGAGAGCACTAGTGTTAAGATTGGCACTTGTACAGCAGATTTCATCTTGAGATTGACCTGATTATCCCATTGTGCAGGAAAGGAAACTCCGCCACGTGTCCATTAAGTGACTAATAGATTTTTTTTCTTCCCAGCATCTCAGGAAAAGTCTGCGGTGCAGTAAGCACACTGCTTTACTCCTGTTCTTGTCTGGGAACAGTTGTACCTCATGAAAGCTCCACTGACCTAACTCAAGACAGCTTTATAGCTACCTGGAGCTTAAGATAACTTTAGAGATAACTTTAGATCTTCTAAAATGTCAGAACGTGGTCCCACAAAATCATAGTCAGGTGTTCACAGCGGTACACCATGTACGAAGCCATTTAGTCCATTTTTATTGTTATATTTACAGTATCTGAAAACTGTTTTCTCCTGCAGCGAACGTACAGCAACGTCCCCTGTTTCTGGGAAACACAACCCGTAGGCTGTGTGAGGTTCAACTGTGCCTTCCATCATAGCAAGCCTCGTAATATAAATGGACTTTTTTTGCCACCTACCAACAGTGAGTAAAAATATTTTCTCAACAATTTGTGCATTAGAGCAAGTAAATACACAAAAATGTCCTTCCGGTGCTTACGTAATATATATTAAGGCCCAGAAATGTACCGTGGCAAATCAATCAGGTACGACCTGCTCTCCCAGCAAGTTGAAGGCCAAGAAAGGAATTGTATTGGCATTTGAATAGGGTTGCCACGTGAATTTTTTTAGCTCTCATGTTGCGGATCTTCGGAACTATCAGGGACGTAAAAGATGAAGTCACAAGTGGCAATTTAGGTTGCTGAGACCCGTGGAGTAAAAATATTGCTTTCCTTGGGTATTTGCTAGATGAAATCCCTCTAGCAGTGAAAACGGTTAGTAGGCAGGTAATCATTTAAGAGAAATGAAAAGTAGTGTGTGTGGTGGGGGGAGGAGGTTGGTAGGGCCACTAGCAGCAACATCTGTTGATAGAGCACAACATGTTACATGGATGAGACACCCGTTCTATAGATAACATAAGATTACAGTGCCGTGTGCGCAGATGTATTTCCAGTTCATCGTTCTGAATAAGCCTTTCGGGCTTGAACACTGGGTGCAGGCTACTGAAGTACGGTAATAGTGTGTAACGCAGCACAACTCTTTAGGGAAAAACCCGCCATTTGAAGTTGTTTTTTTTCCTCAGTCCTTTCAAAAAGGAGCTCTTGTCTGCCAGGAGTCCTGGTAGACAGCTGGAGCCTGGAACAGGGTAAGAGTCCAGGGCAGGGAACCAAGACAGCTGTCAGAAATCAGGCGGAAAGAGGAGTGAGAGCAAGGCAGCATGACTTGTCATGGATGCACGAACAAGTGGACTAAACCAGAGTTGTTCGTGGGCCTTATCTCCAGAGCTGGAGACAGGTGTCATAAGAGAAGTCCACAAAGACCTCTAGTCAGAAGCAAACACCTTCTGTTCCTGAAAATCGCCCAGGAAAAGGTAGCCTGTCATACCTGGGCATGTGGAGCCTAACTAACCACACAGGACCAAGGCAAGAACTTGAGTGCTGTTTCTATGAGTGCCCTTATGGCTTTTAGTAGAGTTCCCACAGCCACAGCATCAGTCCCTGGCACCTAGTGCTGTCGTAAACATCACATAGGCACGCTTTTGGGTGCGGTGTGAGTCAGAGACCGTGCCCAAGAGGCACTGTGGACGAGGGTATCCTGCATAAGAGCAACATTCAACAATCCGAACGAGAAAATGGACCCAAGCCTTTTACTTTGTACTGCAGTACGTATAAATTCAAAGTCCGTGTGCTGCACAATAACATTGCAAACATTAAAACTGCATTTATTCGTTTCAATACTTACAAATCTTGTTAAACTAATTCAAGCCTGATTTGGCTTACCCTCCCCAGAGCTAATAATATCCTGTTCTGGACAGTGAAAAAGGCTCTATGAGGTTAAAATGTTGTATCTTACTTTCTCTTGCAGGAGATAGGACAAATCTGATCTGCAGTAGCGTTATTAAAACGGGTCTAATACGATATGCATGCTGCTCATAGGCAAGCAAGAGATGCACAAGAATAACAACAACTGGACTAAAAGAAAATGCCCATGCTTCATCTTTTTCTTTAAAAGTGGAAAAAATACCCAACTTCAATCCTGATTGTATTTATAGTTGCAAACTGGTCGGCTTGAACAGTACAAACAGGCTCACCATTTTTCATCATTTTTATTTTCAGTCTGTTGCATTTCCTGGCTCTCCCAAAATGCTATCCCAGTACTGAAATACTTTTGTGGCAAACATTATGGGTAAATTCCTAAGGAAAAGAGTATCTCTCCCGATTGTCTTCTAATTAAGTGTACATTATTTTCATGAACTTCATATTCCTTCTCAAAATCTACATTTTGGACTGAGTAAGAAAGAGAGCTGTCATTCAGAAAATTCTGATAGAAAAAAAATGTCTACAAGCCAAAAATAGGTAATCCCGTGCTTAGCGCTGCTAAATTCCTCACAATTGATGCCATGGGGAGGGATACAGGCCTGCCTATTACTCGGCATGTTTAAAATATTTTCACAGGTGGGGTCCTAAACTGCCTTACTCACTTCAGCCCAGGTATTACTAATCGCATGTTTCCCCATGCTGTAAATATCTACCTGTTTTTTCACACCTTCTGTAGTGGGAAGATGCTCTTTTGCCAGCCTCTGCAGAAGATTTTTCCTAAAAGGCACAATCTGTCTATTTAACGACTCCTCCAGCATGATAATGATTTCAAAACTATACCTGCTGGTCTGAGCCTGGATTTGATATTCTAGTTCCCGCCTAACAAAATAAATATAATGCTCTTTTCTGCAGGTGCCCCACTGCAACAGGGTGTCCAAGGAGGGATTCTGCATCCAGCGCATCGTCAAGAATTACTCAGAACTCAAAAGAATATTGTACTACCAATTCATCCTCCAGTGATTATAAACATCAACGACGATGACGATGATGAAGAGGACGATGAAGAGGAAGAGAATTGTAAGCGGGTTTTTTCTTCCTTTGACACAATTGAGACGACCATCAAATACTCTTCAAATTTCTCAAAATTCAGGGGCCAAATTACAGGTTTAGGAGGCACTGCTTTTCTGGGAAACAAAAGCAGGGGCTGTACACACTCGTCACTGAAGGTGAAGTCACAGGTTTGTTTACAAAAGACAGTTGCGTGACTTCAACTTAAGTAATTTGTTCGACTGACTTCCTAAACCCTGTAGGCAGTCTCATTTTACTACAGGAAGTTCGTCTTAAAACTAGCAAAGAGAACCCATACAAAACTCTTCACTAGTTTAACTGAATGTGAATGTGTATATATTTATTTTCTTTTCTTTTTCCAATTTTTTTCCATGTCATTAAACCGTTGCCTGAGAGACCAGAGATGCATAGGGAAGGAATGAATTGCACATTCCCAGAGACTGAAAGTGAGAGACGAACCTACTCTCACGCGTGCACGCTGCACATTACTGTGCTAGTTCTCAGGCAGCCCCAAGCTGCTTTTCACTTTCCCCCTGCCCTTCAGGTTGGCTGGCAGGGCTGCCCGTTAGTGCTTCCTAACTCGGCTTCAGTCTGAGTAAGCCACGTCAACTTAAATGGTATCAAAAGCAGGGCTCTGCTAGCCTTAGGAGCCTTCACTGAGACAGGTAAGGAGTGCTCGCTTCAGCAGCTCCGCCGGCAGACATTACACAGCAGTAACTTTGGGCAGAGGTTTTGCGACAAGCACTCCCTGGTGACATGTTTAATCGGAAGATTTCCTTTTGGGTGTAAATGAAGGATCATTTTCCAAATGAGCACTAAAGGTGGTTTGGAATCCTTTTAAATCAACAAACATTAGCTTCTTAGTATGGGTTGTAACTGCAGTTCCATTGCACTTGGAAATACCCAGTATTAAGGAATCATTTTTCTGTCCAGAAGCAGAGGTCACAGTCAGAAAAAAACCCAACCGTGACCAAAATGAAAGTCACTATGGTCCTTGATTATCAAGAATTGTTGAAGGTCTTTGTAAAGCTACCTGGTAATCTTTTAAAAATATTTCCTACAGGTGTTCCTGAGTGGGTGCCTAGGACTGCTGCAGATCTTGAAGAGGAAAGAGCAATAAAGGAAATATGCTATAAGTCTGGTAAATATGAAACTAGTCACTCTTTCCTAAACAGCAATGCTGCCAATATAGTAAACTTTGGGGTTTTTTTTTTCCCCTCTTGGGGTATGTTTAGGAGAGTATTACGGGATTCAGTACCCCCACAAACACCAATCAACAAAAACTGTGTCTGCACCTCGGGAAAATGAGCTATTGCCCTTGGAAGCTACTGAGCAACACTTGCAGAAAGGCAAGTACTTTTCATCTTCTTGGACAATGTTTACCACTTTTAAAATTACTGTCACAGGGAGAAACTATTACATAGCTTGCCCCTCCTCCTCGCTTCTTTAATTTAGTGACAATAAAAGACAGCCTATTACAAAGAGGATAAAAAAACTTACTTAATTTTCCCCCATACAGATATACATAAATAGTGTCACACATGTGGTGACTACCTGCATCGACTGTAGATGGAAAAGGTAGAAATGGGCTATTAACCCTATGTGTACTTTCCTGAGATACACAACATAGGTCTTTCATGTAATTTTTCTTCACGGTCAAGATTTATGTAGTCTAACTTTAACCACCCTAAGGCGAGGTGTGTAGCTGAAATGTCTCATCCGGGATCTCTGTTGTTAAATGGAGAGACAGGCACTCTTACGGGGCTGTTTATTGCATCGTAAGATAGTGCCACAGGAAGGTGAGATGAGTCACTTGCCCAGAGGTGTTCGCGCTCTCTGCGGGCTGTCTTGGGTGTCTAGATGATGAAATGTAGTGACACCGCAAACTTTTCTATAACTAAATTGAGATTAAGTAAATACCCCCTTTAAGTGTCTTCTAAAAGACAGTAACAAGAGAGTTCCATTTTGTTTTGACTGTTGGGCTTGATCCGACATAATTAAGGTCAAAGGAATACAAATTAATACATATTCACCCCCTTCATTAGGTTTCGCCTTCGTTCTTGAGCAAGTGACAGGACTGAAAGAAATCTGTATTCGTTTTTTTACTGAATAAGTAATATATGACGCCATATTAGGAGAGAGTTATGTTCTTAAGGTAACAAGACACCAGAGCAATCAGTAGATCAGTCATCAAAAATCGCTGGGCAGAAATAAGACCTGCTACTTTTAATCAAAAAAATAATAGTTGTTGTGTATTTCGTGTAAATTTCAGGGATAAAATCTTGATAATACTGTTTTATGTAAAACAGATTTGAATAGCATGATGTGCTAATACAAAAAAGGGAATGGAAAAATTGTCTCCATGTCATGCACTTTTAACTGACGCTTTTTCCAGCCTAAATTGCTCAATAGAACTGGGCAGAATTATTTCTTTCTTACTTCTACACCTAAAATGTTTCATATTAAAATAGCTTTGATAAGCTATTTCTGAAAAAGTATTTAGATATATTTAGACTACGGATGAGGGATCAGTAACAAATACATGAATACACCTTGTAATATATGTCTTTATTTATCATTAGCTACATTCAGGAAAAAGCAGAGAGTACAGTATTCATGAAGATTTTCTAATTCATAATGAGAAGAATTCTGAGCCAGCACTGGTCAAAGCCATTGTACGAGTTCAAAGTAGCATTAGTCTTTGTGTTTACAGTCAATTTTTGACTTTGCTTTCAAGATTTTGTGACCATGAACTCTGTGAGAGGAAATATATCACTGCATTTTTTGATATGAAAATTTTGCGTGCTTTTTAAAGCAGTAAATACGTGCTATTTTAATCCCGCAGAAACCAACCACACTGAGCTGGTAAAAAGCCATCACTATCAAGAAGTACAGGAAGAGAAAGGGATATCTGAGGAGCCAAGAAATTCACCTAATACAGGAACAGGCAAAGGTATTTTGAGAAAATAGTTGCCTTCCTCATTGTTGCTTTTTAAACTGTTAGATGATTTAGCACTACCTACTAAATTTCTGTTCTTGGTGTCCAATATGGACAATCCATATTTCAACTGGACTATCTCATCTTCCAGCCCCCAGTCTCCTGCAATAGGTCAAATCTGGAGTAGTAGCACAACATTATTGCTTAAGTTTGTTCTTTCACTTTTAGGAATTCGCACTTCAGACCCCAAAGCCAAACCAAGGTACCGACCAAGGGGTCAAAGGAAGGATGATCAAACTGCTTCTTCTTATATTCCTTATGAGAGAGAAACTGGAAGAAAGACTGACTTTAATTCTTCAGAACCTCGAAGATCAGCACTTGCATTGTACCCTACTGTCACCATCACCCAAGAACCAAAGTTCAACGGGTCTACAGGTGGGTTCCTGCTCACAGAGGAGTCTTAAAATGCCTCAGACGTACCTGTCTGTATCACACTGCTTTTGATTTTGTTCCTGCAGGTGAATATGAACTGATTTATGGCTAAAAATGGGCAAGAGTAAATTTGATCCAGCATAATTTTCATAAATAGATTGCAGCACTATCCACAGACAGAAATGTAAAGCTTCATAAAGCTTTACAATTAGTCCGACAGAATATTCACAAACAATAATAGAGCCACCTTCATAGCAGGAATTCACTTCTCTGCCCAGCAAAGAGGGATGAATGCAACGATGTGCCGACGGGCACAAATACACTGATCCCCACTTTTTACAGCATCTTTTATGTGATTTATTCTTTGGAAATATTTAAGAAGCCTCACAATAGTCCACCTTTAACTTCTCAGCCTACTGCAAATATTGATAGTAGTAGCAGTAATTGTGCAGTAGAATTTCAGTTTCCTTTCAAGAAGGGCTTCTCGTTCAACTTTTTTCCTCCCAGCAGGGGATGAAAGAATGGTCTTGCTTTGCATGGTATTTTTCCACACCTGGGATTTCACTGGAGTTTGGATTGGGCTGGATTTATGATTGTTTGGGCTTTAAACCAGCCCCCAAACTGAAGCAGAAGTACAGAATTTCTGCTGCATTCTGGCCTGAACTGAGGGGAACCAAAAGCGCTTATTTACATTAGCAGGAGAAAGGGAAGAACAGGCAAAGCCACGTCTTCCTGCAGAGTAGCAGGGGCCAGGTGAAGAGCACTGTGGTTGCTTCATACTGCAGCTCCCCTTGTGAAGTTCTGTTTGTAGTTTGAAGCGGGCTTACCTGCGCGACCAAGGCTCTTCCAAGTTTAGCCGCATCATTTGTAGTATTTTGTTACGTTCACAAACCGCCCGTGTCCAGGATGCACCTAGATGCTACAGACAGAAGAGGTAATTCGTCGTTCAGCCAGAAGGTGTCCTTCGGAGTGCATTGGTCTCCATGGGCTCAACCGTGGATGTTGCAGGGGTCCATGTACCACCTGTGCAGTGCAGAGAAAGGATGTATATGGGCAGGTAGTCAGCACTCAGAGGACAGTAGTGCATGAGGGGATTGTGTTCAGGGCTGCATTTAAGACAGTCTGAAAAGACAGATACATTCAGAGATGTTTCCCCAAAGCATTGCCTCAGCTGAGTTCTCAGAGGCTTTAGGTACTATGATGACATGCATCTTGAAAACACCATAAACTCAATTGGATAGGGCTCATAAATATCATTCATGAAAAGTGAGGGACTAAAGAATGAGCAGGTAATTTGTAGCTGGCTCTTTACTTTGCACCCACAGTCTTCTTCAACCTGTGCATTATGGTATTTTCTTAGAAAGCGTGAGAGTTAAGCGTCAGGTGCTCAGTTACAAAACTGCACTGAACCAATCGCTAGCTCGTCGAGGCGGGGGGGAAGAGAATGGCAGTGCCATTCCGTGTGCTGCTTACACACAAGCAGCTAAAACCTTCTTTCTGTTGCCTTTCCAGGTGATGGTAATGCAATTCCTACAAAATTGAATAATACAAAGAGAGAAGGACAGACTAAAGGAAGGAGAGGACCAACAGAGAGTATTCCCAGAACAGATTGCAGATCCTCTGAAAACGGAGGTAATATACTTTAGCATCAGCTTCTCATTGCTGAACATCACATGGTCGATAAAATAACTGATTGTATTTGGATTCGGCTGTCCACAAAGACCATTTTTTGAATCTTGTCTTCCAACCTCCTGCAATAGGTCAAATTTTGAGTAGTAGCACAACATTATTGCTTAAGTTTGTTCTTTCACTTTTAGGAATTCGCACTTCAGACCCCAAAGCCAAACCAAGGTACCGACCAAGGGGTCAAAGGAAGGATGATCAAACTGCTTCTTCTTATATTCCTTATGAGAGAGAAACTGGAAGAAAGACTGACTTTAATTCTTCAGAACCTCGAAGATCAGCACTTGCATTGTACCCTACTGTCACCATCACCCAAGAACCAAAGTTCAACGGGTCTACAGGTGGGTTCCTGCTCACAGAGGAGTCTTAAAATGCCTCAGACGTACCTGTCTGTATCACACTGCTTTTGATTTTGTTCCTGCAGGTGAATATGAACTGATTTATGGCTAAAAATGGGCAAGAGTAAATTTGATCCAGCATAATTTTCATAAATAGATTGCAGCACTATCCACAGACAGAAATGTAAAGCTTCATAAAGCTTTACAATTAGTCCGACAGAATATTCACAAACAATAATAGAGCCACCTTCATAGCAGGAATTCACTTCTCTGCCCAGCAAAGAGGGATGAATGCAACGATGTGCCGACGGGCACAAATACACTGATCCCCACTTTTTACAGCATCTTTTATGTGATTTATTCTTTGGAAATATTTAAGAAGCCTCACAATAGTCCACCTTTAACTTCTCAGCCTACTGCAAATATTGATAGTAGTAGCAGTAATTGTGCAGTAGAATTTCAGTTTCCTTTCAAGAAGGGCTTCTCGTTCAACTTTTTTCCTCCCAGCAGGGGATGAAAGAATGGTCTTGCTTTGCATGGTATTTTTCCACACCTGGGATTTCACTGGAGTTTGGATTGGGCTGGATTTATGATTGTTTGGGCTTTAAACCAGCCCCCAAACTGAAGCAGAAGTACAGAATTTCTGCTGCATTCTGGCCTGAACTGAGGGGAACCAAAAGCGCTTATTTACATTAGCAGGAGAAAGGGAAGAACAGGCAAAGCCACGTCTTCCTGCAGAGTAGCAGGGGCCAGGTGAAGAGCACTGTGGTTGCTTCATACTGCAGCTCCCCTTGTGAAGTTCTGTTTGTAGTTTGAAGCGGGCTTACCTGCGCGACCAAGGCTCTTCCAAGTTTAGCCGCATCATTTGTAGTATTTTGTTACGTTCACAAACCGCCCGTGTCCAGGATGCACCTAGATGCTACAGACAGAAGAGGTAATTCGTCGTTCAGCCAGAAGGTGTCCTTCGGAGTGCATTGGTCTCCATGGGCTCAACCGTGGATGTTGCAGGGGTCCATGTACCACCTGTGCAGTGCAGAGAAAGGATGTATATGGGCAGGTAGTCAGCACTCAGAGGACAGTAGTGCATGAGGGGATTGTGTTCAGGGCTGCATTTAAGACAGTCTGAAAAGACAGATACATTCAGAGATGTTTCCCCAAAGCATTGCCTCAGCTGAGTTCTCAGAGGCTTTAGGTACTATGATGACATGCATCTTGAAAACACCATAAACTCAATTGGATAGGGCTCATAAATATCATTCATGAAAAGTGAGGGACTAAAGAATGAGCAGGTAATTTGTAGCTGGCTCTTTACTTTGCACCCACAGTCTTCTTCAACCTGTGCATTATGGTATTTTCTTAGAAAGCGTGAGAGTTAAGCGTCAGGTGCTCAGTTACAAAACTGCACTGAACCAATCGCTAGCTCGTCGAGGCGGGGGGGAAGAGAATGGCAGTGCCATTCCGTGTGCTGCTTACACACAAGCAGCTAAAACCTTCTTTCTGTTGCCTTTCCAGGTGATGGTAATGCAATTCCTACAAAATTGAATAATACAAAGAGAGAAGGACAGACTAAAGGAAGGAGAGGACCAACAGAGAGTATTCCCAGAACAGATTGCAGATCCTCTGAAAACGGAGGTAATATACTTTAGCATCAGCTTCTCATTGCTGAACATCACATGGTCGATAAAATAACTGATTGTATTTGGATTCGGCTGTCCACAAAGACCATTTTTTGAATCTTGTCTTCCAACCTCCTGCAATAGGTCAAATTTTGAGTAGTAGCACAACATTATTGCTTAAGTTTGTTCTTTCACTTTTAGGAATTCGCACTTCAGACCCCAAAGCCAAACCAAGGTACCGACCAAGGGGTCAAAGGAAGGATGATCAAACTGCTTCTTCTTATATTCCTTATGAGAGAGAAACTGGAAGAAAGACTGACTTTAATTCTTCAGAACCTCGAAGATCAGCACTTGCATTGTACCCTACTGTCACCATCACCCAAGAACCAAAGTTCAACGGGTCTACAGGTGGGTTCCTGCTCACAGAGGAGTCTTAAAATGCCTCAGACGTACCTGTCTGTATCACACTGCTTTTGATTTTGTTCCTGCAGGTGAATATGAACTGATTTATGGCTAAAAATGGGCAAGAGTAAATTTGATCCAGCATAATTTTCATAAATAGATTGCAGCACTATCCACAGACAGAAATGTAAAGCTTCATAAAGCTTTACAATTAGTCTGACAGAATATTCACAAACAATAATAGAGCCACCTTCATAGCAGGAATTCACTTCTCTGCCCAGCAAAGAGGGATGAATGCAACGATGTGCCGACGGGCACAAATACACTGATCCCCACTTTTTACAGCATCTTTTATGTGATTTATTCTTTGGAAATATTTAAGAAGCCTCACAATAGTCCACCTTTAACTTCTCAGCCTACTGCAAATATTGATAGTAGTAGCAGTAATTGTGCAGTAGAATTTCAGTTTCCTTTCAAGAAGGGCTTCTCGTTCAACTTTTTTCCTCCCAGCAGGGGATGAAAGAATGGTCTTGCTTTGCATGGTATTTTTCCACACCTGGGATTTCACTGGAGTTTGGATTGGGCTGGATTTATGATTGTTTGGGCTTTAAACCAGCCCCCAAACTGAAGCAGAAGTACAGAATTTCTGCTGCATTCTGGCCTGAACTGAGGGGAACCAAAAGCGCTTATTTACATTAGCAGGAGAAAGGGAAGAACAGGCAAAGCCACGTCTTCCTGCAGAGTAGCAGGGGCCAGGTGAAGAGCACTGTGGTTGCTTCATACTGCAGCTCCCCTTGTGAAGTTCTGTTTGTAGTTTGAAGCGGGCTTACCTGCGCGACCAAGGCTCTTCCAAGTTTAGCCGCATCATTTGTAGTATTTTGTTACGTTCACAAACCGCCCGTGTCCAGGATGCACCTAGATGCTACAGACAGAAGAGGTAATTCGTCGTTCAGCCAGAAGGTGTCCTTCGGAGTGCATTGGTCTCCATGGGCTCAACCGTGGATGTTGCAGGGGTCCATGTACCACCTGTGCAGTGCAGAGAAAGGATGTATATGGGCAGGTAGTCAGCACTCAGAGGACAGTAGTGCATGAGGGGATTGTGTTCAGGGCTGCATTTAAGACAGTCTGAAAAGACAGATACATTCAGAGATGTTTCCCCAAAGCATTGCCTCAGCTGAGTTCTCAGAGGCTTTAGGTACTATGATGACATGCATCTTGAAAACACCATAAACTCAATTGGATAGGGCTCATAAATATCATTCATGAAAAGTGAGGGACTAAAGAATGAGCAGGTAATTTGTAGCTGGCTCTTTACTTTGCACCCACAGTCTTCTTCAACCTGTGCATTATGGTATTTTCTTAGAAAGCGTGAGAGTTAAGCGTCAGGTGCTCAGTTACAAAACTGCACTGAACCAATCGCTAGCTCGTCGAGGCGGGGGGGAAGAGAATGGCAGTGCCATTCCGTGTGCTGCTTACACACAAGCAGCTAAAACCTTCTTTCTGTTGCCTTTCCAGGTGATGGTAATGCAATTCCTACAAAATTGAATAATACAAAGAGAGAAGGACAGACTAAAGGAAGGAGAGGACCAACAGAGAGTATTCCCAGAACAGATTGCAGATCCTCTGAAAACGGAGGTAATATACTTTAGCATCAGCTTCTCATTGCTGAACATCACATGGTCGATAAAATAACTGATTGTATTTGGATTCGGCTGTCCACAAAGACCATTTTTTGAATCTTGTCTTCCAACCTCCTGCAATAGGTCAAATCTGGAGTAGTAGCACAACATTATTGCTTAAGTTTGTTCTTTCACTTTTAGGAATTCGCACTTCAGACCCCAAAGCCAAACCAAGGTACCGACCAAGGGGTCAAAGGAAGGATGATCAAACTGCTTCTTCTTATATTCCTTATGAGAGAGAAACTGGAAGAAAGACTGACTTTAATTCTTCAGAACCTCGAAGATCAGCATATGTAGTCTACCGTACTGTCACCGCCACCCAAGAACCAAAGTTCAGTGGATCTACAGGTGGGTTCCTGCTCACAGAGGAGTCTTAAAATGCCTCAAATACACCTGTCTGTATCGCGCTGCTTTCCATTTGTCCCTGCATGTGAATATGAACTGATTTATGGCTAAATATGGGCAAGAGTAAATTTGATCCAGTCTAATTTGATCCAATCTAAGTAGACTGCAGCACTATCCACAGACAGACATGTAAAGCTTTATAAAGCTTTACAGTTGGTCAGACAGAATATTCACAAACAATAATTTAGGTACCTTCATAGCAGGAATTCACTTCTCTGCCCAACAAAGAGGGATGCATGCAACGTTTTTCCGATGGGCACAAATATACCAATACTCTCACCTCTGGATGACTGGGGTTTATTTTCATCTGTCACTTCATCAAAAAATTTAGTGGTAAATAATTTCAGTGATCATAAGTTAAGAAATTGATTTCACCTTGCCAGTTTCCGTCATCTCTCTTGAGCTGGGTTGAATCTCCACCTTGAGGTGCCTCCCTGTCTTAATTTCCAATAAAAGGAACCTCCTTCACACAGAGTAACTCCTACTTTCAGATGAACAAAGGTAAGCGAAATGAGCCCCAACATCACTGCTTCGTCTTGGGCAGGAATGGTTGCGGTTTTTTTCTTTTAATGGTTGCTTTGATTAAATGTGGACAGATTGGCATAGAGGTTACAGAGAGAACATTCTTAATGCGAACAATACATCTTACCACATTTCCAGGTTAAAAAAAAAGCATAGAGCATTTAAAAAAAAAAAAGATGACCAGCATTTTTGTCATAAGAACAGCTGTTACCATTTTCGCTACCTTTCTTTCCAGCAGTACCTGAGCCACGTGGTTGGAAAGGCTCCAAGCAAAAGAATCAGTTTGACACTAATAGAAGATTTTGGACCCAAATGGAAAACTATGGTAATACTTACTTGTTCGGCATGAACTGAAAATTTTAGGATTATTGTGGAATTAATAATTTGAATGAATGGAATTAAGCTGGAATTAACAGAAACCCAGAGCATTAATAACATTATTTTTTAATCAAATTTTACAGAAAATGGTTAGTCATTAGGCAGCTTACTCTCCTGCACAATCAGCTGTCTAGCACAAAAAACATAATATTGCCTTGCATCTAGGGCTTTCCCAAGCAGGGATAAAACAGGAGATTAGTTTACAGATTAGTTTAATGTAAAAGCAACTGATGCCTTTGGGAAGATTTTCAACACAGGACCATTCACTTTGTTAAAGTCAAGGGTGTCCGTGGCAGAATCGCCTCATTTGGAAGATCCTGTGAGCCTCACGCAAATGCCGCAAGGTGACAAATGATCTCTAAAGTACTAGAGAGAGAGTCCGTATTTAATACTAGCTGGTATTTCAGCGGTGAATACAATTCACCCGATGCATTCATTGATACTTCAGCTAATGTAATATTTAATTCACATACTGGACCAAGAGAGTCTTTCCTGAGATCGTAGCTGAAATTAAGAAACAACGTCTATGTTTTTTCTACAGACAAGTATACTTCAGGATCTTACAATGCACCAACTCAAAGGAAAAGAAATCCACATGCAAAAACGTTCTCTAAGTCTAAAACAACCATTCAGGTAACTGTTTGATAGAAATTGTTACAGTTCAGTCTTTTTAGCAAAAGGGACGTGTCTCTCCCCGCCTAGAACATGTAAAAGTGCTCTTAAAACTTCCCCAACCAAAACCCGCAAGAGTCTAAGCAATGCTGAGTAGTCTGAAAGAGCAGTTAATGGTTTCGTTTGTTTGCAGACATGTACTTTTGCCCGGTTAACTAAACTGTGGTTTCTCATTTTTTACAATATTACTGACGAGAAAGCAAAATAGGTACCTGCCGTTAAAGCGAGGAACTACAAGAAGTGGGTTTTGGCCTGTAGCACTGCACAAAGGACAGCAGAGACTACAGGAGTGTGATCTATTTGTCTTGCTGGTTGACTGCTCGCGAAGCATCTGCAATCGCTGAACGACGATCAGCCGAGGTCCAAATTCATAAAAGGACTCGGGCTACCAAACGTTCACAAGACACCCTAAGGACCATTAATACATTTTACAGCTGTCTTGAAAGCAGAGATTAGAACCCGTATCTCGTGTTCCTCAGATGAATGGCCAAACCTTTAGTCTGCAGTCCGTGCTTCAGTGTGACATTTCCTTATCTCCAGTCTCTCTGTGTCACCCACGGACCTAACAGGTTGTTTGCTCTGCGGTTGCACAGTTCGAAATGTGAACTAGCAGAGCATCCTCATAGTTCTGGCAAGCTTAGCCTTCTAGCTTGCTATGAAAGTGCTTCCCTGAAAGGGCAAAGAGATAAGTTTGAACCCTGTTGAGCACTGCCTTTTCTTGGATGAATGCTTTTACTGCTACTTTATTTTATAGAAGATTGTCAGTAACACTTTTTCCAAGTGGTCTTGTTGGTTTTTGGAGAGTATGAGTCTGCTCCAGGAGACTAGTCCAAAGCGGGTGGCTCAGAAAAGTGCAACTTTGTAATTTTGTGTTTCAAAGCTCTCCAGATGGCCCAGTTGTCAGTATTCCTATGAGTTTACCCAGGGCACTTCCAAACACAGCATTAGGCCATTTTGATTCCAGTCTGAGATGCAAATTCTGTTGAGGCACCACATAGATGAAAAGCACCTAAAACCACCTTCTGTAATCCCTCACCAGGCTTGCTACCATATTTGGTTTCTTTGTGCAAGTACCACATGGTTCTCAAACATCTGCTTGGGAAGGTTTTAGAGGGAAAATACTTGAACAGAACATTTTGAAACATGGGTGAATTATATTAGGATGAAATATTTTTATTTCTGTTGCTTCTAGAAGTGTTGAAAGTTTACTTCTTAAAATGTTTCTGAAAGAGCAGATAGTTTTACTCTAATAAATTATGCACAAAATGTTCTTCATATTTCTTTTGACAACAGAGCCAAGAAGACATAGACGTGAATAGAAGAGGAGAACGGTATATAGACAGAAGAAAGAGAGGAAGCAAGTAATTCAATTTACCAATAAAATTTAAATTGAAATAAGGATATTATCAACTGGAAAATCCAAAGATGATAAAATTACAAATTCCAAAAATAAGGTGCAGCAAGTACACAGTAACATTTCAAAACTGATAAAAATGGAAATTAAAAAAGTGTGCTCTTGTGGTGGGTTGACCCTGGCTGGACGCCAGGTGCCCACCAAAGCCGCTGTATCACTCCCCTCTCAGCTAGACAGGGAAGAGAAGATATAACAAAAAGCTTCTGGGTCGAGATAAGGACAAGGAGACACCACTCAACCAATTACCGTCATGGGCAAAACAGACTTGATTTAGGGAAAATTAATTTAATTTATTGACAATCAAACCAGGGTAGGGTAATGAGAAATTAAACTAAAACTGAAAACACCTTCCCTCCACCCCTCCCTTCTTCCCAGGCATAACTCCACTCCTGAATTCTCTACCTATCCACCCCAGTGGTGCAGGGGGACAGGGAATGGGGGTTATGATCAGTTCAGCACATGTTGTCTCTGCCGCTCCTTCCTCCTCTGGGGGAAGGCTCCTCACACTCTTCCCTGCGCCAGCGTGGGGTCCCTCCCACGGGAGATGGTCCTCCACAAACTTCTCCAATGTGGGTCCTTCCCACAGGCTGCAGTCCTTCAGGAGCACACTGCTCCAGTGTGGGGGGTCACAAGTCCTGCCAGCAAACCTGCTCCAGCGTGGGCTCTCCACGGGGTCACAGCCTCCTTCGGGCGTCCCCCTGCTCCGGCATGAGGTCCTCCACAGGCTGCAGGTGGAGATCTGCTCCACCGTGGACCTCCAGGGGCTGCGTGAGGAGGACAGCCTGCCTCACCGTGGTCTTCCCCACGGGCTGCAGGAGAATCTCTGCTCCGGTGCCTGGAGCACCTCCTCCCCCTCCTTCTGCACTGACCTGCGGGTCTGCACGCTTGTTTCATCTAAGAATACAGCTATTAGATTTTTTTTATGCAGTTCCTTTACATTCTGTGAAAATGCTTAGACTTGGAACTACTATTTTTCCTATCCATCCTTGCAAGTTATCCTAACAGCAAAGCTCAGAAGCTAGAACTCACTTGTGCTCACACCTCATTTTTCTTTTGTTGTAAGGCTTTTAAAGGGAGAAGCCATAACCAAAATTTAGCTTAAATTACATTTCCTTAAAAAATATACATAATATTTAATAATTTAAAAACTGCACCTTATGACTAACTCCAATGATGCAAAAAAAGAAAAAAAGACTGAATAAAATTTTCTACTTTAATGTACTAAACAGCATCAGAAGAGCAAATAAAAAAAAGTCAAGAAAAGGTACCAACAGTCAATCTTAAAAAATATTTTAACAGTAATATTTAAAACAACTTTTCCAGTCAAAATATTTTTTGAAAGACTAAAGCAAAGCATTTTTATAGTAACTGGTAAAGAACAGGTGCAAAGAGGTTTAATAGACATAAACACTCTCATGACAGCTCGGCTTTCTGAGGTGAGTATTTTTGGTAAGTGTTTTTTGAGCTAGCCCTTTCTCTCCTTTCTAAAAGGTTACATTGAAAAAAAAGTTCTAAGGTAGCAAACTTATACAAAGAAAATGCATCATTTTCACTCAAAAGTATCACTAAATAAAAAAGTATTTAAGAACGGATCATACAAACTTACCATATGGATTTGCATTAATATTAGTCCCAATAAGCTCCAATGTTTGTTCTAAAATTTCCGATAACGGCACTGGACTGATTTCCAGAAGCCCTGGGTCAGCATGGTGTTTCAATAGCAGCGCTATTTCAGCCTCGTAATTTACAACAGATGAGTGCCAGCAATACTGCTTACTATTTTTCTCCACAGGCACCCAACCTATGAGAAAACATTGCATTTACCAAAGTAAATTTCTGAAGTTATCAAATGTGTACTAGAACTGTACATGCATTAAAAAAACCCACAGTTAACTACAAACAGAAAGAGTAACAAGAAAAACCGTGTCGTACCTCAGAGGAATGCAAGTGTGACAACTATGCCTTCAGTTGAAGCCCTTTAAGTAGATTAACTACTACTTTTAACATTGGAACTAATTCTATTTCACTTCAAAAATTGAAGCCCCCCCCCATTTTACCTGTGCTGCATCATAGGTACCTGGCATATGTCCATTCTCATCGGGCAAAGGATTGCCATTACAGAACTCTATGTCCTTTGCTGGAATCCAGGTATCTGGAACAGGCTTGAAATCCTCTTCAACATTCCAAACAAATTCTAGACATATAAATGTAACATTAAGTTTTTGGCAAACTGTTAGCCAATTTTATGTTTTGATCATCTTTCAATGCAAGTATTAAAATACCATTGATCTAAACCTTGTTTTACAGACAGTAGTCCCAGTTACTTTGTACAAGCACCGAGATCTGGCACACTCAAGCACTCTACAGTTAGGGGGTTTAAAGAAGCATAGTAGCCTTTGAGTAGTTTAAAAGTTCAAAAGTAACTACGATCAAAACATAGCTACCTAAATAGCTAACCTTATATTTAAACCAGAGCCAGAGAAGTAGAATAGAATAGACTATTTCAGTTGGAAGGGACCTACAACAATCACCTAGTCCAACTCCCTGACCAATTTAGGACTGACCAAAAGTTAAAGCATGTTCTTAAGGGCATTGTCCAAATGCCTCTTAAACACTGTCAGGCTTCTTTCTCTGTAAAGAAATGCTTCCTAATGTCTAGTCTAAACCTCCCCTGGCGCAGGTTTGAACCATTCCCATGTGTCCCATCCCTGGACCCCAGGGAGAAGAGCTCAGCACCTCCCTCCCCATGTCCCCTCCTCGGGAAGCTGCAGAGAGCAAGGAGGTCGCCCCTCAGCCTCCTTCTCTCCAAACTAGACAAACCCAACGTCCTCAGCCGCTCCTCACAGGACATGCCTTCCAGCCCTGCCACCAGCTTTCTTGCCCTCCTCTGGACGCATTCAAGGACCTGACCATCCTTCTTAAACTGTGGGACCCAGAACTGCACACAGTACTCAGGGTGAGACCGCACCGACGCTGAATACAGCGGGATGATCCCCTCTTTTGACCGGCTGGTCATGCTGTGTTTGATGCACCCCAGGATGGGGTCTGCCCTCTCGGCTGCCAGGGCACACTGCTGGCTCCTGTTGTGCCTGCTGTCGACCAGCACCCAGATCCCTTTCTGCAGGGCTGCTCTTCAGCCTCTCCTCTCCCAATTTATACTTGTGCCTAGCCTTACTCTGTCCCAGGTGCAGAATCCAGCATTCGGACTTGTTAAATTCCATCCCATTAATCATAGCCCAATGCTCCAATCTATCTAGATCCCTCTGCAAGGCCTCCTGTCCCTCAAGAGAGTCAACAGCACCTCCCAGTTTGGTATCATCATCACACTTGCCAATGCATTCAACTACTGCACCCAGATCGTTGATAAATGTAGCGAACAGAACTGGCCCTAGAACTGAACCCTGAGGAACACCGCTGGTGACCAGTCACCAGCCAGACGTAGGCCCATGTACTACAACCCTTTGAGCTCTGCCCTTCAGCCAGTTCTTCACTCAGTGCACCATGAACCCCCTTATCCCACAGCTGGACAACTTGTCCAGAAGGATGCTGTGAGGGGACAGTATCAAAAGCCTTACTAAAATCCAGAAAAACTACATCCACCACCTTCCCTTCATCCATGAGGTGGGTGACCTCATCACAGAAGGATATCAAATTGGTTAAAACAGGACTTTCCCTTTGTGAACCCATGCTGACTGTGCCTGATGATTGCATTAATCTTAAATGCCTTTCAATAGTACCCAGTATTATCCTCTGCATATATTTTCCAGGAACTGAGGTTAGACTAACAGGTCTGTAGTTCCCTGGGTCCTCTCTCACGCCCTTTTTGTAGACTGGCGCAACACTGGCTAGCTTCCAGTCAGCAGGGACCTCCCCAGACTCCCAAGACCTTTGGTAGATGATGAGAGGGGTCCTGCCGTAACATCCGATGACTCCTTCAGTGCTCTGGGATGAATCCCATCAGGCCCCATGGACCTGTGAACATGCAGCTGAAACAGCTGGTCCCTTAGAATTTCAGCACCCACAAATGGAAAGTCACTGTTCCCACACTCGTGGTCTTCCAACTCAGGGGGTATCAGTATTATTAAAGACTGAGGCAAAAAAAGCACTGAATGCCTCCGCTTTTTCTTCGTCCCTTTTAGTCAGATGACCATCTTCAACAAGTATCGGTCCAATGTTTCCTTTAGACCTCCTCTTGCTGTTATAAAAGGGCCTAAAAAAGCCCTTGTTATCTGAAACAACACTGGCCAGTTTCAACTCTAACTGAGCTTTGCCCTTTCATGTCTTCTCCCTGCATATACGAATCACAGCTCTGTAATCATCCTGCGAAGCTTGACCTTGCTTCCAGAGATCATACAGTTTCTTTTTCCTCTTGAGCTCCGCGAGGAGTTCCCTGTTCAGCCAAAGTGGTGTTCTGCCCTGCTTACTTGATTTACAACACAGTGGAATTGCCTGCTCCTGTGCTTCTAAAAGGTGGTTCTTAAAGACTGACCAGCACCCGGGGACTCCTAAGCCCTCAAAAGCAGATTCCCAGGGTACTCTGCTAAACAGCTCCCTGAAGAGCTTAAAGTTTGCTCTCCTGAAGTCCAGGGCAGCAACTCTACTGTCCTTTTTTCTTATTACACTGAAAATTTTAAACTCAACCATTTCACGATCACTGTGACCAAGGCAGCCACCTCCCATCACACCCCTCCCCGAGTCCTTCTCTATTCACAAACAGCAAGTCTAGGAGGGCATCTTTCCTAGTTGGCTCACTGACTACCTGTGTCAAGAAGTTCTCTCCTACAAACTTCAAGAATTTCCAAGATCTGCTCGTCACAGCCATATGATATTACCAGTTGATGTCTGGGAAGTTGAAATCTCCCGTAAGGACAAGGGCTACTGATCCAGAAATTTATCCTAAGTGCCTACAGAGTAACTCATCAGTGCTTACCTCCCAGCTGGGCGATTGGTAGTAGATACTGACTACATCATCTCCTTTGTTTTCCATTCCCCTAATCCTCAACCACACCATCGCTAACTCTAAGGGCTGTACAACCAAACCTCTCCCTTACGCATAGTGCAAGGCCTCCACCTTGCCTGCCCTGCTTATCCCTCCTGAACAGCCTGTAGCCCTCCAACCACAGGACTCAATCCACCAAGTCTCACTAATACCAATGATATTGTAGCTCTGGGAGGTGACCAATGCTTCCAGTTCATCCTGGTTTTTTCTCATACTGCGTGTGGTGGTGCACAAGCATTTCAGATATGCTCCGGAGCCCTCAATGCTCCCCGGAGGGTTGCAAATGTTCCCACTAGCACCACCACCCTCCAGTGATGCCATGCCAACCCTTACCTACTGCAGTGCTGTTGGTATCCCCTTCCCCAACTGATTCTAGTTTAAAGCTCTCTTGAAGTAAAGTTAAGACTGACATTAAGAAAAATTGAAGCAGGATCACTGACATTTCCTGTGTTAGACTATAGGTGTTTTTCCAACTGGATAACTTACATTGACAAAAAGAAGGAAAGAAATCTTCACTAACCTTTGCAATCTTCCAATGAATACAAGAATCGTTTAAACCTTTTTTCAGCTTGCTTGTTGGGTTTTCGATCCATCCTGGCCCATAGATAGGGTTGCCCTAGAGTTTCCAGAGGGATAAAAATCAGCAGTTTACTGAGGCAACCACACCCTGCAGAGTACCGAAATCAACCATGTAAAAGGCACGATAGGCCTTCTCATTTGCCACTACAGAAATCTTATATCCAAAGACACTACTTAAATTCATAAGTTAACTGCCGTATATGAATCTAAAAATCTATTCGTAGAATCGTGGCTAGTGTAATACAAAGCTTCCTTACAATTGCAGGTAAAGGCATGAACCCCAGTGATGCAACGAACCACCACAGTCTTCTCCTTTCCTCCCCACTTTCATACTTCTTTTCATCCTCCCCAAGGAAATTAGACACCCCTTATTATACAAGTTCTAGTGCGCAAGGAAGATTTTACCAATAGGAAATTTTAGAACTGGAATAGGTCCCCGATTGGCATGTTCGCTGCAACCAGACTTCCATGTATTTTAGAGAGTAAAATCTGTAACAACTTTATAAAACACCTCCTACGTTTATGGTAAGTCTTACTTTGTGGTCAAGGTGGTTAATGACACAGGAATTCACAACAGCTGTGATCCAATGGATCATACAATAAAAGTGAAAACAAAGTAAAACAAGGCTTCTAGCCAACATAAGAAATCTGCATACGGATCTTCTTTATTACCTGTATAGGTAGTTACGTAACAGCAGGTTCCGTCCACCTTTTCAGTAGGGATTGCATTGTATATATCTGCCTCTAACGCCTTCCCGGTTATAGCTTCAGTTGCCAAAACTTTAAAGGGCTGAAAAGAAGACAGGTATTTTAAACCCTCATCATGGCTGTTTCTCACATGGATCCTTGCTCCTCACAGCCGGCCTCTGTAAGTCCAGTACTACACATTATGTTGCTGATTTCTAATGCCATTGAAATACACCATTGTTTCTTCAAGACACGACAGCCTGGGAAATGCTCTAAGACAAAAGAACAAAGGCAATCTGTTTGCAAACTCTCTCCCTCTTCTCCGTTCTCAATTAGTATTTACAGATGACTTTGCCTTCCGCTGCAAGTAGTGCACATAAACTAGAAGGGTCCCAGTCCAACGCTACGAAAGTTTGAGACGTGCCTTCCTCTGTTACGATGGCAATAGCGATTCACCGTGACTAGCTGCTCCAAGCTTGCAGTTTGGAGCTGAAAGTCAATAGCACCATGTTAGTGCAATACACAGACCCGTGCGATGCAAGGTGGCAAAAGCATCCTGGCATTAAATACGTAGTATCGGTGCTGCCAACTAAACACGCTTCCGCTTAAGAAGAGCAAGGAAAGAAGTGATCCAGGGGTCCGAAACAAATATCCAGCCACAACTAGCCCCCATTTCCAGGAGGGCTTCTCTAACAGTTTCCCTGCAAACATGGAATCAGTTGCGGCTGGATTCCAGTGTTTTCCTGGATAATCAGCACCCCTCCCTCCTCTCTTCCCAGCCAGCTTTGACTTGTGAGCTGGGCACTGTCTCTTTCTGCTAGCAAAACACAAAGCAGGTCCTTGTCTGAGGCAAAAAAGCCTCAAAACAGAATTCAGAAGTCACAAAGTGGGAACCTTCTACGTGCTGTCGTTGCGTTACAGGGCTGTTTTCTATTTCAGTAATCAGATGCGGCATACGTGAAGGTTTTAGGAAGATTACACGAAAAAGAAAACGTTCAGGGGGGAGAGAAAACGTTCCTGTTGCTTTTCCCACCACCACCACCACCGTTGCCACCGCCGCCCCCCTTCTTCCCTAGCAGTCATCGCCCCCTGTATTACCCTTGCCTGCCCTTGAAAACCACAGAAAATAGCGTAGGCCACTTCCAGACCTAACCCCCTGTCGGCTTTTTCTGTGTGAAGGAACAACAGGGTAGGGAAGGTACCCTTACGTGACCATTACCGAGATGCTGTTGGTACCGGCGGTCAAACAATTAAGTTACCGACGTTTTGGCAACCGTTTCAGCTCTGCCACCCAGAGGGCAAACACCAGCGAGACAAAGTCACCCAGATGCAGCCGACAGACAGCATTAGGAGCCACTACTCAAACCGGGAAAGGCAAGCTGGAGGTCTACAGCTAGGCAGGGGAACGGCACCCCAGCCTGTCCCAACACTGCCTTCTGCATCTCGGGAAGAAACAGCTCTGACTGGGCTCCGCTGCTTTCACCTCGGCACGCACTCCACGTCTCGCAGCCTCCAACCAGTCCTTCCCTCAGAAGCCGGAGGTGCCAAAACAGCAGCAAAAAAAAAAAAAAAAAAAAGAGAGGCGCGCTTGGCTTCGCCCCACGAGGCTCACAGGCCCGCGGGGACGGCAGGGCGGTTTCACACCAGCTCCCAGGGCGGTCCCCTCGCAGCGGCCTCACCCCTCGCCGTGCGTGACCGCTGCCGACACTCGGGAAAAGCACACGCCGCACCGGGCTCAGCACCCCGGACGCCCCTTGCCAGCAGAAGAGCGGGACGGAGCCGAAATGGCTCCCACGCGGCCTCTCCTTCCCGCGCGGAAGGCGGGGAGCTCTGCCGTGCATGTCGCTCAGACGCGGCCCAGCGACTCCCCCCCCCGAGCCCGAGCCCGAGCCCGAGCCCTGGCCCTGGCCCTGGCCCTGGCCCTGGCCCTGGCCCGGCCCAGCGACTCCCCCCGCCCGGCCCCGTGCCGCCCCGGGCCACCTGGCGCTCCCGCTTGGCCGACGGCTCCTCCTTCACCTCGGTCACGAACAGACACGGCACCTTCCGCTGCACCGCGCCCCGCCGCCTCATCGCCCCGGCCGCCCGCCCGCCACAGCGCCCAGCCGCGACTGCGCCTGCGCCTGCGCTCGCGGGGCGCGGCGGGAAATGGAGTCCGTCCCCGCCCGCCCGCGACGCATGTGTGCGCCGGGGCGCGGCGCGGCGTCGGCCGCCTCTCTCCGGCAGCCTCCGGCCAGGCCGTGGCTCCGTCGCTCCCCGCCGCTCCCCGCCGTCCAGCCCGAGCCCGAACGCGACCCCGAGCCCGAGCCCGAGCCCGGGCCCGGGCCCGGGCCCGGGACAGCTCCGCTCTCGGCAGCGGCGGCTCCCGCCGTGGCGCGGCCGCGCCGCGCCAGCTGTGCTCTGAGGCGCCGGCCTGAGGCGGCAGCTCGCTCCCGCGCCGCGGCCGTTGGCCGTCGTCGACCTTTGGCCGTCGACCCTCGGCCGTTCCCCGGGCCGGGCAGCCCAAGTTCCCCGGGGCTGTCTTCTCTGCTTCCCGGGGTGCCACACGCCCAGGCCGGGCACAGGGATGCCCTGTCCCCAGGGCGCCGGCACCTCTCCGGCTTCGCCTGTGCCTCCCCCGGTTCCCCAGTACACCTCGGTGTCTGTGGTGGCTTGACCCGGCGGGACGCCAGGCGCCTGCTCGCTCGCTCGCTCCCCTCCTGGGCTGGGCAGCTCCTCAGAGGGCTCCTGGGCCGAGATCCCTCGCCCGCCACCGGCACGGGCAGAGCAGACTCCGCTCGCTCGGGGACGGCCGTTCCGTTTATTGCCGATGGAAGCCCGGCAGGGCAATGAGAAGGCCAAACGCAGTCTGAAAACGCCTTCCCCCGAGCCCCGTCTGCTTCCCGGGCTCGGATTTGCTCCCGACTTCTCTCCCTCCTCCCCCCGAGCGGCGCAGGGGAATGGGGGTTGCCGTCAGCTCCTCACGCGTTGTCCGGGCCGCTCCTTCCTCCTCACGCTCTTCCCCTGCACCAGCGTAGGGTCCCTGCCACGGGAGACGGTCCTCCTGCCACGGGAGACGGTCCTCCTGCCACGGGAGACGGTCCTCCACGAACCCCTCCAGCATGGGGTCCTTCCTGCGGGCTGCAGTTCTTCGCAAGCTGCTCCAGCGTGGGTCCCTTCCATGGGCTGCAGTCCTTCAGGCACAGACTGCTCCAGCGTGGGGGGTCACAAGTCCTGCCAGCAAACCTGCTCCAGCGTGGGCTCCTCTCTCCACGGGGCCGCAGGTCCTGCCAGGAGCCTGCTCCAGCGTGGGCTCTCCACGGGGTCACAGCCTCCTTCAGGGTACATCCACCTGCTCCAGTCCTCCACAGGCTGCAGGTGGAGATCTGCTCCACCGTGGACCTCCGTGGGCTGCGTGAGGAGGACAGCCTGCCTCACCGTGGTCTTCCCCACGGGCTGCAGGAGAATCTCTGCTCCGGCGCCTGGAGCACCTCCTCCCCCTCCTTCTGCACTGACCTGCGGGTCTGCACGCTTGTTTCTCTCCCATACCCTCACTCTGCTCTCCGGCCGCAGTTTCTGAGTCCCGGCAACTTTTTTTCCCTTCTTAAATATGTTATCAAAGAGGTGCCGCGACCGTTGCTGACGGGCTCGGCCTTGGCCAGCGGCGGGTCCGTCCTGGAGCTGGCTGGCATGGGCTGCGTCGGACGTGGGGAAGCTTCTAGCGGCTTCTCTCAGAAGCCACCCCTGTGGCCCCCCACCGCGCTACCGAAACCTTGCCACGCAAACCCAATAGAGAATTAATTCTTCCTGACCGTACCTTCTTCTGTGCCTCCTTCAGGCAGGGCCATGCAGCTACAAAGAGCTCCTGTTTGGATAGCTCTTGGCAGTGTTAACACTGCCTGCCGATGGCTGCTCCTGCCCCCAACAGTGCATTATTCATGGCCCTCATCTGCTCTCCTGAATTTTCCTTCCCCTACGCCCCCCAGTCAGTTGCAGGGGTTACAGAACTGTGGGAGCCTTTTCACATCGCTTCTCCGCTCGCAGGTCTCGCCAGTACTCCCCACCTCCATCCCAGTCAGCAGTTTCATTCGGTACTGTGGTGACGTCATTCCTGTCGAAATCCCCTTCTTCCAGTGACAAAGTCCCGGTGGCCAGGCATGCGGTATTTCCCTTCGCAGTTAGTCTTCAAGGGGCCACCCGCTGATACTCGAGTTACAAACAAGTTGATAGGCTCCTTAGAGAGACGAGGAGGCTTCCAGTCGTCTCAACGGCTTCGTACTTCTTCCCCAGCTTGGCTGAGCCAGCCTTGTACCGCTTGTGCCCACGGGGTCACTGGCGCCCGCTTCTCACGTACGCATCGGTCACCATGCCCACCGGCAGACCAATGGCGTACAGTACAGGTGTGCTCCGGGGATGAGTCCGTCCAGTCCAGTGGTGCTGGTTTTTCCCAAGGAACCACCAGTCACGTGCACTTCTGGCGGTGCTAGGAACCACTACTCCTCTTTCTTGAATTCTGCCTTGTGTCTACCTCCCTTCTCTTTGGCTTCATCTGTATCCTGATGATCTTCAAGCGATGGCATCCTTCTCTCCTGAGCTTGCGGCTCCTTATCCTTTCTGCGCTGCCTTTGATGTTTCACTTGAAACGTTCCCAGGCTTTGATCTAACAGTGCTCTGAAGCGTTCACCTGCGAGTCACTGGTGTCTCTCAGTGTTGCAAATCTGACCCCCTGTCCTGGGGATGACCGTATGCCTTACCATTTGCCGGGACTGAAACTTTCTTTCCCCCGCGAGGTATTTTTTGGTCAGAGGCAGCCTAGGACCTGCGTGGGAACAGAGGTGTTAATTAGGGACACAAGCGTACGCTGCTCTTTCTGCTTTAGCCGTGGCAGTGGCCATCGTGGAAGCAAGAAAAAGCAATGAACCCCAACAGTGGAAGCAGTTAACAGCCAACAGTGTAC
The DNA here is from genome assembly GCF_026419915.1 of Harpia harpyja. Lineage (NCBI taxonomy): Eukaryota > Metazoa > Chordata > Aves > Accipitriformes > Accipitridae > Harpia > Harpia harpyja. The sequence continues at coordinate 7,361,134 of NC_068962.1, forward strand.
TGGCAGGAAGGAGCAAGCTCCTCCGTCCAACAGTAAGAAAAAACACATTGGGCACCAGGATTTTGGTTTAAAAAGTAGTCAAAGAGTAAGATTTGTCTTTGTGGTATCAAAGATTTGTTTCCAAGACCACAGTTCCTGCGGCAAGGAGTTGGGCATTATTTAAACCCTGACAGATGGCTTTGCTCCGTTTTACATTAAAGAGGCACCGGGAGACTCTTTGAAAGGGTCCAATCTTCCCTATTTTACTCTGAAGCAATGGAGATAAACGAAGATGTTCAAGCCGGACAGGTCCCAGAGCACCACCATGCTGATGTCATGAGCTGGAGGAGCCCTTGGCAACAGCGGAACGCTAACATTCTATACCGGACAACAACTGCCTTCGTAGGTTCCACAAGCCAGGAGAAGGCAGCAGCTCCTTCGTTCAAGTGTCTTTTGGCGTCTGGTGGAGTTTTGTTTCAAAGCAGCAGCGCGGCTAAGGTTCTGAAGGCCCAGATTTCGAAAGAAAACTACCGCTTTCAGGCTAAGATTACGATTTGCCTGGATGTTGACAGCTTTAACGGTTTGACGTATGTTCCGCCAGTACTAAGAGAGTGGAGGAGAAGCACCAGAGGTGAAAATGGCTGCAGTTGGGAATGACCGTTATTCCCATTTTCACTCCCCCTGTGCACAGGTAAATGCTGTAGATTTTAGAGTGGTTTGTGTCCTTGATTTTCTCGATATACCCATGCTGAAAGGGAGGCTCATTATGTAATATTTGCGTCCATTACTGCATCCATTTCAGCACCGGGGATTTAGGTGTCAGTGCCTGGGAGGTGGGCTTTGGCTCCAGACCCCAGCGTGTCTCAGGGGATGGCCCATTTGTACTGACTCCAGTCCAAAAGTGGCACGCTTTGGAGATGCTGCTCCTAGACCCAGCTGTTAATGTCTGGAACTGGGTGAAACTTACCTTCAAGTATTCAAATAGTTCCCAGCGTGACTTTGTTTTCCTTTAAAAAACCGCACACAAACTCCTGCGGAAATGACCAGCAACCTGGCATTTCCAGCTCTCGGCTGGGATGGAGTTCATATCCAGGACATAAACCTGAGTTCACATGTTCAGGGTAATGGCCATGAGCACTTGCCTCTTTGGGATTATGAGTTTATCATGTGCTTGAGGAAGATACCTCAGGTTATAAGGAGAAGTGAATTCCATAGTCGGAGATGACGCTAATATCTGTAAACTTCAATAAGGCAGAGATACAGAAAAATAATTTTAAGTATGACTAACGAAAGTGACTCTCATTGTGAAAGTGCTTTCTCTCCAATATTGTGCAGACTTTTTAGCTGGCCACATATTGAGCGATAGAGGGAGAGCAGCAGTGGGAGTGTATCTATGAGGAAAGCGGCAATAATTAAACAAATAATTAAACAAATCCTGTAGATATTCTTTTGCTGCCATGAGGCTTCTGTTTGTCTTGTATAAAAACAGCTGGGAGATGCTGTGAGCAGAGAGTAATGACAGTTGTCTCACAACATCAAATCCTGAGTATTTGCAGTAACTTGCAAATGCTTGTCACCGTAGTACCGTTACATGTGGACTACTGCGTCATCTCCCCCATGAATCAAAACCAAAATGTTTCAAAAGAGGAGATTCACGTTTAAGGCAACCGCTAGGTTATGGGAATCTCGTGTGACTTACCCACAAAGTCATTTTCCTCATGAGGGTTCCAGGTGCAGGTTCTGCCACTGTGAAAAACCTCTTGGCTGTGATTCTGAGGGCTCCTTACGGAGACAGGGGAGATGTTCACATCTGTTTGGCAGATTGAGAGATATTGAAATAAAGGTAGAAAGGAGCAAGTCTCTTCAAGCACGGTTTTTAAGTCTGAAAACAAAAGTGACTTTCTTCTGCCGAGTTGACGTTCCCAATGGGAACTGGAACAAAAGATTTTCTCCCGTGTTTTGAAATCCAAGTCTGACAAGTCTGTACGAGGCTTGCAAGTTCCCAACTTTTTAGTTTTTCAGGTTTTGTTGGGAATCTTTCTGGGTTTTGTTTCTTACTCTTTATTTTCCCAAGGACCCGGGTCCTTTAACGGCAGGAGAGCACTAGTGTTAAGATTGGCACTTGTACAGCAGATTTCATCTTGAGATTGACCTGATTATCCCATTGTGCAGGAAAGGAAACTCCGCCACGTGTCCATTAAGTGACTAATAGATTTTTTTTCTTCCCAGCATCTCAGGAAAAGTCTGCGGTGCAGTAAGCACACTGCTTTACTCCTGTTCTTGTCTGGGAACAGTTGTACCTCATGAAAGCTCCACTGACCTAACTCAAGACAGCTTTATAGCTACCTGGAGCTTAAGATAACTTTAGAGATAACTTTAGATCTTCTAAAATGTCAGAACGTGGTCCCACAAAATCATAGTCAGGTGTTCACAGCGGTACACCATGTACGAAGCCATTTAGTCCATTTTTATTGTTATATTTACAGTATCTGAAAACTGTTTTCTCCTGCAGCGAACGTACAGCAACGTCCCCTGCTTCTGGGAAACACAACCCGTAGGCTGTGTGAGGTTCAACTGTGCCTTCCATCATAGCAAGCCTCGTAATATAAATGGACTTTTTTTGCCACCTACCAACAGTGAGTAAAAATATTTTCTCAACAATTTGTGCATTAGAGCAAGTAAATACACAAAAATGTCCTTCCGGTGCTTACGTAATATATATTAAGGCCCAGAAATGTACCGTGGCAAATCAATCAGGTACGACCTGCTCTCCCAGCAAGTTGAAGGCCAAGAAAGGAATTGTATTGGCATTTGAATAGGGTTGCCACGTGAATTTTTTTAGCTCTCATGTTGCGGATCTTCGGAACTATCAGGGACGTAAAAGATGAAGTCACAAGTGGCAATTTAGGTTGCTGAGACCCGTGGAGTAAAAATATTGCTTTCCTTGGGTATTTGCTAGATGAAATCCCTCTAGCAGTGAAAACGGTTAGTAGGCAGGTAATCATTTAAGAGAAATGAAAAGTAGTGTGTGTGGTGGGGGGAGGAGGTTGGTAGGGCCACTAGCAGCAACATCTGTTGATAGAGCACAACATGTTACATGGATGAGACACCCGTTCTATAGATAACATAAGATTACAGTGCCGTGTGCGCAGATGTATTTCCAGTTCATCGTTCTGAATAAGCCTTTCGGGCTTGAACACTGGGTGCAGGCTACTGAAGTACGGTAATAGTGTGTAACGCAGCACAACTCTTTAGGGAAAAACCCGCCATTTGAAGTTGTTTTTTTTCCTCAGTCCTTTCAAAAAGGAGCTCTTGTCTGCCAGGAGTCCTGGTAGACAGCTGGAGCCTGGAACAGGGTAAGAGTCCAGGGCAGGGAACCAAGACAGCTGTCAGAAATCAGGCGGAAAGAGGAGTGAGAGCAAGGCAGCATGACTTGTCATGGATGCACGAACAAGTGGACTAAACCAGAGTTGTTCGTGGGCCTTATCTCCAGAGCTGGAGACAGGTGTCATAAGAGAAGTCCACAAAGACCTCTAGTCAGAAGCAAACACCTTCTGTTCCTGAAAATCGCCCAGGAAAAGGTAGCCTGTCATACCTGGGCATGTGGAGCCTAACTAACCACACAGGACCAAGGCAAGAACTTGAGTGCTGTTTCTATGAGTGCCCTTATGGCTTTTAGTAGAGTTCCCACAGCCACAGCATCAGTCCCTGGCACCTAGTGCTGTCGTAAACATCACATAGGCACGCTTTTGGGTGCGGTGTGAGTCAGAGACCGTGCCCAAGAGGCACTGTGGACGAGGGTATCCTGCATAAGAGCAACATTCAACAATCCGAACGAGAAAATGGACCCAAGCCTTTTACTTTGTACTGCAGTACGTATAAATTCAAAGTCCGTGTGCTGCACAATAACATTGCAAACATTAAAACTGCATTTATTCGTTTCAATACTTACAAATCTTGTTAAACTAATTCAAGCCTGATTTGGCTTACCCTCCCCAGAGCTAATAATATCCTGTTCTGGACAGTGAAAAAGGCTCTATGAGGTTAAAATGTTGTATCTTACTTTCTCTTGCAGGAGATAGGACAAATCTGATCTGCAGTAGCGTTATTAAAACGGGTCTAATACGATATGCATGCTGCTCATAGGCAAGCAAGAGATGCACAAGAATAACAACAACTGGACTAAAAGAAAATGCCCATGCTTCATCTTTTTCTTTAAAAGTGGAAAAAATACCCAACTTCAATCCTGATTGTATTTATAGTTGCAAACTGGTCGGCTTGAACAGTACAAACAGGCTCACCATTTTTCATCATTTTTATTTTCAGTCTGTTGCATTTCCTGGCTCTCCCAAAATGCTATCCCAGTACTGAAATACTTTTGTGGCAAACATTATGGGTAAATTCCTAAGGAAAAGAGTATCTCTCCCGATTGTCTTCTAATTAAGTGTACATTATTTTCATGAACTTCATATTCCTTCTCAAAATCTACATTTTGGACTGAGTAAGAAAGAGAGCTGTCATTCAGAAAATTCTGATAGAAAAAAAATGTCTACAAGCCAAAAATAGGTAATCCCGTGCTTAGCGCTGCTAAATTCCTCACAATTGATGCCATGGGGAGGGATACAGGCCTGCCTATTACTCGGCATGTTTAAAATATTTTCACAGGTGGGGTCCTAAACTGCCTTACTCACTTCAGCCCAGGTATTACTAATCGCATGTTTCCCCATGCTGTAAATATCTACCTGTTTTTTCACACCTTCTGTAGTGGGAAGATGCTCTTTTGCCAGCCTCTGCAGAAGATTTTTCCTAAAAGGCACAATCTGTCTATTTAACGACTCCTCCAGCATGATAATGATTTCAAAACTATACCTGCTGGTCTGAGCCTGGATTTGATATTCTAGTTCCCGCCTAACAAAATAAATATAATGCTCTTTTCTGCAGGTGCCCCACTGCAACAGGGTGTCCAAGGAGGGATTCTGCATCCAGCGCATCGTCAAGAATTACTCAGAACTCAAAAGAATATTGTACTACCAATTCATCCTCCAGTGATTATAAACATCAACGACGATGACGATGATGAAGAGGACGATGAAGAGGAAGAGAATTGTAAGCGGGTTTTTTCTTCCTTTGACACAATTGAGACGACCATCAAATACTCTTCAAATTTCTCAAAATTCAGGGGCCAAATTACAGGTTTAGGAGGCACTGCTTTTCTGGGAAACAAAAGCAGGGGCTGTACACACTCGTCACTGAAGGTGAAGTCACAGGTTTGTTTACAAAAGACAGTTGCGTGACTTCAACTTAAGTAATTTGTTCGACTGACTTCCTAAACCCTGTAGGCAGTCTCATTTTACTACAGGAAGTTCGTCTTAAAACTAGCAAAGAGAACCCATACAAAACTCTTCACTAGTTTAACTGAATGTGAATGTGTATATATTTATTTTCTTTTCTTTTTCCAATTTTTTTCCATGTCATTAAACCGTTGCCTGAGAGACCAGAGATGCATAGGGAAGGAATGAATTGCACATTCCCAGAGACTGAAAGTGAGAGACGAACCTACTCTCACGCGTGCACGCTGCACATTACTGTGCTAGTTCTCAGGCAGCCCCAAGCTGCTTTTCACTTTCCCCCTGCCCTTCAGGTTGGCTGGCAGGGCTGCCCGTTAGTGCTTCCTAACTCGGCTTCAGTCTGAGTAAGCCACGTCAACTTAAATGGTATCAAAAGCAGGGCTCTGCTAGCCTTAGGAGCCTTCACTGAGACAGGTAAGGAGTGCTCGCTTCAGCAGCTCCGCCGGCAGACATTACACAGCAGTAACTTTGGGCAGAGGTTTTGCGACAAGCACTCCCTGGTGACATGTTTAATCGGAAGATTTCCTTTTGGGTGTAAATGAAGGATCATTTTCCAAATGAGCACTAAAGGTGGTTTGGAATCCTTTTAAATCAACAAACATTAGCTTCTTAGTATGGGTTGTAACTGCAGTTCCATTGCACTTGGAAATACCCAGTATTAAGGAATCATTTTTCTGTCCAGAAGCAGAGGTCACAGTCAGAAAAAAACCCAACCGTGACCAAAATGAAAGTCACTATGGTCCTTGATTATCAAGAATTGTTGAAGGTCTTTGTAAAGCTACCTGGTAATCTTTTAAAAATATTTCCTACAGGTGTTCCTGAGTGGGTGCCTAGGACTGCTGCAGATCTTGAAGAGGAAAGAGCAATAAAGGAAATATGCTATAAGTCTGGTAAATATGAAACTAGTCACTCTTTCCTAAACAGCAATGCTGCCAATATAGTAAACTTTGGGTTTTTTTTTTTCCCCTCTTGGGGTATGTTTAGGAGAGTATTACGGGATTCAGTACCCCCACAAACACCAATCAACAAAAACTGTGTCTGCACCTCGGGAAAATGAGCTATTGCCCTTGGAAGCTACTGAGCAACACTTGCAGAAAGGCAAGTACTTTTCATCTTCTTGGACAATGTTTACCACTTTTAAAATTACTGTCACAGGGAGAAACTATTACATAGCTTGCCCCTCCTCCTCGCTTCTTTAATTTAGTGACAATAAAAGACAGCCTATTACAAAGAGGATAAAAAAACTTACTTAATTTTCCCCCATACAGATATACATAAATAGTGTCACACATGTGGTGACTACCTGCATCGACTGTAGATGGAAAAGGTAGAAATGGGCTATTAACCCTATGTGTACTTTCCTGAGATACACAACATAGGTCTTTCATGTAATTTTTCTTCACGGTCAAGATTTATGTAGTCTAACTTTAACCACCCTAAGGCGAGGTGTGTAGCTGAAATGTCTCATCCGGGATCTCTGTTGTTAAATGGAGAGACAGGCACTCTTACGGGGCTGTTTATTGCATCGTAAGATAGTGCCACAGGAAGGTGAGATGAGTCACTTGCCCAGAGGTGTTTGCGCTCTCTGCGGGCTGTCTTGGGTGTCTAGATGATGAAATGTAGTGACACCGCAAACTTTTCTATAACTAAATTGAGATTAAGTAAATACCCCCTTTAAGTGTCTTCTAAAAGACAGTAACAAGAGAGTTCCATTTTGTTTTGACTGTTGGGCTTGATCCGACATAATTAAGGTCAAAGGAATACAAATTAATACATATTCACCCCCTTCATTAGGTTTCGCCTTCGTTCTTGAGCAAGTGACAGGACTGAAAGAAATCTGTATTCGTTTTTTTACTGAATAAGTAATATATGACGCCATATTAGGAGAGAGTTATGTTCTTAAGGTAACAAGACACCAGAGCAATCAGTAGATCAGTCATCAAAAATCGCTGGGCAGAAATAAGACCTGCTACTTTTAATCAAAAAAATAATAGTTGTTGTGTATTTCGTGTAAATTTCAGGGATAAAATCTTGATAATACTGTTTTATGTAAAACAGATTTGAATAGGATGATGTGCTAATACAAAAAAGGGAATGGAAAAATTGTCTCCATGTCATGCACTTTTAACTGACGCTTTTTCCAGCCTAAATTGCTCAATAGAACTGGGCAGAATTATTTCTTTCTTACTTCTACACCTAAAATGTTTCATATTAAAATAGCTTTGATAAGCTATTTCTGAAAAAGTATTTAGATATATTTAGACTACGGATGAGGGATCAGTAACAAATACATGAATACACCTTGTAATATATGTCTTTATTTATCATTAGCTACATTCAGGAAAAAGCAGAGAGTACAGTATTCATGAAGATTTTCTAATTCATAATGAGAAGAATTCTGAGCCAGCACTGGTCAAAGCCATTGTACGAGTTCAAAGTAGCATTAGTCTTTGTGTTTACAGTCAATTTTTGACTTTGCTTTCAAGATTTTGTGACCATGAACTCTGTGAGAGGAAATATATCACTGCATTTTTTGATATGAAAATTTTGCGTGCTTTTTAAAGCAGTAAATACGTGCTATTTTAATCCCGCAGAAACCAACCACACTGAGCTGGTAAAAAGCCATCACTATCAAGAAGTACAGGAAGAGAAAGGGATATCTGAGGAGCCAAGAAATTCACCTAATACAGGAACAGGCAAAGGTATTTTGAGAAAATAGTTGCCTTCCTCATTGTTGCTTTTTAAACTGTTAGATGATTTAGCACTACCTACTAAATTTCTGTTCTTGGTGTCCAATATGGACAATCCATATTTCAACTGGACTATCTCATCTTCCAGCCCCCAGTCTCCTGCAATAGGTCAAATCTGGAGTAGTAGCACAACATTATTGCTTAAGTTTGTTCTTTCACTTTTAGGAATTCGCACTTCAGACCCCAAAGCCAAACCAAGGTACCGACCAAGGGGTCAAAGGAAGGATGATCAAACTGCTTCTTCTTATATTCCTTATGAGAGAGAAACTGGAAGAAAGACTGACTTTAATTCTTCAGAACCTCGAAGATCAGCACTTGCATTGTACCCTACTGTCACCATCACCCAAGAACCAAAGTTCAACGGGTCTACAGGTGGGTTCCTGCTCACAGAGGAGTCTTAAAATGCCTCAGACGTACCTGTCTGTATCACACTGCTTTTGATTTTGTTCCTGCAGGTGAATATGAACTGATTTATGGCTAAAAATGGGCAAGAGTAAATTTGATCCAGCATAATTTTCATAAATAGATTGCAGCACTATCCACAGACAGAAATGTAAAGCTTCATAAAGCTTTACAATTAGTCCGACAGAATATTCACAAACAATAATAGAGCCACCTTCATAGCAGGAATTCACTTCTCTGCCCAGCAAAGAGGGATGAATGCAACGATGTGCCGACGGGCACAAATACACTGATCCCCACTTTTTACAGCATCTTTTATGTGATTTATTCTTTGGAAATATTTAAGAAGCCTCACAATAGTCCACCTTTAACTTCTCAGCCTACTGCAAATATTGATAGTAGTAGCAGTAATTGTGCAGTAGAATTTCAGTTTCCTTTCAAGAAGGGCTTCTCGTTCAACTTTTTTCCTCCCAGCAGGGGATGAAAGAACGGTCTTGCTTTGCATGGTATTTTTCCACACCTGGGATTTCACTGGAGTTTGGATTGGGCTGGATTTATGATTGTTTGGGCTTTAAACCAGCCCCCAAACTGAAGCAGAAGTACAGAATTTCTGCTGCATTCTGGCCTGAACTGAGGGGAACCAAAAGCGCTTATTTACATTAGCAGGAGAAAGGGAAGAACAGGCAAAGCCACGTCTTCCTGCAGAGTAGCAGGGGCCAGGTGAAGAGCACTGTGGTTGCTTCATACTGCAGCTCCCCTTGTGAAGTTCTGTTTGTAGTTTGAAGCGGGCTTACCTGCGCGACCAAGGCTCTTCCAAGTTTAGCCGCATCATTTGTAGTATTTTGTTACGTTCACAAACCGCCCGTGTCCAGGATGCACCTAGATGCTACAGACAGAAGAGGTAATTCGTCGTTCAGCCAGAAGGTGTCCTTCGGAGTGCATTGGTCTCCATGGGCTCAACCGTGGATGTTGCAGGGGTCCATGTACCACCTGTGCAGTGCAGAGAAAGGATGTATATGGGCAGGTAGTCAGCACTCAGAGGACAGTAGTGCATGAGGGGATTGTGTTCAGGGCTGCATTTAAGACAGTCTGAAAAGACAGATACATTCAGAGATGTTTCCCCAAAGCATTGCCTCAGCTGAGTTCTCAGAGGCTTTAGGTACTATGATGACATGCATCTTGAAAACACCATAAACTCAATTGGATAGGGCTCATAAATATCATTCATGAAAAGTGAGGGACTAAAGAATGAGCAGGTAATTTGTAGCTGGCTCTTTACTTTGCACCCACAGTCTTCTTCAACCTGTGCATTATGGTATTTTCTTAGAAAGCGTGAGAGTTAAGCGTCAGGTGCTCAGTTACAAAACTGCACTGAACCAATCGCTAGCTCGTCGAGGCGGGGGGGGAAGAGAATGGCAGTGCCATTCCGTGTGCTGCTTACACACAAGCAGCTAAAACCTTCTTTCTGTTGCCTTTCCAGGTGATGGTAATGCAATTCCTACAAAATTGAATAATACAAAGAGAGAAGGACAGACTAAAGGAAGGAGAGGACCAACAGAGAGTATTCCCAGAACAGATTGCAGATCCTCTGAAAACGGAGGTAATATACTTTAGCATCAGCTTCTCATTGCTGAACATCACATGGTCGATAAAATAACTGATTGTATTTGGATTCGGCTGTCCACAAAGACCATTTTTTGAATCTTGTCTTCCAACCTCCTGCAATAGGTCAAATCTGGAGTAGTAGCACAACATTATTGCTTAAGTTTGTTCTTTCACTTTTAGGAATTCGCACTTCAGACCCCAAAGCCAAACCAAGGTACCGACCAAGGGGTCAAAGGAAGGATGATCAAACTGCTTCTTCTTATATTCCTTATGAGAGAGAAACTGGAAGAAAGACTGACTTTAATTCTTCAGAACCTCGAAGATCAGCACTTGCATTGTACCCTACTGTCACCATCACCCAAGAACCAAAGTTCAACGGGTCTACAGGTGGGTTCCTGCTCACAGAGGAGTCTTAAAATGCCTCAGACGTACCTGTCTGTATCACACTGCTTTTGATTTTGTTCCTGCAGGTGAATATGAACTGATTTATGGCTAAAAATGGGCAAGAGTAAATTTGATCCAGCATAATTTTCATAAATAGATTGCAGCACTATCCACAGACAGAAATGTAAAGCTTCATAAAGCTTTACAATTAGTCTGACAGAATATTCACAAACAATAATAGAGCCACCTTCATAGCAGGAATTCACTTCTCTGCCCAGCAAAGAGGGATGAATGCAACGATGTGCCGACGGGCACAAATACACTGATCCCCACTTTTTACAGCATCTTTTATGTGATTTATTCTTTGGAAATATTTAAGAAGCCTCACAATAGTCCACCTTTAACTTCTCAGCCTACTGCAAATATTGATAGTAGTAGCAGTAATTGTGCAGTAGAATTTCAGTTTCCTTTCAAGAAGGGCTTCTCGTTCAACTTTTTTCCTCCCAGCAGGGGATGAAAGAATGGTCTTGCTTTGCATGGTATTTTTCCACACCTGGGATTTCACTGGAGTTTGGATTGGGCTGGATTTATGATTGTTTGGGCTTTAAACCAGCCCCCAAACTGAAGCAGAAGTACAGAATTTCTGCTGCATTCTGGCCTGAACTGAGGGGAACCAAAAGCGCTTATTTACATTAGCAGGAGAAAGGGAAGAACAGGCAAAGCCACGTCTTCCTGCAGAGTAGCAGGGGCCAGGTGAAGAGCACTGTGGTTGCTTCATACTGCAGCTCCCCTTGTGAAGTTCTGTTTGTAGTTTGAAGCGGGCTTACCTGCGCGACCAAGGCTCTTCCAAGTTTAGCCGCATCATTTGTAGTATTTTGTTACGTTCACAAACCGCCCGTGTCCAGGATGCACCTAGATGCTACAGACAGAAGAGGTAATTCGTCGTTCAGCCAGAAGGTGTCCTTCGGAGTGCATTGGTCTCCATGGGCTCAACCGTGGATGTTGCAGGGGTCCATGTACCACCTGTGCAGTGCAGAGAAAGGATGTATATGGGCAGGTAGTCAGCACTCAGAGGACAGTAGTGCATGAGGGGATTGTGTTCAGGGCTGCATTTAAGACAGTCTGAAAAGACAGATACATTCAGAGATGTTTCCCCAAAGCATTGCCTCAGCTGAGTTCTCAGAGGCTTTAGGTACTATGATGACATGCATCTTGAAAACACCATAAACTCAATTGGATAGGGCTCATAAATATCATTCATGAAAAGTGAGGGACTAAAGAATGAGCAGGTAATTTGTAGCTGGCTCTTTACTTTGCACCCACAGTCTTCTTCAACCTGTGCATTATGGTATTTTCTTAGAAAGCGTGAGAGTTAAGCGTCAGGTGCTCAGTTACAAAACTGCACTGAACCAATCGCTAGCTCGTCGAGGCGGGGGGGAAGAGAATGGCAGTGCCATTCCGTGTGCTGCTTACACACAAGCAGCTAAAACCTTCTTTCTGTTGCCTTTCCAGGTGATGGTAATGCAATTCCTACAAAATTGAATAATACAAAGAGAGAAGGACAGACTAAAGGAAGGAGAGGACCAACAGAGAGTATTCCCAGAACAGATTGCAGATCCTCTGAAAACGGAGGTAATATACTTTAGCATCAGCTTCTCATTGCTGAACATCACATGGTCGATAAAATAACTGATTGTATTTGGATTCGGCTGTCCACAAAGACCATTTTTTGAATCTTGTCTTCCAACCTCCTGCAATAGGTCAAATCTGGAGTAGTAGCACAACATTATTGCTTAAGTTTGTTCTTTCACTTTTAGGAATTCGCACTTCAGACCCCAAAGCCAAACCAAGGTACCGACCAAGGGGTCAAAGGAAGGATGATCAAACTGCTTCTTCTTATATTCCTTATGAGAGAGAAACTGGAAGAAAGACTGACTTTAATTCTTCAGAACCTCGAAGATCAGCATATGTAGTCTACCGTACTGTCACCGCCACCCAAGAACCAAAGTTCAGTGGATCTACAGGTGGGTTCCTGCTCACAGAGGAGTCTTAAAATGCCTCAAATACACCTGTCTGTATCGCGCTGCTTTCCATTTGTCCCTGCATGTGAATATGAACTGATTTATGGCTAAATATGGGCAAGAGTAAATTTGATCCAGTCTAATTTGATCCAATCTAAGTAGACTGCAGCACTATCCACAGACAGACATGTAAAGCTTTATAAAGCTTTACAGTTGGTCAGACAGAATATTCACAAACAATAATTTAGGTACCTTCATAGCAGGAATTCACTTCTCTGCCCAACAAAGAGGGATGCATGCAACGTTTTTCCGATGGGCACAAATATACCAATACTCTCACCTCTGGATGACTGGGGTTTATTTTCATCTGTCACTTCATCAAAAAATTTAGTGGTAAATAATTTCAGTGATCATAAGTTAAGAAATTGATTTCACCTTGCCAGTTTCCGTCATCTCTCTTGAGCTGGGTTGAATCTCCACCTTGAGGTGCCTCCCTGTCTTAATTTCCAATAAAAGGAACCTCCTTCACACAGAGTAACTCCTACTTTCAGATGAACAAAGGTAAGCGAAATGAGCCCCAACATCACTGCTTCGTCTTGGGCAGGAATGGTTGCGGTTTTTTTCTTTTAATGGTTGCTTTGATTAAATGTGGACAGATTGGCATAGAGGTTACAGAGAGAACATTCTTAATGCGAACAATACATCTTACCACATTTCCAGGTTAAAAAAAAAGCATAGAGCATTTAAAAAAAAAAAAGATGACCAGCATTTTTGTCATAAGAACAGCTGTTACCATTTTCGCTACCTTTCTTTCCAGCAGTACCTGAGCCACGTGGTTGGAAAGGCTCCAAGCAAAAGAATCAGTTTGACACTAATAGAAGATTTTGGACCCAAATGGAAAACTATGGTAATACTTACTTGTTCGGCATGAACTGAAAATTTTAGGATTATTGTGGAATTAATAATTTGAATGAATGGAATTAAGCTGGAATTAACAGAAACCCAGAGCATTAATAACATTATTTTTTAATCAAATTTTACAGAAAATGGTTAGTCATTAGGCAGCTTACTCTCCTGCACAATCAGCTGTCTAGCACAAAAAACATAATATTGCCTTGCATCTAGGGCTTTCCCAAGCAGGGATAAAACAGGAGATTAGTTTACAGATTAGTTTAATGTAAAAGCAACTGATGCCTTTGGGAAGATTTTCAACACAGGACCATTCACTTTGTTAAAGTCAAGGGTGTCCGTGGCAGAATCGCCTCATTTGGAAGATCCTGTGAGCCTCACGCAAATGCCGCAAGGTGACAAATGATCTCTAAAGTACTAGAGAGAGAGTCCGTATTTAATACTAGCTGGTATTTCAGCGGTGAATACAATTCACCCGATGCATTCATTGATACTTCAGCTAATGTAATATTTAATTCACATACTGGACCAAGAGAGTCTTTCCTGAGATCGTAGCTGAAATTAAGAAACAACGTCTATGTTTTTTCTACAGACAAGTATACTTCAGGATCTTACAATGCACCAACTCAAAGGAAAAGAAATCCACATGCAAAAACGTTCTCTAAGTCTAAAACAACCATTCAGGTAACTGTTTGATAGAAATTGTTACAGTTCAGTCTTTTTAGCAAAAGGGACGTGTCTCTCCCCGCCTAGAACATGTAAAAGTGCTCTTAAAACTTCCCCAACCAAAACCCGCAAGAGTCTAAGCAATGCTGAGTAGTCTGAAAGAGCAGTTAATGGTTTCGTTTGTTTGCAGACATGTACTTTTGCCCGGTTAACTAAACTGTGGTTTCTCATTTTTTACAATATTACTGACGAGAAAGCAAAATAGGTACCTGCCGTTAAAGCGAGGAACTACAAGAAGTGGGTTTTGGCCTGTAGCACTGCACAAAGGACAGCAGAGACTACAGGAGTGTGATCTATTTGTCTTGCTGGTTGACTGCTCGCGAAGCATCTGCAATCGCTGAACGACGATCAGCCGAGGTCCAAATTCATAAAAGGACTCGGGCTACCAAACGTTCACAAGACACCCTAAGGACCATTAATACATTTTACAGCTGTCTTGAAAGCAGAGATTAGAACCCGTATCTCGTGTTCCTCAGATGAATGGCCAAACCTTTAGTCTGCAGTCCGTGCTTCAGTGTGACATTTCCTTATCTCCAGTCTCTCTGTGTCACCCACGGACCTAACAGGTTGTTTGCTCTGCGGTTGCACAGTTCGAAATGTGAACTAGCAGAGCATCCTCATAGTTCTGGCAAGCTTAGCCTTCTAGCTTGCTATGAAAGTGCTTCCCTGAAAGGGCAAAGAGATAAGTTTGAACCCTGTTGAGCACTGCCTTTTCTTGGATGAATGCTTTTACTGCTACTTTATTTTATAGAAGATTGTCAGTAACACTTTTTCCAAGTGGTCTTGTTGGTTTTTGGAGAGTATGAGTCTGCTCCAGGAGACTAGTCCAAAGCGGGTGGCTCAGAAAAGTGCAACTTTGTAATTTTGTGTTTCAAAGCTCTCCAGATGGCCCAGTTGTCAGTATTCCTATGAGTTTACCCAGGGCACTTCCAAACACAGCATTAGGCCATTTTGATTCCAGTCTGAGATGCAAATTCTGTTGAGGCACCACATAGATGAAAAGCACCTAAAACCACCTTCTGTAATCCCTCACCAGGCTTGCTACCATATTTGGTTTCTTTGTGCAAGTACCACATGGTTCTCAAACATCTGCTTGGGAAGGTTTTAGAGGGAAAATACTTGAACAGAACATTTTGAAACATGGGTGAATTATATTAGGATGAAATATTTTTATTTCTGTTGCTTCTAGAAGTGTTGAAAGTTTACTTCTTAAAATGTTTCTGAAAGAGCAGATAGTTTTACTCTAATAAATTATGCACAAAATGTTCTTCATATTTCTTTTGACAACAGAGCCAAGAAGACATAGACGTGAATAGAAGAGGAGAACGGTATATAGACAGAAGAAAGAGAGGAAGCAAGTAATTCAATTTACCAATAAAATTTAAATTGAAATAAGGATATTATCAACTGGAAAATCCAAAGATGATAAAATTACAAATTCCAAAAATAAGGTGCAGCAAGTACACAGTAACATTTCAAAACTGATAAAAATGGAAATTAAAAAAGTGTGCTCTTGTGGTGGGTTGACCCTGGCTGGACGCCAGGTGCCCACCAAAGCCGCTGTATCACTCCCCTCTCAGCTAGACAGGGAAGAGAAGATATAACAAAAAGCTTCTGGGTCGAGATAAGGACAAGGAGACACCACTCAACCAATTACCGTCATGGGCAAAACAGACTTGATTTAGGGAAAATTAATTTAATTTATTGACAATCAAACCAGGGTAGGGTAATGAGAAATTAAACTAAAACTGAAAACACCTTCCCTCCACCCCTCCCTTCTTCCCAGGCATAACTCCACTCCTGAATTCTCTACCTATCCACCCCAGTGGTGCAGGGGGACAGGGAATGGGGGTTATGATCAGTTCAGCACATGTTGTCTCTGCCGCTCCTTCCTCCTCTGGGGGAAGGCTCCTCACACTCTTCCCTGCGCCAGCGTGGGGTCCCTCCCACGGGAGATGGTCCTCCACAAACTTCTCCAATGTGGGTCCTTCCCACAGGCTGCAGTCCTTCAGGAGCACACTGCTCCAGTGTGGGGGGTCACAAGTCCTGCCAGCAAACCTGCTCCAGCGTGGGCTCTCCACGGGGTCACAGCCTCCTTCGGGCGTCCCCCTGCTCCGGCATGAGGTCCTCCACAGGCTGCAGGTGGAGATCTGCTCCACCGTGGACCTCCAGGGGCTGCGTGAGGAGGACAGCCTGCCTCACCGTGGTCTTCCCCACGGGCTGCAGGAGAATCTCTGCTCCGGTGCCTGGAGCACCTCCTCCCCCTCCTTCTGCACTGACCTGCGGGTCTGCACGCTTGTTTCATCTAAGAATACAGCTATTAGATTTTTTTTATGCAGTTCCTTTACATTCTGTGAAAATGCTTAGACTTGGAACTACTATTTTTCCTATCCATCCTTGCAAGTTATCCTAACAGCAAAGCTCAGAAGCTAGAACTCACTTGTGCTCACACCTCATTTTTCTTTTGTTGTAAGGCTTTTAAAGGGAGAAGCCATAACCAAAATTTAGCTTAAATTACATTTCCTTAAAAAATATACATAATATTTAATAATTTAAAAACTGCACCTTATGACTAACTCCAATGATGCAAAAAAAGAAAAAAAGACTGAATAAAATTTTCTACTTTAATGTACTAAACAGCATCAGAAGAGCAAATAAAAAAAAGTCAAGAAAAGGTACCAACAGTCAATCTTAAAAAATATTTTAACAGTAATATTTAAAACAACTTTTCCAGTCAAAATATTTTTTGAAAGACTAAAGCAAAGCATTTTTATAGTAACTGGTAAAGAACAGGTGCAAAGAGGTTTAATAGACATAAACACTCTCATGACAGCTCGGCTTTCTGAGGTGAGTATTTTTGGTAAGTGTTTTTTGAGCTAGCCCTTTCTCTCCTTTCTAAAAGGTTACATTGAAAAAAAAGTTCTAAGGTAGCAAACTTATACAAAGAAAATGCATCATTTTCACTCAAAAGTATCACTAAATAAAAAAGTATTTAAGAACGGATCATACAAACTTACCATATGGATTTGCATTAATATTAGTCCCAATAAGCTCCAATGTTTGTTCTAAAATTTCCGATAACGGCACTGGACTGATTTCCAGAAGCCCTGGGTCAGCATGGTGTTTCAATAGCAGCGCTATTTCAGCCTCGTAATTTACAACAGATGAGTGCCAGCAATACTGCTTACTATTTTTCTCCACAGGCACCCAACCTATGAGAAAACATTGCATTTACCAAAGTAAATTTCTGAAGTTATCAAATGTGTACTAGAACTGTACATGCATTAAAAAAACCCACAGTTAACTACAAACAGAAAGAGTAACAAGAAAAACCGTGTCGTACCTCAGAGGAATGCAAGTGTGACAACTATGCCTTCAGTTGAAGCCCTTTAAGTAGATTAACTACTACTTTTAACATTGGAACTAATTCTATTTCACTTCAAAAATTGAAGCCCCCCCCCCCATTTTACCTGTGCTGCATCATAGGTACCTGGCATATGTCCATTCTCATCGGGCAAAGGATTGCCATTACAGAACTCTATGTCCTTTGCTGGAATCCAGGTATCTGGAACAGGCTTGAAATCCTCTTCAACATTCCAAACAAATTCTAGACATATAAATGTAACATTAAGTTTTTGGCAAACTGTTAGCCAATTTTATGTTTTGATCATCTTTCAATGCAAGTATTAAAATACCATTGATCTAAACCTTGTTTTACAGACAGTAGTCCCAGTTACTTTGTACAAGCACCGAGATCTGGCACACTCAAGCACTCTACAGTTAGGGGGTTTAAAGAAGCATAGTAGCCTTTGAGTAGTTTAAAAGTTCAAAAGTAACTACGATCAAAACATAGCTACCTAAATAGCTAACCTTATATTTAAACCAGAGCCAGAGAAGTAGAATAGAATAGACTATTTCAGTTGGAAGGGACCTACAACAATCACCTAGTCCAACTCCCTGACCAATTTAGGACTGACCAAAAGTTAAAGCATGTTCTTAAGGGCATTGTCCAAATGCCTCTTAAACACTGTCAGGCTTCTTTCTCTGTAAAGAAATGCTTCCTAATGCCTAGTCTAAACCTCCCCTGGCGCAGGTTTGAACCATTCCCATGTGTCCCATCCCTGGACCCCAGGGAGAAGAGCTCAGCACCTCCCTCCCCATGTCCCCTCCTCGGGAAGCTGCAGAGAGCAAGGAGGTCGCCCCTCAGCCTCCTTCTCTCCAAACTAGACAAACCCAACGTCCTCAGCCGCTCCTCACAGGACATGCCTTCCAGCCCTGCCACCAGCTTTCTTGCCCTCCTCTGGACGCATTCAAGGACCTGACCATCCTTCTTAAACTGTGGGACCCAGAACTGCACACAGTACTCAGGGTGAGACCGCACCGACGCTGAATACAGCGGGACGATCCCCTCTTTTGACCGGCTGGTCATGCTGTGTTTGATGCACTCCAGGATGGGGTCTGCCCTCTCGGCTGCCAGGGCACACTGCTGGCTCCTGTTGTGCCTGCTGTCGACCAGCACCCAGCACCCAGATCCCTTTCTGCAGGGCTGCTCTTCAGCCTCTCCTCTCCCAATTTATACTTGTGCCTAGCCTTACTCTGTCCCAGGTGCAGAATCCAGCATTCGGACTTGTTAAATTCCATCCCATTAATCATAGCCCAATGCTCCAATCTATCTAGATCCCTCTGCAAGGCCTCCTGTCCCTCAAGAGAGTCAACAGCACCTCCCAGTTTGGTATCATCATCACACTTGCCAATGCATTCAACTACTGCACCCAGATCGTTGATAAATGTAGCGAACAGAACTGGCCCTAGAACTGAACCCTGAGGAACACCGCTGGTGACCAGTCACCAGCCAGACGTAGGCCCATGTACTACAACCCTTTGAGCTCTGCCCTTCAGCCAGTTCTTCACTCAGTGCACCATGAACCCCCTTATCCCACAGCTGGACAACTTGTCCAGAAGGATGCTGTGAGGGGACAGTATCAAAAGCCTTACTAAAATCCAGAAAAACTACATCCACCACCTTCCCTTCATCCATGAGGTGGGTGACCTCATCACAGAAGGATATCAAATTGGTTAAAACAGGACTTTCCCTTTGTGAACCCATGCTGACTGTGCCTGATGATTGCATTAATCTTAAATGCCTTTCAATAGTACCCAGTATTATCCTCTGCATATATTTTCCAGGAACTGAGGTTAGACTAACAGGTCTGTAGTTCCCTGGGTCCTCTCTCACGCCCTTTTTGTAGACTGGCGCAACACTGGCTAGCTTCCAGTCAGCAGGGACCTCCCCAGACTCCCAAGACCTTTGGTAGATGATGAGAGGGGTCCTGCCGTAACATCCGATGACTCCTTCAGTGCTCTGGGATGAATCCCATCAGGCCCCATGGACCTGTGAACATGCAGCTGAAACAGCTGGTCCCTTAGAATTTCAGCACCCACAAATGGAAAGTCACTGTTCCCACACTCGTGGTCTTCCAACTCAGGGGGTATCAGTATTATTAAAGACTGAGGCAAAAAAAGCACTGAATGCCTCCGCTTTTTCTTCGTCCCTTTTAGTCAGATGACCATCTTCAACAAGTATCGGTCCAATGTTTCCTTTAGACCTCCTCTTGCTGTTATAAAAGGGCCTAAAAAAGCCCTTGTTATCTGAAACAACACTGGCCAGTTTCAACTCTAACTGAGCTTTGCCCTTTCATGTCTTCTCCCTGCATATACGAATCACAGCTCTGTAATCATCCTGCGAAGCTTGACCTTGCTTCCAGAGATCATACAGTTTCTTTTTCCTCTTGAGCTCCGCGAGGAGTTCCCTGTTCAGCCAAAGTGGTGTTCTGCCCTGCTTACTTGATTTACAACACAGTGGAATTGCCTGCTCCTGTGCTTCTAAAAGGTGGTTCTTAAAGACTGACCAGCACCCGGGGACTCCTAAGCCCTCAAAAGCAGATTCCCAGGGTACTCTGCTAAACAGCTCCCTGAAGAGCTTAAAGTTTGCTCTCCTGAAGTCCAGGGCAGCAACTCTACTGTCCTTTTTTCTTATTACACTGAAAATTTTAAACTCAACCATTTCACGATCACTGTGACCAAGGCAGCCACCTCCCATCACACCCCTCCCCGAGTCCTTCTCTATTCACAAACAGCAAGTCTAGGAGGGCATCTTTCCTAGTTGGCTCACTGACTACCTGTGTCAAGAAGTTCTCTCCTACAAACTTCAAGAATTTCCAAGATCTGCTCGTCACAGCCATATGATATTACCAGTTGATGTCTGGGAAGTTGAAATCTCCCGTAAGGACAAGGGCTACTGATCCAGAAATTTATCCTAAGTGCCTACAGAGTAACTCATCAGTGCTTACCTCCCAGCTGGGCGATTGGTAGTAGATACTGACTACATCATCTCCTTTGTTTTCCATTCCCCTAATCCTCAACCACACCATCGCTAACTCTAAGGGCTGTACAACCAAACCTCTCCCTTACGCATAGTGCAAGGCCTCCACCTTGCCTGCCCTGCTTATCCCTCCTGAACAGCCTGTAGCCCTCCAACCACAGGACTCAATCCACCAAGTCTCACTAATACCAATGATATTGTAGCTCTGGGAGGTGACCAATGCTTCCAGTTCATCCTGGTTTTTTCTCATACTGCGTGTGGTGGTGCACAAGCATTTCAGATATGCTCCGGAGCCCTCAATGCTCCCCGGAGGGTTGCAAATGTTCCCACTAGCACCACCACCCTCCAGTGATGCCATGCCAACCCTTACCTACTGCAGTGCTGTTGGTATCCCCTTCCCCAACTGATTCTAGTTTAAAGCTCTCTTGAAGTAAAGTTAAGACTGACATTAAGAAAAATTGAAGCAGGATCACTGACATTTCCTGTGTTAGACTATAGGTGTTTTTCCAACTGGATAACTTACATTGACAAAAAGAAGGAAAGAAATCTTCACTAACCTTTGCAATCTTCCAATGAATACAAGAATCGTTTAAACCTTTTTTCAGCTTGCTTGTTGGGTTTTCGATCCATCCTGGCCCATAGATAGGGTTGCCCTAGAGTTTCCAGAGGGATAAAAATCAGCAGTTTACTGAGGCAACCACACCCTGCAGAGTACCGAAATCAACCATGTAAAAGGCACGATAGGCCTTCTCATTTGCCACTACAGAAATCTTATATCCAAAGACACTACTTAAATTCATAAGTTAACTGCCGTATATGAATCTAAAAATCTATTCGTAGAATCGTGGCTAGTGTAATACAAAGCTTCCTTACAATTGCAGGTAAAGGCATGAACCCCAGTGATGCAACGAACCACCACAGTCTTCTCCTTTCCTCCCCACTTTCATACTTCTTTTCATCCTCCCCAAGGAAATTAGACACCCCTTATTATACAAGTTCTAGTGCGCAAGGAAGATTTTACCAATAGGAAATTTTAGAACTGGAATAGGTCCCCGATTGGCATGTTCACTGCAACCAGACTTCCATGTATTTTAGAGAGTAAAATCTGTAACAACTTTATAAAACACCTCCTACGTTTATGGTAAGTCTTACTTTGTGGTCAAGGTGGTTAATGACACAGGAATTCACAACAGCTGTGATCCAATGGATCATACAATAAAAGTGAAAACAAAGTAAAACAAGGCTTCTAGCCAACATAAGAAATCTGCATACGGATCTTCTTTATTACCTGTATAGGTAGTTACGTAACAGCAGGTTCCGTCCACCTTTTCAGTAGGGATTGCATTGTATATATCTGCCTCTAACGCCTTCCCGGTTATAGCTTCAGTTGCCAAAACTTTAAAGGGCTGAAAAGAAGACAGGTATTTTAAACCCTCATCATGGCTGTTTCTCACATGGATCCTTGCTCCTCACAGCCGGCCTCTGTAAGTCCAGTACTACACATTATGTTGCTGATTTCTAATGCCATTGAAATACACCATTGTTTCTTCAAGACACGACAGCCTGGGAAATGCTCTAAGACAAAAGAACAAAGGCAATCTGTTTGCAAACTCTCTCCCTCTTCTCCGTTCTCAATTAGTATTTACAGATGACTTTGCCTTCCGCTGCAAGTAGTGCACATAAACTAGAAGGGTCCCAGTCCAACGCTACGAAAGTTTGAGACGTGCCTTCCTCTGTTACGATGGCAATAGCGATTCACCGTGACTAGCTGCTCCAAGCTTGCAGTTTGGAGCTGAAAGTCAATAGCACCATGTTAGTGCAATACACAGACCCGTGCGATGCAAGGTGGCAAAAGCATCCTGGCATTAAATACGTAGTATCGGTGCTGCCAACTAAACACGCTTCCGCTTAAGAAGAGCAAGGAAAGAAGTGATCCAGGGGTCCGAAACAAATATCCAGCCACAACTAGCCCCCATTTCCAGGAGGGCTTCTCTAACAGTTTCCCTGCAAACATGGAATCAGTTGCGGCTGGATTCCAGTGTTTTCCTGGATAATCAGCACCCCTCCCTCCTCTCTTCCCAGCCAGCTTTGACTTGTGAGCTGGGCACTGTCTCTTTCTGCTAGCAAAACACAAAGCAGGTCCTTGTCTGAGGCAAAAAAGCCTCAAAACAGAATTCAGAAGTCACAAAGTGGGAACCTTCTACGTGCTGTCGTTGCGTTACAGGGCTGTTTTCTATTTCAGTAATCAGATGCGGCATACGTGAAGGTTTTAGGAAGATTACACGAAAAAGAAAACGTTCAGGGGGGAGAGAAAACGTTCCTGTTGCTTTTCCCACCACCACCACCACCGTTGCCACCGCCGCCCCCCTTCTTCCCTAGCAGTCATCGCCCCCTGTATTACCCTTGCCTGCCCTTGAAAACCACAGAAAATAGCGTAGGCCACTTCCAGACCTAACCCCCTGTCGGCTTTTTCTGTGTGAAGGAACAACAGGGTAGGGAAGGTACCCTTACGTGACCATTACCGAGATGCTGTTGGTACCGGCGGTCAAACAATTAAGTTACCGACGTTTTGGCAACCGTTTCAGCTCTGCCACCCAGAGGGCAAACACCAGCGAGACAAAGTCACCCAGATGCAGCCGACAGACAGCATTAGGAGCCACTACTCAAACCGGGAAAGGCAAGCTGGAGGTCTACAGCTAGGCAGGGGAACGGCACCCCAGCCTGTCCCAACACTGCCTTCTGCATCTCGGGAAGAAACAGCTCTGACTGGGCTCCGCTGCTTTCACCTCGGCACGCACTCCACGTCTCGCAGCCTCCAACCAGTCCTTCCCTCAGAAGCCGGAGGTGCCAAAACAGCAGCAAAAAAAAAAAAAAAAAAAAGAGAGGCGCGCTTGGCTTCGCCCCACGAGGCTCACAGGCCCGCGGGGACGGCAGGGCGGTTTCACACCAGCTCCCAGGGCGGTCCCCTCGCAGCGGCCTCACCCCTCGCCGTGCGTGACCGCTGCCGACACTCGGGAAAAGCACACGCCGCACCGGGCTCAGCACCCCGGACGCCCCTTGCCAGCAGAAGAGCGGGACGGAGCCGAAATGGCTCCCACGCGGCCTCTCCTTCCCGCGCGGAAGGCGGGGAGCTCTGCCGTGCATGTCGCTCAGACGCGGCCCAGCGACTCCCCCCCCCGAGCCCGAGCCCGAGCCCGAGCCCTGGCCCTGGCCCTGGCCCGGCCCAGCGACTCCCCCCGCCCGGCCCCGTGCCGCCCCGGGCCACCTGGCGCTCCCGCTTGGCCGACGGCTCCTCCTTCACCTCGGTCACGAACAGACACGGCACCTTCCGCTGCACCGCGCCCCGCCGCCTCATCGCCCCGGCCGCCCGCCCGCCACAGCGCCCAGCCGCGACTGCGCCTGCGCCTGCGCTCGCGGGGCGCGGCGGGAAATGGAGTCCGTCCCCGCCCGCCCGCGACGCATGTGTGCGCCGGGGCGCGGCGCGGCGTCGGCCGCCTCTCTCCGGCAGCCTCCGGCCAGGCCGTGGCTCCGTCGCTCCCCGCCGCTCCCCGCCGTCCAGCCCGAGCCCGAACGCGACCCCGAGCCCGAGCCCGGGCCCGGGCCCGGGCCCGGGACAGCTCCGCTCTCGGCAGCGGCGGCTCCCGCCGTGGCGCGGCCGCGCCGCGCCAGCTGTGCTCTGAGGCGCCGGCCTGAGGCGGCAGCTCGCTCCCGCGCCGCGGCCGTTGGCCGTCGTCGACCTTTGGCCGTCGACCCTCGGCCGTTCCCCGGGCCGGGCAGCCCAAGTTCCCCGGGGCTGTCTTCTCTGCTTCCCGGGGTGCCACACGCCCAGGCCGGGCACAGGGATGCCCTGTCCCCAGGGCGCCGGCACCTCTCCGGCTTCGCCTGTGCCTCCCCCGGTTCCCCAGTACACCTCGGTGTCTGTGGTGGCTTGACCCGGCGGGACGCCAGGCGCCTGCTCGCTCGCTCGCTCCCCTCCTGGGCTGGGCAGCTCCTCAGAGGGCTCCTGGGCCGAGATCCCTCGCCCGCCACCGGCACGGGCAGAGCAGACTCCGCTCGCTCGGGGACGGCCGTTCCGTTTATTGCCGATGGAAGCCCGGCAGGGCAATGAGAAGGCCAAACGCAGTCTGAAAACGCCTTCCCCCGAGCCCCGTCTGCTTCCCGGGCTCGGATTTGCTCCCGACTTCTCTCCCTCCTCCCCCCGAGCGGCGCAGGGGAATGGGGGTTGCCGTCAGCTCCTCACGCGTTGTCCGGGCCGCTCCTTCCTCCTCACGCTCTTCCCCTGCACCAGCGTAGGGTCCCTGCCACGGGAGACGGTCCTCCTGCCACGGGAGACGGTCCTCCTGCCACGGGAGACGGTCCTCCACGAACCCCTCCAGCATGGGGTCCTTCCTGCGGGCTGCAGTTCTTCGCAAGCTGCTCCAGCGTGGGTCCCTTCCATGGGCTGCAGTCCTTCAGGCACAGACTGCTCCAGCGTGGGGGGTCACAAGTCCTGCCAGCAAACCTGCTCCAGCGTGGGCTCCTCTCTCCACGGGGCCGCAGGTCCTGCCAGGAGCCTGCTCCAGCGTGGGCTCTCCACGGGGTCACAGCCTCCTTCAGGGTACATCCACCTGCTCCAGTCCTCCACAGGCTGCAGGTGGAGATCTGCTCCACCGTGGACCTCCGTGGGCTGCGTGAGGAGGACAGCCTGCCTCACCGTGGTCTTCCCCACGGGCTGCAGGAGAATCTCTGCTCCGGCGCCTGGAGCACCTCCTCCCCCTCCTTCTGCACTGACCTGCGGGTCTGCACGCTTGTTTCTCTCCCATACCCTCACTCTGCTCTCCGGCCGCAGTTTCTGAGTCCCGGCAACTTTTTTTCCCTTCTTAAACATGTTATCAAAGAGGTGCCGCGACCGTTGCTGACGGGCTCGGCCTTGGCCAGCGGCGGGTCCGTCCTGGAGCTGGCTGGCATGGGCTGCGTCGGACGTGGGGAAGCTTCTAGCGGCTTCTCTCAGAAGCCACCCCTGTGGCCCCCCACCGCGCTACCGAAACCTTGCCACGCAAACCCAATAGAGAATTAATTCTTCCTGACCGTACCTTCTTCTGTGCCTCCTTCAGGCAGGGCCATGCAGCTACAAAGAGCCCCTGTTTGGATAGCTCTTGGCAGTGTTAACACTGCCTGCCGATGGCTGCTCCTGCCCCCAACAGTGCATTATTCATGGCCCTCATCTGCTCTCCTGAATTTTCCTTCCCCTACGCCCCCCAGTCAGTTGCAGGGGTTACAGAACTGTGGGAGCCTTTTCACATCGCTTCTCCGCTCGCAGGTCTCGCCAGTACTCCCCACCTCCATCCCAGTCAGCAGTTTCATTCGGTACTGTGGTGACGTCATTCCTGTCGAAATCCCCTTCTTCCAGTGACAAAGTCCCGGTGGCCAGGCATGCGGTATTTCCCTTCGCAGTTAGTCTTCAAGGGGCCACCCGCTGATACTCGAGTTACAAACAAGTTGATAGGCTCCTTAGAGAGACGAGGAGGCTTCCAGTCGTCTCAACGGCTTCGTACTTCTTCCCCAGCTTGGCTGAGCCAGCCTTGTACCGCTTGTGCCCACGGGGTCACTGGCGCCCGCTTCTCACGTACGCATCGGTCACCATGCCCACCGGCAGACCAATGGCGTACAGTACAGGTGTGCTCCGGGGATGAGTCCGTCCAGTCCAGTGGTGCTGGTTTTTCCCAAGGAACCACCAGTCACGTGCACTTCTGGCGGTGCTAGGAACCACTACTCCTCTTTCTTGAATTCTGCCTTGTGTCTACCTCCCTTCTCTTTGGCTTCATCTGTATCCTGATGATCTTCAAGCGATGGCATCCTTCTCTCCTGAGCTTGCGGCTCCTTATCCTTTCTGCGCTGCCTTTGATGTTTCACTTGAAACGTTCCCAGGCTTTGATCTAACAGTGCTCTGAAGCGTTCACCTGCGAGTCACTGGTGTCTCTCAGTGTTGCAAATCTGACCCCCTGTCCTGGGGATGACCGTATGCCTTACCATTTGCCGGGACTGAAACTTTCTTTCCCCCGCGAGGTATTTTTTGGTCAGAGGCAGCCTAGGACCTGCGTGGGAACAGAGGTGTTAATTAGGGACACAAGCGTACGCTGCTCTTTCTGCTTTAGCCGTGGCAGTGGCCATCGTGGAAGCAAGAAAAAGCAATGAACCCCAACAGTGGAAGCAGTTAACAGCCAACAGTGTACTGGCAGGAAGGAGCAAGCTCCTCCGTCCAACAGTAAGAAAAAACACATTGGGCACCAGGATTTTGGTTTAAAAAGTAGTCAAAGAGTAAGATTTGTCTTTGTGGTATCAAAGATTTGTTTCCAAGACCACAGTTCCTGCGGCAAGGAGTTGGGCATTATTTAAACCCTGACAGATGGCTTTGCTCCGTTTTACATTAAAGAGGCACCGGGAGACTCTTTGAAAGGGTCCAATCTTCCCTATTTTACTCTGAAGCAATGGAGATAAACGAAGATGTTCAAGCCGGACAGGTCCCAGAGCACCACCATGCTGATGTCATGAGCTGGAGGAGCCCTTGGCAACAGCGGAACGCTAACATTCTATACCGGACAACAACTGCCTTCGTAGGTTCCACAAGCCAGGAGAAGGCAGCAGCTCCTTCGTTCAAGTGTCTTTTGGCGTCTGGTGGAGTTTTGTTTCAAAGCAGCAGCGCGGCTAAGGTTCTGAAGGCCCAGATTTCGAAAGAAAACTACCGCTTTCAGGCTAAGATTACGATTTGCCTGGATGTTGACAGCTTTAACGGTTTGACGTATGTTCCGCCAGTACTAAGAGAGTGGAGGAGAAGCACCAGAGGTGAAAATGGCTGCAGTTGGGAATGACCGTTATTCCCATTTTCACTCCCCCTATGCACAGGTAAATGCTGTAGATTTTAGAGTGGTTTGTGTCCTTGATTTTCTCGATATACCCATGCTGACAGGGAGGCTCATTATGTAATATTTGCGTCCATTACTGCATCCATTTCAGCACCGGGGATTTAGGTGTCAGTGCCTGGGAGGTGGGCTTTGGCTCCAGACCCCAGCGTGTCTCAGGGGATGGCCCACTTGTACTGACTCCAGTCCAAAAGTGGCACGCTTTGGAGATGCTGCTCCTAGACCCAGCTGTTAATGTCTGGAACTGGGTGAAACTTACCTTCAAGTATTCAAATAGTTCCCAGCGTGACTTTGTTTTCCTTTAAAAGACCGCACACAAACTCCTGCGGAAATGACCAGCAACCTGGCATTTCCAGCTCTCGGCTGGGATGGAGTTCATATCCAGGACATAAACCTGAGTTCACATGTTCAGGGTAATGGCCATGAGCACTTGCCTCTTTGGGATTATGAGTTTATCATGTGCTTGAGGAAGATACCTCAGGTTATAAGGAGAAGTGAATTCCATAGTCGGAGATGACGCTAATATCTGTAAACTTCAATAAGGCAGAGATACAGAAAAATAATTTTAAGTATGACTAACGAAAGTGACTCTCATTGTGAAAGTGCTTTCTCTCCAATATTGTGCAGACTTTTTAGCTGGCCACATATTGAGCGATAGAGGGAGAGCAGCAGTGGGAGTGTATCTATGAGGAAAGCAGCAATAATTAAACAAATAATTAAACAAATCCTGTAGATATTCTTTTGCTGCCATGAGGCTTCTGTTTGTCTTGTATAAAAACAGCTGGGAGATGCTGTGAGCAGAGAGTAATGACAGTTGTCTCACAACATCAAATCCTGAGTATTTGCAGTAACTTGCAAATGCTTGTCACCGTAGTACCGTTACATGTGGACTACTGCGTCATCTCCCCCATGAATCAAAACCAAAATGTTTCAAAAGAGGAGATTCACGTTTAAGGCAACCGCTAGGTTATGGGAATCTCGTGTGACTTACCCACAAAGTCATTTTCCTCATGAGGGTTCCAGGTGCAGGTTCTGCCACTGTGAAAAACCTCTTGGCTGTGATTCTGAGGGCTCCTTACGGAGACAGGGGAGATGTTCACATCTGTTTGGCAGATTGAGAGATATTGAAATAAAGGTAGAAAGGAGCAAGTCTCTTCAAGCACGGTTTTTAAGTCTGAAAACAAAAGTGACTTTCTTCTGCCGAGTTGACGTTCCCAATGGGAACTGGAACAAAAGATTTTCTCCCGTGTTTTGAAATCCAAGTCTGACAAGTCTGTACGAGGCTTGCAAGTTCCCAACTTTTTAGTTTTTCAGGTTTTGTTGGGAATCTTTCTGGGTTTTGTTTCTTACTCTTTATTTTCCCAAGGACCCGGGTCCTTTAACGGCAGGAGAGCACTAGTGTTAAGATTGGCACTTGTACAGCAGATTTCATCTTGAGATTGACCTGATTATCCCATTGTGCAGGAAAGGAAACTCCGCCACGTGTCCATTAAGTGACTAATAGATTTTTTTTCTTCCCAGCATCTCAGGAAAAGTCTGCGGTGCAGTAAGCACACTGCTTTACTCCTGTTCTTGTCTGGGAACAGTTGTACCTCATGAAAGCTCCACTGACCTAACTCAAGACAGCTTTATAGCTACCTGGAGCTTAAGATAACTTTAGAGATAACTTTAGATCTTCTAAAATGTCAGAACGTGGTCCCACAAAATCATAGTCAGGTGTTCACAGCGGTACACCATGTACGAAGCCATTTAGTCCATTTTTATTGTTATATTTACAGTATCTGAAAACTGTTTTCTCCTGCAGCGAACGTACAGCAACGTCCCCTGCTTCTGGGAAACACAACCCGTAGGCTGTGTGAGGTTCAACTGTGCCTTCCATCATAGCAAGCCTCGTAATATAAATGGACTTTTTTTGCCACCTACCAACAGTGAGTAAAAATATTTTCTCAACAATTTGTGCATTAGAGCAAGTAAATACACAAAAATGTCCTTCCGGTGCTTACGTAATATATATTAAGGCCCAGAAATGTACCGTGGCAAATCAATCAGGTACGACCTGCTCTCCCAGCAAGTTGAAGGCCAAGAAAGGAATTGTATTGGCATTTGAATAGGGTTGCCACGTGAATTTTTTTAGCTCTCATGTTGCGGATCTTCGGAACTATCAGGGACGTAAAAGATGAAGTCACAAGTGGCAATTTAGGTTGCTGAGACCCGTGGAGTAAAAATATTGCTTTCCTTGGGTATTTGCTAGATGAAATCCCTCTAGCAGTGAAAACGGTTAGTAGGCAGGTAATCATTTAAGAGAAATGAAAAGTAGTGTGTGTGGTGGGGGGAGGAGGTTGGTAGGGCCACTAGCAGCAACATCTGTTGATAGAGCACAACATGTTACATGGATGAGACACCCGTTCTATAGATAACATAAGATTACAGTGCCGTGTGCGCAGATGTATTTCCAGTTCATCGTTCTGAATAAGCCTTTCGGGCTTGAACACTGGGTGCAGGCTACTGAAGTACGGTAATAGTGTGTAACGCAGCACAACTCTTTAGGGAAAAACCCGCCATTTGAAGTTGTTTTTTTTCCTCAGTCCTTTCAAAAAGGAGCTCTTGTCTGCCAGGAGTCCTGGTAGACAGCTGGAGCCTGGAACAGGGTAAGAGTCCAGGGCAGGGAACCAAGACAGCTGTCAGAAATCAGGCGGAAAGAGGAGTGAGAGCAAGGCAGCATGACTTGTCATGGATGCACGAACAAGTGGACTAAACCAGAGTTGTTCGTGGGCCTTATCTCCAGAGCTGGAGACAGGTGTCATAAGAGAAGTCCACAAAGACCTCTAGTCAGAAGCAAACACCTTCTGTTCCTGAAAATCGCCCAGGAAAAGGTAGCCTGTCATACCTGGGCATGTGGAGCCTAACTAACCACACAGGACCAAGGCAAGAACTTGAGTGCTGTTTCTATGAGTGCCCTTATGGCTTTTAGTAGAGTTCCCACAGCCACAGCATCAGTCCCTGGCACCTAGTGCTGTCGTAAACATCACATAGGCACGCTTTTGGGTGCGGTGTGAGTCAGAGACCGTGCCCAAGAGGCACTGTGGACGAGGGTATCCTGCATAAGAGCAACATTCAACAATCCGAACGAGAAAATGGACCCAAGCCTTTTACTTTGTACTGCAGTACGTATAAATTCAAAGTCCGTGTGCTGCACAATAACATTGCAAACATTAAAACTGCATTTATTCGTTTCAATACTTACAAATCTTGTTAAACTAATTCAAGCCTGATTTGGCTTACCCTCCCCAGAGCTAATAATATCCTGTTCTGGACAGTGAAAAAGGCTCTATGAGGTTAAAATGTTGTATCTTACTTTCTCTTGCAGGAGATAGGACAAATCTGATCTGCAGTAGCGTTATTAAAACGGGTCTAATACGATATGCATGCTGCTCATAGGCAAGCAAGAGATGCACAAGAATAACAACAACTGGACTAAAAGAAAATGCCCATGCTTCATCTTTTTCTTTAAAAGTGGAAAAAATACCCAACTTCAATCCTGATTGTATTTATAGTTGCAAACTGGTCGGCTTGAACAGTACAAACAGGCTCACCATTTTTCATCATTTTTATTTTCAGTCTGTTGCATTTCCTGGCTCTCCCAAAATGCTATCCCAGTACTGAAATACTTTTGTGGCAAACATTATGGGTAAATTCCTAAGGAAAAGAGTATCTCTCCCGATTGTCTTCTAATTAAGTGTACATTATTTTCATGAACTTCATATTCCTTCTCAAAATCTACATTTTGGACTGAGTAAGAAAGAGAGCTGTCATTCAGAAAATTCTGATAGAAAAAAAATGTCTACAAGCCAAAAATAGGTAATCCCGTGCTTAGCGCTGCTAAATTCCTCACAATTGATGCCATGGGGAGGGATACAGGCCTGCCTATTACTCGGCATGTTTAAAATATTTTCACAGGTGGGGTCCTAAACTGCCTTACTCACTTCAGCCCAGGTATTACTAATCGCATGTTTCCCCATGCTGTAAATATCTACCTGTTTTTTCACACCTTCTGTAGTGGGAAGATGCTCTTTTGCCAGCCTCTGCAGAAGATTTTTCCTAAAAGGCACAATCTGTCTATTTAACGACTCCTCCAGCATGATAATGATTTCAAAACTATACCTGCTGGTCTGAGCCTGGATTTGATATTCTAGTTCCCGCCTAACAAAATAAATATAATGCTCTTTTCTGCAGGTGCCCCACTGCAACAGGGTGTCCAAGGAGGGATTCTGCATCCAGCGCATCGTCAAGAATTACTCAGAACTCAAAAGAATATTGTACTACCAATTCATCCTCCAGTGATTATAAACATCAACGACGATGACGATGATGAAGAGGACGATGAAGAGGAAGAGAATTGTAAGCGGGTTTTTTCTTCCTTTGACACAATTGAGACGACCATCAAATACTCTTCAAATTTCTCAAAATTCAGGGGCCAAATTACAGGTTTAGGAGGCACTGCTTTTCTGGGAAACAAAAGCAGGGGCTGTACACACTCGTCACTGAAGGTGAAGTCACAGGTTTGTTTACAAAAGACAGTTGCGTGACTTCAACTTAAGTAATTTGTTCGACTGACTTCCTAAACCCTGTAGGCAGTCTCATTTTACTACAGGAAGTTCGTCTTAAAACTAGCAAAGAGAACCCATACAAAACTCTTCACTAGTTTAACTGAATGTGAATGTGTATATATTTATTTTCTTTTCTTTTTCCAATTTTTTTCCATGTCATTAAACCGTTGCCTGAGAGACCAGAGATGCATAGGGAAGGAATGAATTGCACATTCCCAGAGACTGAAAGTGAGAGACGAACCTACTCTCACGCGTGCACGCTGCACATTACTGTGCTAGTTCTCAGGCAGCCCCAAGCTGCTTTTCACTTTCCCCCTGCCCTTCAGGTTGGCTGGCAGGGCTGCCCGTTAGTGCTTCCTAACTCGGCTTCAGTCTGAGTAAGCCACGTCAACTTAAATGGTATCAAAAGCAGGGCTCTGCTAGCCTTAGGAGCCTTCACTGAGACAGGTAAGGAGTGCTCGCTTCAGCAGCTCCGCCGGCAGACATTACACAGCAGTAACTTTGGGCAGAGGTTTTGCGACAAGCACTCCCTGGTGACATGTTTAATCGGAAGATTTCCTTTTGGGTGTAAATGAAGGATCATTTTCCAAATGAGCACTAAAGGTGGTTTGGAATCCTTTTAAATCAACAAACATTAGCTTCTTAGTATGGGTTGTAACTGCAGTTCCATTGCACTTGGAAATACCCAGTATTAAGGAATCATTTTTCTGTCCAGAAGCAGAGGTCACAGTCAGAAAAAAACCCAACCGTGACCAAAATGAAAGTCACTATGGTCCTTGATTATCAAGAATTGTTGAAGGTCTTTGTAAAGCTACCTGGTAATCTTTTAAAAATATTTCCTACAGGTGTTCCTGAGTGGGTGCCTAGGACTGCTGCAGATCTTGAAGAGGAAAGAGCAATAAAGGAAATATGCTATAAGTCTGGTAAATATGAAACTAGTCACTCTTTCCTAAACAGCAATGCTGCCAATATAGTAAACTTTGGGTTTTTTTTTTTCCCCTCTTGGGGTATGTTTAGGAGAGTATTACGGGATTCAGTACCCCCACAAACACCAATCAACAAAAACTGTGTCTGCACCTCGGGAAAATGAGCTATTGCCCTTGGAAGCTACTGAGCAACACTTGCAGAAAGGCAAGTACTTTTCATCTTCTTGGACAATGTTTACCACTTTTAAAATTACTGTCACAGGGAGAAACTATTACATAGCTTGCCCCTCCTCCTCGCTTCTTTAATTTAGTGACAATAAAAGACAGCCTATTACAAAGAGGATAAAAAAACTTACTTAATTTTCCCCCATACAGATATACATAAATAGTGTCACACATGTGGTGACTACCTGCATCGACTGTAGATGGAAAAGGTAGAAATGGGCTATTAACCCTATGTGTACTTTCCTGAGATACACAACATAGGTCTTTCATGTAATTTTTCTTCACGGTCAAGATTTATGTAGTCTAACTTTAACCACCCTAAGGCGAGGTGTGTAGCTGAAATGTCTCATCCGGGATCTCTGTTGTTAAATGGAGAGACAGGCACTCTTACGGGGCTGTTTATTGCATCGTAAGATAGTGCCACAGGAAGGTGAGATGAGTCACTTGCCCAGAGGTGTTCGCGCTCTCTGCGGGCTGTCTTGGGTGTCTAGATGATGAAATGTAGTGACACCGCAAACTTTTCTATAACTAAATTGAGATTAAGTAAATACCCCCTTTAAGTGTCTTCTAAAAGACAGTAACAAGAGAGTTCCATTTTGTTTTGACTGTTGGGCTTGATCCGACATAATTAAGGTCAAAGGAATACAAATTAATACATATTCACCCCCTTCATTAGGTTTCGCCTTCGTTCTTGAGCAAG
Source organism: Harpia harpyja (assembly GCF_026419915.1). NCBI lineage: Eukaryota > Metazoa > Chordata > Aves > Accipitriformes > Accipitridae > Harpia > Harpia harpyja. The sequence goes on from NC_068962.1 coordinate 7,394,997, forward strand.
TGACAGGACTGAAAGAAATCTGTATTCGTTTTTTTACTGAATAAGTAATATATGACGCCATATTAGGAGAGAGTTATGTTCTTAAGGTAACAAGACACCAGAGCAATCAGTAGATCAGTCATCAAAAATCGCTGGGCAGAAATAAGACCTGCTACTTTTAATCAAAAAAATAATAGTTGTTGTGTATTTCGTGTAAATTTCAGGGATAAAATCTTGATAATACTGTTTTATGTAAAACAGATTTGAATAGGATGATGTGCTAATACAAAAAAGGGAATGGAAAAATTGTCTCCATGTCATGCACTTTTAACTGACGCTTTTTCCAGCCTAAATTGCTCAATAGAACTGGGCAGAATTATTTCTTTCTTACTTCTACACCTAAAATGTTTCATATTAAAATAGCTTTGATAAGCTATTTCTGAAAAAGTATTTAGATATATTTAGACTACGGATGAGGGATCAGTAACAAATACATGAATACACCTTGTAATATATGTCTTTATTTATCATTAGCTACATTCAGGAAAAAGCAGAGAGTACAGTATTCATGAAGATTTTCTAATTCATAATGAGAAGAATTCTGAGCCAGCACTGGTCAAAGCCATTGTACGAGTTCAAAGTAGCATTAGTCTTTGTGTTTACAGTCACTTTTTGACTTTGCTTTCAAGATTTTGTGACCATGAACTCTGTGAGAGGAAATATATCATTGCATTTTTTGATATGAAAATTTTGCGTGCTTTTTAAAGCAGTAAATACGTGCTATTTTAATCCCGCAGAAACCAACCACACTGAGCTGGTAAAAAGCCATCACTATCAAGAAGTACAGGAAGAGAAAGGGATATCTGAGGAGCCAAGAAATTCACCTAATACAGGAACAGGCAAAGGTATTTTGAGAAAATAGTTGCCTTCCTCATTGTTGCTTTTTAAACTGTTAGATGATTTAGCACTACCTACTAAATTTCTGTTCTTGGTGTCCAATATGGACAATCCATATTTCAACTGGACTATCTCATCTTCCAGCCCCCAGTCTCCTGCAATAGGTCAAATCTGGAGTAGTAGCACAACATTATTGCTTAAGTTTGTTCTTTCACTTTTAGGAATTCGCACTTCAGACCCCAAAGCCAAACCAAGGTACCGACCAAGGGGTCAAAGGAAGGATGATCAAACTGCTTCTTCTTATATTCCTTATGAGAGAGAAACTGGAAGAAAGACTGACTTTAATTCTTCAGAACCTCGAAGATCAGCACTTGCATTGTACCCTACTGTCACCATCACCCAAGAACCAAAGTTCAACGGGTCTACAGGTGGGTTCCTGCTCACAGAGGAGTCTTAAAATGCCTCAGACGTACCTGTCTGTATCACACTGCTTTTGATTTTGTTCCTGCAGGTGAATATGAACTGATTTATGGCTAAAAATGGGCAAGAGTAAATTTGATCCAGCATAATTTTCATAAATAGATTGCAGCACTATCCACAGACAGAAATGTAAAGCTTCATAAAGCTTTACAATTAGTCCGACAGAATATTCACAAACAATAATAGAGCCACCTTCATAGCAGGAATTCACTTCTCTGCCCAGCAAAGAGGGATGAATGCAACGATGTGCCGACGGGCACAAATACACTGATCCCCACTTTTTACAGCATCTTTTATGTGATTTATTCTTTGGAAATATTTAAGAAGCCTCACAATAGTCCACCTTTAACTTCTCAGCCTACTGCAAATATTGATAGTAGTAGCAGTAATTGTGCAGTAGAATTTCAGTTTCCTTTCAAGAAGGGCTTCTCGTTCAACTTTTTTCCTCCCAGCAGGGGATGAAAGAATGGTCTTGCTTTGCATGGTATTTTTCCACACCTGGGATTTCACTGGAGTTTGGATTGGGCTGGATTTATGATTGTTTGGGCTTTAAACCAGCCCCCAAACTGAAGCAGAAGTACAGAATTTCTGCTGCATTCTGGCCTGAACTGAGGGGAACCAAAAGCGCTTATTTACATTAGCAGGAGAAAGGGAAGAACAGGCAAAGCCACGTCTTCCTGCAGAGTAGCAGGGGCCAGGTGAAGAGCACTGTGGTTGCTTCATACTGCAGCTCCCCTTGTGAAGTTCTGTTTGTAGTTTGAAGCGGGCTTACCTGCGCGACCAAGGCTCTTCCAAGTTTAGCCGCATCATTTGTAGTATTTTGTTACGTTCACAAACCGCCCGTGTCCAGGATGCACCTAGATGCTACAGACAGAAGAGGTAATTCGTCGTTCAGCCAGAAGGTGTCCTTCGGAGTGCATTGGTCTCCATGGGCTCAACCGTGGATGTTGCAGGGGTCCATGTACCACCTGTGCAGTGCAGAGAAAGGATGTATATGGGCAGGTAGTCAGCACTCAGAGGACAGTAGTGCATGAGGGGATTGTGTTCAGGGCTGCATTTAAGACAGTCTGAAAAGACAGATACATTCAGAGATGTTTCCCCAAAGCATTGCCTCAGCTGAGTTCTCAGAGGCTTTAGGTACTATGATGACATGCATCTTGAAAATACCATAAACTCAATTGGATAGGGCTCATAAATATCATTCATGAAAAGTGAGGGACTAAAGAATGAGCAGGTAATTTGTAGCTGGCTCTTTACTTTGCACCCACAGTCTTCTTCAACCTGTGCATTATGGTATTTTCTTAGAAAGCGTGAGAGTTAAGCGTCAGGTGCTCAGTTACAAAACTGCACTGAACCAATCGCTAGCTCGTCGAGGCGGGGGGGAAGAGAATGGCAGTGCCATTCCGTGTGCTGCTTACACACAAGCAGCTAAAACCTTCTTTCTGTTGCCTTTCCAGGTGATGGTAATGCAATTCCTACAAAATTGAATAATACAAAGAGAGAAGGACAGACTAAAGGAAGGAGAGGACCAACAGAGAGTATTCCCAGAACAGATTGCAGATCCTCTGAAAACGGAGGTAATATACTTTAGCATCAGCTTCTCATTGCTGAACATCACATGGTCGATAAAATAACTGATTGTATTTGGATTCGGCTGTCCACAAAGACCATTTTTTGAATCTTGTCTTCCAACCTCCTGCAATAGGTCAAATTTTGAGTAGTAGCACAACATTATTGCTTAAGTTTGTTCTTTCACTTTCAGGAATTCGCACTTCAGACCCCAAAGCCAAACCAAGGTACCAACCAAGGGGTCAAAGGAAGGATGATCAAACTGCTTCTTCTTATATTCCTTATGAGAGAGAAACTGGAAGAAAGACTGACTTTAATTCTTCAGAACCTCGAAGATCAGCATATGTAGTCTACCGTACTGTCACTGCCACCCAAGAACCAAAGTTCAGTGGATCTACAGGTGGGTTCCTGCTCACAGAGGAGTCTTAAAATGCCTCAAATACACCTGTCTGTATCGCGCTGCTTTCCATTTGTCCCTGCATGTGAATATGAACTGATTTATGGCTAAATATGGGCAAGAGTAAATTTGATCCAGTCTAATTTGATCCAATCTAGGTAGACTGCAGCACTATCCACAGACAGACATGTAAAGCTTTATAAAGCTTTACAGTTGGTCAGACAGAATATTCACAAACAATAATTTAGGTACCTTCATAGCAGGAATTCACTTCTCTGCCCAACAAAGAGGGATGCATGCAACGTTTTTCCGATGGGCACAAATATACCAATACTCTCACCTCTGGATGACTGGGGTTTATTTTCATCTGTCACTTCATCAAAAAATTTAGTGGTAAATAATTTCAGTGATCATAAGTTAAGAAATTGATTTCACCTTGCCAGTTTCCGTCATCTCTCTTGAGCTGGGTTGAATCTCCACCTTGAGGTGCCTCCCTGTCTTAATTTCCAATAAAAGGAACCTCCTTCACACAGAGTAACTCCTACTTTCAGATGAACAAAGGTAAGCGAAATGAGCCCCAACATCACTGCTTCGTCTTGGGCAGGAATGGTTGCGGTTTTTTTCTTTTAATGGTTGCTTTGATTAAATGTGGACAGATTGGCATAGAGGTTACAGAGAGAACATTCTTAATGTGAACAATACATCTTACCACATTTCCAGGTTAAAAAAAAAGCATAGAGCATTTAAAAAAAAAAAGATGACCAGCATTTTTGTCATAAGAACAGCTGTTACCATTTTCGCTACCTTTCTTTCCAGCAGTACCTGAGCCACGTGGTTGGAAAGGCTCCAAGCAAAAGAATCAGTTTGACACTAATAGAAGATTTTGGACCCAAATGGAAAACTATGGTAATACTTACTTGTTCGGCATGAACTGAAAATTTTAGGATTATTGTGGAATTAATAATTTGAATGAATGGAATTAAGCTGGAATTAACAGAAACCCAGAGCATTAATAACATTATTTTTTAATCAAATTTTACAGAAAATGGTTAGTCATTAGGCAGCTTACTCTCCTGCACAATCAGCTGTCTAGCACAAAAAACATAATATTGCCTTGCATCTAGGGCTTTCCCAAGCAGGGATAAAACAGGAGATTAGTTTACAGATTAGTTTAATGTAAAAGCAACTGATGCCTTTGGGAAGATTTTCAACACAGGACCATTCACTTTGTTAAAGTCAAGGGTGTCCGTGGCAGAATCGCCTCATTTGGAAGATCCTGTGAGCCTCACGCAAATGCCGCAAGGTGACAAATGATCTCTAAAGTACTAGAGAGAGAGTCCGTATTTAATACTAGCTGGTATTTCAGCGGTGAATACAATTCACCCGATGCATTCATTGATACTTCAGCTAATGTAATATTTAATTCACATACTGGACCAAGAGAGTCTTTCCTGAGATCGTAGCTGAAATTAAGAAACAACGTCTATGTTTTTTCTACAGACAAGTATACTTCAGGATCTTACAATGCACCAACTCAAAGGAAAAGAAATCCACATGCAAAAACGTTCTCTAAGTCTAAAACAACCATTCAGGTAACTGTTTGATAGAAATTGTTACAGTTCAGTCTTTTTAGCAAAAGGGACGTGTCTCTCCCCGCCTAGAACATGTAAAAGTGCTCTTAAAACTTCCCCAACCAAAACCCGCAAGAGTCTAAGCAATGCTGAGTAGCCTGAAAGAGCAGTTAATGGTTTCGTTTGTTTGCAGACATGTACTTTTGCCCGGTTAACTAAACTGTGGTTTCTCATTTTTTACAATATTACTGACGAGAAAGCAAAATAGGTACCTGCCGTTAAAGCGAGGAACTACAAGAAGTGGGTTTTGGCCTGTAGCACTGCACAAAGGACAGCAGAGACTACAGGAGTGTGATCTATTTGTCTTGCTGGTTGACTGCTCGCGAAGCATCTGCAATCGCTGAACGACGATCAGCCGAGGTCCAAATTCATAAAAGGACTCGGGCTACCAAACGTTCACAAGACACCCTAAGGACCATTAATACATTTTACAGCTGTCTTGAAAGCAGAGATTAGAACCCGTATCTCGTGTTCCTCAGATGAATGGCCAAACCTTTAGTCTGCAGTCCGTGCTTCAGTGTGACATTTCCTTATCTCCAGTCTCTCTGTGTCACCCACGGACCTAACAGGTTGTTTGCTCTGCGGTTGCACAGTTCGAAATGTGAACTAGCAGAGCATCCTCATAGTTCTGGCAAGCTTAGCCTTCTAGCTTGCTATGAAAGTGCTTCCCTGAAAGGGCAAAGAGATAAGTTTGAACCCTGTTGAGCACTGCCTTTTCTTGGATGAATGCTTTTACTGCTACTTTATTTTATAGAAGATTGTCAGTAACACTTTTTCCAAGTGGTCTTGTTGGTTTTTGGAGAGTATGAGTCTGCTCCAGGAGACTAGTCCAAAGCGGGTGGCTCAGAAAAGTGCAACTTTGTAATTTTGTGTTTCAAAGCTCTCCAGATGGCCCAGTTGTCAGTATTCCTATGAGTTTACCCAGGGCACTTCCAAACACAGCATTAGGCCATTTTGATTCCAGTCTGAGATGCAAATTCTGTTGAGGCACCACATAGATGAAAAGCACCTAAAACCACCTTCTGTAATCCCTCACCAGGCTTGCTACCATATTTGGTTTCTTTGTGCAAGTACCACATGGTTCTCAAACATCTGCTTGGGAAGGTTTTAGAGGGAAAATACTTGAACAGAACATTTTGAAACATGGGTGAATTATATTAGGATGAAATATTTTTATTTCTGTTGCTTCTAGAAGTGTTGAAAGTTTACTTCTTAAAATGTTTCTGAAAGAGCAGATAGTTTTACTCTAATAAATTATGCACAAAATGTTCTTCATATTTCTTTTGACAACAGAGCCAAGAAGACATAGACGTGAATAGAAGAGGAGAACGGTATATAGACAGAAGAAAGAGAGGAAGCAAGTAATTCAATTTACCAATAAAATTTAAATTGAAATAAGGATATTATCAACTGGAAAATCCAAAGATGATAAAATTACAAATTCCAAAAATAAGGTGCAGCAAGTACACAGTAACATTTCAAAACTGATAAAAATGGAAATTAAAAAAGTGTGCTCTTGTGGTGGGTTGACCCTGGCTGGACGCCAGGTGCCCACCAAAGCCGCTGTATCACTCCCCTCTCAGCTAGACAGGGAAGAGAAGATATAACAAAAAGCTTCTGGGTCGAGATAAGGACAAGGAGACACCACTCAACCAATTACCGTCATGGGCAAAACAGACTTGATTTAGGGAAAATTAATTTAATTTATTGACAATCAAACCAGGGTAGGGTAATGAGAAATTAAACTAAAACTGAAAACACCTTCCCTCCACCCCTCCCTTCTTCCCAGGCATAACTCCACTCCTGAATTCTCTACCTATCCACCCCAGTGGTGCAGGGGGACAGGGAATGGGGGTTATGATCAGTTCAGCACATGTTGTCTCTGCCGCTCCTTCCTCCTCTGGGGGAAGGCTCCTCACACTCTTCCCTGCGCCAGCGTGGGGTCCCTCCCACGGGAGATGGTCCTCCACAAACTTCTCCAATGTGGGTCCTTCCCACAGGCTGCAGTCCTTCAGGAGCACACTGCTCCAGTGTGGGGGGTCACAAGTCCTGCCAGCAAACCTGCTCCAGCGTGGGCTCTCCACGGGGTCACAGCCTCCTTCGGGCGTCCCCCTGCTCCGGCATGAGGTCCTCCACAGGCTGCAGGTGGAGATCTGCTCCACCGTGGACCTCCAGGGGCTGCGTGAGGAGGACAGCCTGCCTCACCGTGGTCTTCCCCACGGGCTGCAGGAGAATCTCTGCTCCGGCGCCTGGAGCACCTCCTCCCCCTCCTTCTGCACTGACCTGCGGGTCTGCACGCTTGTTTCATCTAAGAATACAGCTATTAGATTTTTTTTTATGCAGTTCCTTTACATTCTGTGAAAATGCCTAGACCTGGAACTACTATTTTTCCTATCCATCCTTGCAAGTTATCCTAACAGCAAAGCTCAGAAGCTAGAACTCACTTGTGCTCACACCTCATTTTTCTTTTGTTGTAAGGCTTTTAAAGGGAGAAGCCATAACCAAAATTTAGCTTAAATTACATTTCCTTAAAAAATATACATAATATTTAATAATTTAAAAACTGCAACTTATGACTAACTCCAATGATGCAAAAAAAGACTGAATAAAATTTTCTACTTTAATGTACTAAACAGCATCAGAAGAGCAAATAAAAAAAAGTCAAGAAAAGGTACCAACAGTCAATCTTAAAAAATATTTTAACAGTAATATTTAAAACAACTTTTCCAGTCAAAATATTTTTTGAAAGACTAAAGCAAAGCATTTTTATAGTAACTGGTAAAGAACAGGTGCAAAGAGGTTTAATAGACATAAACACTCTCATGACAGCTCGGCTTTCTGAGGTGAGTATTTTTGGTAAGTGTTTTTTGAGCTAGCCCTTTCTCTCCTTTCTAAAAGGTTACATTGCTACCTTAGAACTTTTTTTTCAAACTTATACAAAGAAAATGCATCATTTTCACTCAAAAGTATCACTAAATAAAAAAGTATTTAAGAACAGATCATACAAACTTACCATATGGATTTGCATTAATATTAGTCCCAATAAGCTCCAATGTTTGTTCTAAAATTTCCGATAACGGCACTGGACTGATTTCCAGAAGCCCTGGGTCAGCATGGTGTTTCAATAGCAGCGCTATTTCAGCCTCGTAATTTACAACAGATGAGTGCCAGCAATACTGCTTACTATTTTTCTCCACAGGCACCCAACCTATGAGAAAACATTGCATTTACCAAAGTAAATTTCTGAAGTTATCAAATGTGTACTAGAACTGTACATGCATTAAAAAAACCCACAGTTAACTACAAACAGAAAGAGTAACAAGAAAAACCGTGTCGTACCTCAGAGGAATGCAAGTGTGACAACTATGCCTTCAGTTGAAGCCCTTTAAGTAGATTAACTACTACTTTTAACATTGGAACTAATTCTATTTCACTTCAAAAATTGAAGCCCCCCCCCATTTTACCTGTGCTGCATCATAGGTACCTGGCATATGTCCATTCTCATCGGGCAAAGGATTGCCATTACAGAACTCTATGTCCTTTGCTGGAATCCAGGTATCTGGAACAGGCTTGAAATCCTCTTCAACATTCCAAACAAATTCTAGACATATAAATGTAACATTAAGTTTTTGGCAAACTGTTAGCCAATTTTATGTTTTGATCATCTTTCAATGCAAGTATTAAAATACCATTGATCTAAACCTTGTTTTACAGACAGTAGTCCCAGTTACTTTGTACAAGCACCGAGATCTGGCACACTCAAGCACTCTACAGTTAGGGGGTTTAAAGAAGCATAGTAGCCTTTGAGTAGTTTAAAAGTTCAAAAGTAACTACGATCAAAACATAGCTACCTAAATAGCTAACCTTATATTTAAACCAGAGCCAGAGAAGTAGAATAGAATAGACTATTTCATTTGGAAGGGACCTACAACAATCACCTAGTCCAACTCCCTGACCAATTTAGGACTGACCAAAAGTTAAAGCATGTTCTTAAGGGCATTGTCCAAATGCCTCTTAAACACTGTCAGGCTTCTTTCTCTGTAAAGAAATGCTTCCTAATGTCTAGTCTAAACCTCCCCTGGCGCAGGTTTGAACCATTCCCATGTGTCCCATCCCTGGACCCCAGGGAGAAGAGCTCAGCACCTCCCTCCCCATGTCCCCTCCTCGGGAAGCTGCAGAGAGCAAGGAGGTCGCCCCTCAGCCTCCTTCTCTCCAAACTAGACAAACCCAACGTCCTCAGCCGCTCCTCACAGGACATGCCTTCCAGCCCTGCCACCAGCTTTCTTGCCCTCCTCTGGACGCATTCAAGGACCTGACCATCCTTCTTAAACTGTGGGACCCAGAACTGCACACAGTACTCAGGGTGAGACCGCACCGACGCTGAATACAGCGGGACGATCCCCTCTTTTGACCGGCTGGTCATGCTGTGTTTGATGCACCCCAGGATGGGGTCTGCCCTCTCGGCTGCCAGGGCACACTGCTGGCTCCTGTTGTGCCTGCTGTCGACCAGCACCCAGCACCCAGATCCCTTTCTGCAGGGCTGCTCTTCAGCCTCTCCTCTCCCAATTTATACTTGTGCCTAGCCTTACTCTGTCCCAGGTGCAGAATCCAGCATTCGGACTTGTTAAATTCCATCCCATTAATCATAGCCCAATGCTCCAATCTATCTAGATCCCTCTGCAAGGCCTCCTGTCCCTCAAGAGAGTCAACAGCACCTCCCAGTTTGGTATCATCATCACACTTGCCAATGCATTCAACTACTGCACCCAGATCGTTGATAAATGTAGCGAACAGAACTGGCCCTAGAACTGAACCCTGAGGAACACCGCTGGTGACCAGTCACCAGCCAGACGTAGGCCCATGTACTACAACCCTTTGAGCTCTGCCCTTCAGCCAGTTCTTCACTCAGTGCACCATGAACCCCCTTATCCCACAGCTGGACAACTTGTCCAGAAGGATGCTGTGAGGGGACAGTATCAAAAGCCTTACTAAAATCCAGAAAAACTACATCCACCACCTTCCCTTCATCCATGAGGTGGGTGACCTCATCACAGAAGGATATCAAATTGGTTAAAACAGGACTTTCCCTTTGTGAACCCATGCTGACTGTGCCTGATGATTGCATTAATCTTAAATGCCTTTCAATAGTACCCAGTATTATCCTCTGCATATATTTTCCAGGAACTGAGGTTAGACTAACAGGTCTGTAGTTCCCTGGGTCCTCTCTCACGCCCTTTTTGTAGACTGGCGCAACACTGGCTAGCTTCCAGTCAGCAGGGACCTCCCCAGACTCCCAAGACCTTTGGTAGATGATGAGAGGGGTCCTGCCGTAACATCCGATGACTCCTTCAGTGCTCTGGGATGAATCCCATCAGGCCCCATGGACCTGTGAACATGCAGCTGAAACAGCTGGTCCCTTAGAATTTCAGCACCCACAAATGGAAAGTCACTGTTCCCACACTCGTGGTCTTCCAACTCAGGGGGTATCAGTATTATTAAAGACTGAGGCAAAAAAAGCACTGAATGCCTCCGCTTTTTCTTCGTCCCTTTTAGTCAGATGACCATCTTCAACAAGTATCGGTCCAATGTTTCCTTTAGACCTCCTCTTGCTGTTATAAAAGGGCCTAAAAAAGCCCTTGTTATCTGAAACAACACTGGCCAGTTTCAACTCTAACTGAGCTTTGCCCTTTCATGTCTTCTCCCTGCATATACGAATCACAGCTCTGTAATCATCCTGCGAAGCTTGACCTTGCTTCCAGAGATCATACAGTTTCTTTTTCCTCTTGAGCTCCGCGAGGAGTTCCCTGTTCAGCCAAAGTGGTGTTCTGCCCTGCTTACTTGATTTACAACACAGTGGAATTGCCTGCTCCTGTGCTTCTAAAAGGTGGTTCTTAAAGACTGACCAGCACCCGGGGACTCCTAAGCCCTCAAAAGCAGATTCCCAGGGTACTCTGCTAAACAGCTCCCTGAAGAGCTTAAAGTTTGCTCTCCTGAAGTCCAGGGCAGCAACTCTACTGTCCTTTTTTCTTATTACACTGAAAATTTTAAACTCAACCATTTCACGATCACTGTGACCAAGGCAGCCACCTCCCATCACACCCCTCCCCGAGTCCTTCTCTATTCACAAACAGCAAGTCTAGGAGGGCATCTTTCCTAGTTGGCTCACTGACTACCTGTGTCAAGAAGTTATCTCCTACAAACTTCAAGAATTTCCAGGATCTGCTCGTCACAGCCATATGATATTACCAGTTGATGTCTGGGAAGTTGAAATCTCCCGTAAGGACAAGGGCTACTGATCCAGAAATTTATCCTAAGTGCCTATAGAGTAACTCATCAGCGCTTACCTCCCAGCTGGGCGATTGGTAGTAGATACTGACTACATCATCTCCTTTGTTTTCCATTCCCCTAATCCTCAACCACACCATCGCTAACTCTAAGGGCTGTACAACCAAACCTCTCCCTTACGCATAGTGCAAGGCCTCCACCTTGCCTGCCCTGCTTATCCCTCCTGAACAGCCTGTAGCCCTCCAACCACAGGACTCAATCCACCAAGTCTCACTAATACCAATGATATTGTAGCTCTGGGAGGTGACCAATGCTTCCAGTTCATCCTGGTTTTTTCTCATACTGCGTGTGGTGGTGCACAAGCATTTCAGATATGCTCCGGAGCCCTCAATGCTCCCCGGAGGGTTGCAAATGTTCCCACTAGCACCACCACCCTCCAGTGATGCCATGCCAACCCTTACCTACTGCAGTGCTGTTGGTATCCCCTTCCCCAACTGATTCTAGTTTAAAGCTCTCTTGAAGTAAAGTTAAGACTGACATTAAGAAAAATTGAAGCAGGATCACTGACATTTCCTGTGTTAGACTATAGGTGTTTTTCCAACTGGATAACTTACATTGACAAAAAGAAGGAAAGAAATCTTCACTAACCTTTGCAATCTTCCAATGAATACAAGAATCGTTTAAACCTTTTTTCAGCTTGCTTGTTGGGTTTTCGATCCATCCTGGCCCATAGATAGGGTTGCCCTAGAGTTTCCAGAGGGATAAAAATCAGCAGTTTACTGAGGCAACCACACCCTGCAGAGTACCGAAATCAACCATGTAAAAGGCACGATAGGCCTTCTCATTTGCCACTACAGAAATCTTATATCCAAAGACACTACTTAAATTCATAAGTTAACTGCCGTATATGAATCTAAAAATCTATTCGTAGAATCGTGGCTAGTGTAATACAAAGCTTCCTTACAATTGCAGGTAAAGGCATGAACCCCAGTGATGCAACGAACCACCACAGTCTTCTCCTTTCCTCCCCACTTTCATACTTCTTTTCATCCTCCCCAAGGAAATTAGACACCCCTTATTATACAAGTTCTAGTGCGCAAGGAAGATTTTACTAATAGGAAATTTTAGAACTGGAATAGGTCCCCGATTGGCATGTTCGCTGCAACCAGACTTCCATGTATTTTAGAGAGTAAAATCTGTAACAACTTTATAAAACACCTCCTACGTTTATGGTAAGTCTTACTTTGTGGTCAAGGTGGTTAATGACACAGGAATTCAAAACAGCTGTGATCCAATGGATCATACAATAAAAGTGAAAACAAAGTAAAACAAGGCTTCTAGCCAACATAAGAAATCTGCATACGGATCTTCTTTATTACCTGTATAGGTAGTTACGTAACAGCAGGTTCCGTCCACCTTTTCAGTAGGGATTGCATTGTATATATCTGCCTCTAACGCCTTCCCGGTTATAGCTTCAGTTGCCAAAACTTTAAAGGGCTGAAAAGAAGACAGGTATTTTAAACCCTCATCATGGCTGTTTCTCACATGGATCCTTGCTCCTCACAGCCGGCCTCTGTAAGTCCAGTACTACACATTATGTTGCTGATTTCTAATGCCATTGAAATACACCATTGTTTCTTCAAGACACGACAGCCTGGGAAATGCTCTAAGACAAAAGAACAAAGGCAATCTGTTTGCAAACTCTCTCCCTCTTCTCCGTTCTCAATTAGTATTTACAGATGACTTTGCCTTCCGCTGCAAATAGTGCACATAAACTAGAAGGGTCCCAGTCCAACGCTACGAAAGTTTGAGACGTGCCTTCCTCTGTTACGATGGCAATAGCGATTCACCGTGACTAGCTGCTCCAAGCTTGCAGTTTGGAGCTGAAAGTCAATAGCACCATGTTAGTGCAATACACAGACCCGTGCGATGCAAGGTGGCAAAAGCATCCTGGCATTAAATACGTAGTAGCGGTGCTGCCAACTAAACATGCTTCCGCTTAAGAAGAGCAAGGAAAGAAGTGATCCAGGGGTCCGAGACAAATATCCAGCCACAACTAGCCCCCATTTCCAGGAGGGCTTCTCTAACAGTTTCCCTGCAAACATGGAATCAGTTGCGGCTGGATTCCAGTGTTTTCCTGGATAATCAGCACCCCTCCCTCCTCTCTTCCCAGCCAGCTTTGACTTGTGAGCTGGGCACTGTCTCTTTCTGCTAGCAAAACACAAAGCAGGTCCTTGTCTGAGGCAAAAAAGCCTCAAAACAGAATTCAGAAGTCACAAAGTGGGAACCTTCTACGTGCTGTCGTTGCGTTACAGGGCTGTTTTCTATTTCAGTAATCAGATGCGGCATACGTGAAGGTTTTAGGAAGATTACACGAAAAAGAAAACGTTCAGGGGGGAGAGAAAACGTTCCTGTTGCTTTTCCCACCACCACCACCACCGTTGCCACCGCCGCCCCCCTTCTTCCCTAGCAGTCATCGCCCCCTGTATTACCCTTGCCTGCCCTTGAAAACCACAGAAAATAGCGTAGGCCACTTCCAGACCTAACCCCCTGTCGGCTTTTTCTGTGTGAAGGAACAACAGGGTAGGGAAGGTACCCTTACGTGACCATTACCGAGATGCTGTTGGTACCGGCGGTCAAACAATTAAGTTACCGACGTTTTGGCAACCGTTTCAGCTCTGCCACCCAGAGGGCAAACACCAGCGAGACAAAGTCACCCAGATGCAGCCGACAGACAGCATTAGGAGCCACTACTCAAACCGGGAAAGGCAAGCTGGAGGTCTACAGCTAGGCAGGGGAACGGCACCCCAGCCTGTCCCAACACTGCCTTCTGCATCTCGGGAAGAAACAGCTCTGACTGGGCTCCGCTGCTTTCACCTCGGCACGCACTCCACGTCTCGCAGCCTCCAACCAGTCCTTCCCTCAGAAGCCGGAGGTGCCAAAACAGCAGCAAAAAAAAAAAAAAAAAAAAGAGAGGCGCGCTTGGCTTCGCCCCACGAGGCTCACAGGCCCGCGGGGACGGCAGGGCGGTTTCACACCAGCTCCCAGGGCGGTCCCCTCGCAGCGGCCTCACCCCTCGCCGTGCGTGACCGCTGCCGACACTCGGGAAAAGCACACGCCGCACCGGGCTCAGCACCCCGGACGCCCCTTGCCAGCAGAAGAGCGGGACGGAGCCGAAATGGCTCCCACGCGGCCTCTCCTTCCCGCGCGGAAGGCGGGGAGCTCTGCCGTGCATGTCGCTCAGACGCGGCCCAGCGACTCCCCCCCCCGAGCCCGAGCCCGAGCCCGAGCCCTGGCCCTGGCCCTGGCCCTGGCCCGGCCCAGCGACTCCCCCCGCCCGGCCCCGTGCCGCCCCGGGCCACCTGGCGCTCCCGCTTGGCCGACGGCTCCTCCTTCACCTCGGTCACGAACAGACACGGCACCTTCCGCTGCACCGCGCCCCGCCGCCTCATCGCCCCGGCCGCCCGCCCGCCACAGCGCCCAGCCGCGACTGCGCCTGCGCCTGCGCTCGCGGGGCGCGGCGGGAAATGGAGTCCGTCCCCGCCCGCCCGCGACGCATGTGTGCGCCGGGGCGCGGCGCGGCGTCGGCCGCCTCTCTCCGGCAGCCTCCGGCCAGGCCGTGGCTCCGTCGCTCCCCGCCGCTCCCCGCCGCTCCCCGCCGTCCAGCCCGAGCCCGAACGCGACCCCGAGCCCGAGCCCGAGCCCGGGCCCGGGCCCGGGCCCGGGACAGCTCCGCTCTCGGCAGCGGCGGCTCCCGCCGTGGCGCGGCCGCGCCGCGCCAGCTGTGCTCTGAGGCGCCGGCCTGAGGCGGCAGCTCGCTCCCGCGCCGCGGCCGTTGGCCGTCGTCGACCTTTGGCCGTCGACCCTCGGCCGTTCCCCGGGCCGGGCAGCCCAAGTTCCCCGGGGCTGTCTTCTCTGCTTCCCGGGGTGCCACACGCCCAGGCCGGGCACAGGGATGCCCTGTCCCCAGGGCGCCGGCACCTCTCCGGCTTCGCCTGTGCCTCCCCCGGTTCCCCAGTACACCTCGGTGTCTGTGGTGGCTTGACCCGGCGGGACGCCAGGCGCCTGCTCGCTCGCTCGCTCCCCTCCTGGGCTGGGCAGCTCCTCAGAGGGCTCCTGGGTCGAGATCCCTCGCCCGCCACCGGCACGGGCAGAGCAGACTCCGCTCGCTCGGGGACGGCCGTTCCGTTTATTGCCGATGGAAGCCCGGCAGGGCAATGAGAAGGCCAAACGCAGTCTGAAAACGCCTTCCCCCGAGCCCCGTCTGCTTCCCGGGCTCGGATTTGCTCCCGACTTCTCTCCCTCCTCCCCCCGAGCGGCGCAGGGGAATGGGGGTTGCCGTCAGCTCCTCACGCGTTGTCCGGGCCGCTCCTTCCTCCTCACGCTCTTCCCCTGCACCAGCGTAGGGTCCCTGCCACGGGAGACGGTCCTCCTGCCACGGGAGACGGTCCTCCTGCCACGGGAGACGGTCCTCCACGAACCCCTCCAGCATGGGGTCCTTCCTGCGGGCTGCAGTTCTTCGCAAGCTGCTCCAGCGTGGGTCCCTTCCATGGGCTGCAGTCCTTCAGGCACAGACTGCTCCAGCGTGGGGGGTCACAAGTCCTGCCAGCAAACCTGCTCCAGCGTGGGCTCCTCTCTCCACGGGGCCGCAGGTCCTGCCAGGAGCCTGCTCCAGCGTGGGCTCTCCACGGGGTCACAGCCTCCTTCAGGGTACATCCACCTGCTCCAGTCCTCCACAGGCTGCAGGTGGAGATCTGCTCCACCGTGGACCTCCGTGGGCTGCGTGAGGAGGACAGCCTGCCTCACCGTGGTCTTCCCCACGGGCTGCAGGAGAATCTCTGCTCCGGCGCCTGGAGCACCTCCTCCCCCTCCTTCTGCACTGACCTGCGGGTCTGCACGCTTGTTTCTCTCCCATACCCTCACTCTGCTCTCCGGCCGCAGTTTCTGAGTCCCGGCAACTTTTTTTCCCTTCTTAAATATGTTATCAAAGAGGTGCCGCGACCGTTGCTGACGGGCTCGGCCTTGGCCAGCGGCGGGTCCGTCCTGGAGCTGGCTGGCATGGGCTGCGTCGGACGTGGGGAAGCTTCTAGCGGCTTCTCTCAGAAGCCACCCCTGTGGCCCCCCACCGCGCTACCGAAACCTTGCCACGCAAACCCAATAGAGAATTAATTCTTCCTGACCGTACCTTCTTCTGTGCCTCCTTCAGGCAGGGCCATGCAGCTACAAAGAGCTCCTGTTTGGATAGCTCTTGGCAGTGTTAACACTGCCTGCCGATGGCTGCTCCTGCCCCCAACAGTGCATTATTCATGGCCCTCATCTGCTCTCCTGAATTTTCCTTCCCCTACGCCCCCCAGTCAGTTGCAGGGGTTACAGAACTGTGGGAGCCTTTTCACATCGCTTCTCCGCTCGCAGGTCTCGCCAGTACTCCCCACCTCCATCCCAGTCAGCAGTTTCATTCGGTACTGTGGTGACGTCATTCCTGTCGAAATCCCCTTCTTCCAGTGACAAAGTCCCGGTGGCCAGGCATGCGGTATTTCCCTTCGCAGTTAGTCTTCAAGGGGCCACCCGCTGATACTCGAGTTACAAACAAGTTGATAGGCTCCTTAGAGAGACGAGGAGGCTTCCAGTCGTCTCAACGGCTTCGTACTTCTTCCCCAGCTTGGCTGAGCCAGCCTTGTACCGCTTGTGCCCACGGGGTCACTGGCGCCCGCTTCTCACGTACGCATCGGTCACCATGCCCACCGGCAGACCAATGGCGTACAGTACAGGTGTGCTCCGGGGATGAGTCCGTCCAGTCCAGTGGTGCTGGTTTTTCCCAAGGAACCACCAGTCACGTGCACTTCTGGCGGTGCTAGGAACCACTACTCCTCTTTCTTGAATTCTGCCTTGTGTCTACCTCCCTTCTCTTTGGCTTCATCTGTATCCTGATGATCTTCAAGCGATGGCATCCTTCTCTCCTGAGCTTGCGGCTCCTTATCCTTTCTGCGCTGCCTTTGATGTTTCACTTGAAACGTTCCCAGGCTTTGATCTAACAGTGCTCTGAAGCGTTCACCTGCGAGTCACTGGTGTCTCTCAGTGTTGCAAATCTGACCCCCTGTCCTGGGGATGACCGTATGCCTTACCATTTGCCGGGACTGAAACTTTCTTTCCCCCGCGAGGTATTTTTTGGTCAGAGGCAGCCTAGGACCTGCGTGGGAACAGAGGTGTTAATTAGGGACACAAGCGTACGCTGCTCTTTCTGCTTTAGCCGTGGCAGTGGCCATCGTGGAAGCAAGAAAAAGCAATGAACCCCAACAGTGGAAGCAGTTAACAGCCAACAGTGTACTGGCAGGAAGGAGCAAGCTCCTCCGTCCAACAGTAAGAAAAAACACATTGGGCACCAGGATTTTGGTTTAAAAAGTAGTCAAAGAGTAAGATTTGTCTTTGTGGTATCAAAGATTTGTTTCCAAGACCACAGTTCCTGCGGCAAGGAGTTGGGCATTATTTAAACCCTGACAGATGGCTTTGCTCCGTTTTACATTAAAGAGGCACCGGGAGACTCTTTGAAAGGGTCCAATCTTCCCTATTTTACTCTGAAGCAATGGAGATAAACGAAGATGTTCAAGCCGGACAGGTCCCAGAGCACCACCATGCTGATGTCATGAGCTGGAGGAGCCCTTGGCAACAGCGGAACGCTAACATTCTATACCGGACAACAACTGCCTTCGTAGGTTCCACAAGCCAGGAGAAGGCAGCAGCTCCTTCGTTCAAGTGTCTTTTGGCGTCTGGTGGAGTTTTGTTTCAAAGAAGCAGCTCGGCTAAGGTTCTGAAGGCCCAGATTTCGAAAGAAAACTACCGCTTTCAGGCTAAGATTACGATTTGCCTGGATGTTGACAGCTTTAACGGTTTGACGTATGTTCCGCCAGTACTAAGAGAGTGGAGGAGAAGCACCAGAGGTGAAAATGGCTGCAGTTGGGAATGACCGTTATTCCCATTTTCACTCCCCCTATGCACAGGTAAATGCTGTAGATTTTAGAGTGGTTTGTGTCCTTGATTTTCTCGATATACCCATGCTGAAAGGGAGGCTCATTATGTAATATTTGCGTCCATTACTGCATCCATTTCAGCACCGGGGATTTAGGTGTCAGTGCCTGGGAGGTGGGCTTTGGCTCCAGACCCCAGCGTGTCTCAGGGGATGGCCCACTTGTACTGACTCCAGTCCAAAAGTGGCACGCTTTGGAGATGCTGCTCCTAGACCCAGCTGTTAATGTCTGGAACTGGGTGAAACTTACCTTCAAGTATTCAAATAGTTCCCAGCGTGACTTTGTTTTCCTTTAAAAAACCGCACACAAACTCCTGCGGAAATGACCAGCAACCTGGCATTTCCAGCTCTCGGCTGGGATGGAGTTCATATCCAGGACATAAACCTGAGTTCACATGTTCAGGGTAATGGCCATGAGCACTTGCCTCTTTGGGATTATGAGTTTATCATGTGCTTGAGGAAGATACCTCAGGTTATAAGGAGAAGTGAATTCCATAGTCGGAGATGACGCTAATATCTGTAAACTTCAATAAGGCAGAGATACAGAAAAATAATTTTAAGTATGACTAACGAAAGTGACTCTCATTGTGAAAGTGCTTTCTCTCCAATATTGTGCAGACTTTTTAGCTGGCCACATATTGAGCGATAGAGGGAGAGCAGCAGTGGGAGTGTATCTATGAGGAAAGCAGCAATAATTAAACAAATAATTAAACAAATCCTGTAGATATTCTTTTGCTGCCATGAGGCTTCTGTTTGTCTTGTATAAAAACAGCTGGGAGATGCTGTGAGCAGAGAGTAATGACAGTTGTCTCACAACATCAAATCCTGAGTATTTGCAGTAACTTGCAAATGCTTGTCACCGTAGTACCGTTACATGTGGACTACTGCGTCATCTCCCCCATGAATCAAAACCAAAATGTTTCAAAAGAGGAGATTCACGTTTAAGGCAACCGCTAGGTTATGGGAATCTCGTGTGACTTACCCACAAAGTCATTTTCCTCATGAGGGTTCCAGGTGCAGGTTCTGCCACTGTGAAAAACCTCTTGGCTGTGATTCTGAGGGCTCCTTACGGAGACAGGGGAGATGTTCACATCTGTTTGGCAGATTGAGAGATATTGAAATAAAGGTAGAAAGGAGCAAGTCTCTTCAAGCACGGTTTTTAAGTCTGAAAACAAAAGTGACTTTCTTCTGCCGAGTTGACGTTCCCAATGGGAACTGGAACAAAAGATTTTCTCCCGTGTTTTGAAATCCAAGTCTGACAAGTCTGTACGAGGCTTGCAAGTTCCCAACTTTTTAGTTTTTCAGGTTTTGTTGGGAATCTTTCTGGGTTTTGTTTCTTACTCTTTATTTTCCCAAGGACCCGGGTCCTTTAACGGCAGGAGAGCACTAGTGTTAAGATTGGCACTTGTACAGCAGATTTCATCTTGAGATTGACCTGATTATCCCATTGTGCAGGAAAGGAAACTCCGCCACGTGTCCATTAAGTGACTAATAGATTTTTTTTCTTCCCAGCATCTCAGGAAAAGTCTGCGGTGCAGTAAGCACACTGCTTTACTCCTGTTCTTGTCTGGGAACAGTTGTACCTCATGAAAGCTCCACTGACCTAACTCAAGACAGCTTTATAGCTACCTGGAGCTTAAGATAACTTTAGAGATAACTTTAGAACTTCTAAAATGTCAGAACGTGGTCCCACAAAATCATAGTCAGGTGTTCACAGCGGTACACCATGTACGAAGCCATTTAGTCCATTTTTATTGTTATATTTACAGTATCTGAAAACTGTTTTCTCCTGCAGCGAACGTACAGCAACGTCCCCTGCTTCTGGGAAACACAACCCGTAGGCTGTGTGAGGTTCAACTGTGCCTTCCATCATAGCAAGCCTCGTAATATAAATGGACTTTTTTTGCCACCTACCAACAGTGAGTAAAAATATTTTCTCAACAATTTGTGCATTAGAGCAAGTAAATACACAAAAATGTCCTTCCGGTGCTTACGTAATATATATTAAGGCCCAGAAATGTACCGTGGCAAATCAATCAGGTACGACCTGCTCTCCCAGCAAGTTGAAGGCCAAGAAAGGAATTGTATTGGCATTTGAATAGGGTTGCCACGTGAATTTTTTTAGCTCTCATGTTGCGGATCTTCGGAACTATCAGGGACGTAAAAGATGAAGTCACAAGTGGCAATTTAGGTTGCTGAGACCCGTGGAGTAAAAATATTGCTTTCCTTGGGTATTTGCTAGATGAAATCCCTCTAGCAGTGAAAACGGTTAGTAGGCAGGTAATCATTTAAGAGAAATGAAAAGTAGTGTGTGTGGTGGGGGGAGGAGGTTGGTAGGGCCACTAGCAGCAACATCTGTTGATAGAGCACAACATGTTACATGGATGAGACACCCGTTCTATAGATAACATAAGATTACAGTGCCGTGTGCGCAGATGTATTTCCAGTTCATCGTTCTGAATAAGCCTTTCGGGCTTGAACACTGGGTGCAGGCTACTGAAGTACGGTAATAGTGTGTAACGCAGCACAACTCTTTAGGGAAAAACCCGCCATTTGA
Source organism: Harpia harpyja (assembly GCF_026419915.1). Taxonomy (NCBI): domain Eukaryota; kingdom Metazoa; phylum Chordata; class Aves; order Accipitriformes; family Accipitridae; genus Harpia; species Harpia harpyja. The sequence continues at coordinate 7,415,813 of NC_068962.1, forward strand.
AGTTGTTTTTTTTCCTCAGTCCTTTCAAAAAGGAGCTCTTGTCTGCCAGGAGTCCTGGTAGACAGCTGGAGCCTGGAACAGGGTAAGAGTCCAGGGCAGGGAACCAAGACAGCTGTCAGAAATCAGGCGGAAAGAGGAGTGAGAGCAAGGCAGCATGACTTGTCATGGATGCACGAACAAGTGGACTAAACCAGAGTTGTTCGTGGGCCTTATCTCCAGAGCTGGAGACAGGTGTCATAAGAGAAGTCCACAAAGACCTCTAGTCAGAAGCAAACACCTTCTGTTCCTGAAAATCGCCCAGGAAAAGGTAGCCTGTCATACCTGGGCATGTGGAGCCTAACTAACCACACAGGACCAAGGCAAGAACTTGAGTGCTGTTTCTATGAGTGCCCTTATGGCTTTTAGTAGAGTTCCCACAGCCACAGCATCAGTCCCTGGCACCTAGTGCTGTCGTAAACATCACATAGGCACGCTTTTGGGTGCGGTGTGAGTCAGAGACCGTGCCCAAGAGGCACTGTGGACGAGGGTATCCTGCATAAGAGCAACATTCAACAATCCGAACGAGAAAATGGACCCAAGCCTTTTACTTTGTACTGCAGTACGTATAAATTCAAAGTCCGTGTGCTGCACAATAACATTGCAAACATTAAAACTGCATTTATTCGTTTCAATACTTACAAATCTTGTTAAACTAATTCAAGCCTGATTTGGCTTACCCTCCCCAGAGCTAATAATATCCTGTTCTGGACAGTGAAAAAGGCTCTATGAGGTTAAAATGTTGTATCTTACTTTCTCTTGCAGGAGATAGGACAAATCTGATCTGCAGTAGCGTTATTAAAACGGGTCTAATACGATATGCATGCTGCTCATAGGCAAGCAAGAGATGCACAAGAATAACAACAACTGGACTAAAAGAAAATGCCCATGCTTCATCTTTTTCTTTAAAAGTGGAAAAAATACCCAACTTCAATCCTGATTGTATTTATAGTTGCAAACTGGTCGGCTTGAACAGTACAAACAGGCTCACCATTTTTCATCATTTTTATTTTCAGTCTGTTGCATTTCCTGGCTCTCCCAAAATGCTATCCCAGTACTGAAATACTTTTGTGGCAAACATTATGGGTAAATTCCTAAGGAAAAGAGTATCTCTCCCGATTGTCTTCTAATTAAGTGTACATTATTTTCATGAACTTCATATTCCTTCTCAAAATCTACATTTTGGACTGAGTAAGAAAGAGAGCTGTCATTCAGAAAATTCTGATAGAAAAAAAATGTCTACAAGCCAAAAATAGGTAATCCCGTGCTTAGCGCTGCTAAATTCCTCACAATTGATGCCATGGGGAGGGATACAGGCCTGCCTATTACTCGGCATGTTTAAAATATTTTCACAGGTGGGGTCCTAAACTGCCTTACTCACTTCAGCCCAGGTATTACTAATCGCATGTTTCCCCATGCTGTAAATATCTACCTGTTTTTTCACACCTTCTGTAGTGGGAAGATGCTCTTTTGCCAGCCTCTGCAGAAGATTTTTCCTAAAAGGCACAATCTGTCTATTTAACGACTCCTCCAGCATGATAATGATTTCAAAACTATACCTGCTGGTCTGAGCCTGGATTTGATATTCTAGTTCCCGCCTAACAAAATAAATATAATGCTCTTTTCTGCAGGTGCCCCACTGCAACAGGGTGTCCAAGGAGGGATTCTGCATCCAGCGCATCGTCAAGAATTACTCAGAACTCAAAAGAATATTGTACTACCAATTCATCCTCCAGTGATTATAAACATCAATGACGATGACGATGATGAAGAGGACGATGAAGAGGAAGAGAATTGTAAGCGGGTTTTTTCTTCCTTTGACACAATTGAGACGACCATCAAATACTCTTCAAATTTCTCAAAATTCAGGGGCCAAATTACAGGTTTAGGAGGCACTGCTTTTCTGGGAAACAAAAGCAGGGGCTGTACACACTCGTCACTGAAGGTGAAGTCACAGGTTTGTTTACAAAAGACAGTTGCGTGACTTCAACTTAAGTAATTTGTTCGACTGACTTCCTAAACCCTGTAGGCAGTCTCATTTTACTACAGGAAGTTCGTCTTAAAACTAGCAAAGAGAACCCATACAAAACTCTTCACTAGTTTAACTGAATGTGAATGTGTATATATTTATTTTCTTTTCTTTTTCCATTTTTTTTCCATGTCATTAAACCGTTGCCTGAGAGACCAGAGATGCATAGGGAAGGAATGAATTGCACATTCCCAGAGACTGAAAGTGAGAGACGAACCTACTCTCACGCGTGCACGCTGCACATTACTGTGCTAGTTCTCAGGCAGCCCCAAGCTGCTTTTCACTTTCCCCCTGCCCTTCAGGTTGGCTGGCAGGGCTGCCCGTTAGTGCTTCCTAACTCGGCTTCAGTCTGAGTAAGCCACGTCAACTTAAATGGTATCAAAAGCAGGGCTCTGCTAGCCTTAGGAGCCTTCACTGAGACAGGTAAGGAGTGCTCGCTTCAGCAGCTCCGCCGGCAGACATTACACAGCAGTAACTTTGGGCAGAGGTTTTGCGACAAGCACTCCCTGGTGACATGTTTAATCGGAAGATTTCCTTTTGGGTGTAAATGAAGGATCATTTTCCAAATGAGCACTAAAGGTGGTTTGGAATCCTTTTAAATCAACAAACATTAGCTTCTTAGTATGGGTTGTAACTGCAGTTCCATTGCACTTGGAAATACCCAGTATTAAGGAATCATTTTTCTGTCCAGAAGCAGAGGTCACAGTCAGAAAAAAACCCAACCGTGACCAAAATGAAAGTCACTATGGTCCTTGATTATCAAGAATTGTTGAAGGTCTTTGTAAAGCTACCTGGTAATCTTTTAAAAATATTTCCTACAGGTGTTCCTGAGTGGGTGCCTAGGACTGCTGCAGATCTTGAAGAGGAAAGAGCAATAAAGGAAATATGCTATAAGTCTGGTAAATATGAAACTAGTCACTCTTTCCTAAACAGCAATGCTGCCAATATAGTAAACTTTGGGTTTTTTTTTTTCCCCTCTTGGGGTATGTTTAGGAGAGTATTACGGGATTCAGTACCCCCACAAACACCAATCAACAAAAACTGTGTCTGCACCTCGGGAAAATGAGCTATTGCCCTTGGAAGCTACTGAGCAACACTTGCAGAAAGGCAAGTACTTTTCATCTTCTTGGACAATGTTTACCACTTTTAAAATTACTGTCACAGGGAGAAACTATTACATAGCTTGCCCCTCCTCCTCGCTTCTTTAATTTAGTGACAATAAAAGACAGCCTATTACAAAGAGGATAAAAAAACTTACTTAATTTTCCCCCATACAGATATACATAAATAGTGTCACACATGTGGTGACTACCTGCATCGACTGTAGATGGAAAAGGTAGAAATGGGCTATTAACCCTATGTGTACTTTCCTGAGATACACAACATAGGTCTTTCATGTAATTTTTCTTCACGGTCAAGATTTATGTAGTCTAACTTTAACCACCCTAAGGCGAGGTGTGTAGCTGAAATGTCTCATCCGGGATCTCTGTTGTTAAATGGAGAGACAGGCACTCTTACGGGGCTGTTTATTGCATCGTAAGATAGTGCCACAGGAAGGTGAGATGAGTCACTTGCCCAGAGGTGTTTGCGCTCTCTGCGGGCTGTCTTGGGTGTCTAGATGATGAAATGTAGTGACACCGCAAACTTTTCTATAACTAAATTGAGATTAAGTAAATACCCCCTTTAAGTGTCTTCTAAAAGACAGTAACAAGAGAGTTCCATTTTGTTTTGACTGTTGGGCTTGATCCAACATAATTAAGGTCAAAGGAATACAAATTAATACATATTCACCCCCTTCATTAGGTTTCGCCTTCGTTCTTGAGCAAGTGACAGGACTGAAAGAAATCTGTATTCGTTTTTTTACTGAATAAGTAATATATGACGCCATATTAGGAGAGAGTTATGTTCTTAAGGTAACAAGACACCAGAGCAATCAGTAGATCAGTCATCAAAAATTGCTGGGCAGAAATAAGACCTGCTACTTTTAATCAAAAAAATAATAGTTGTTGTGTATTTCGTGTAAATTTCAGGGATAAAATCTTGATAATACTGTTTTATGTAAAACAGATTTGAATAGGATGATGTGCTAATACAAAAAAGGGAATGGAAAAATTGTCTCCATGTCATGCACTTTTAACTGACGCTTTTTCCAGCCTAAATTGCTCAATAGAACTGGGCAGAATTATTTCTTTCTTACTTCTACACCTAAAATGTTTCATATTAAAATAGCTTTGATAAGCTATTTCTGAAAAAGTATTTAGATATATTTAGACTACGGATGAGGGATCAGTAACAAATACATGAATACACCTTGTAATATATGTCTTTATTTATCATTAGCTACATTCAGGAAAAAGCAGAGAGTACAGTATTCATGAAGATTTTCTAATTCATAATGAGAAGAATTCTGAGCCAGCACTGGTCAAAGCCATTGTACGAGTTCAAAGTAGCATTAGTCTTTGTGTTTACAGTCACTTTTTGACTTTGCTTTCAAGATTTTGTGACCATGAACTCTGTGAGAGGAAATATATCATTGCATTTTTTGATATGAAAATTTTGCGTGCTTTTTAAAGCAGTAAATACGTGCTATTTTAATCCCGCAGAAACCAACCACACTGAGCTGGTAAAAAGCCATCACTATCAAGAAGTACAGGAAGAGAAAGGGATATCTGAGGAGCCAAGAAATTCACCTAATACAGGAACAGGCAAAGGTATTTTGAGAAAATAGTTGCCTTCCTCATTGTTGCTTTTTAAACTGTTAGATGATTTAGCACTACCTACTAAATTTCTGTTCTTGGTGTCCAATATGGACAATCCATATTTCAACTGGACTATCTCATCTTCCAGCCCCCAGTCTCCTGCAATAGGTCAAATCTGGAGTAGTAGCACAACATTATTGCTTAAGTTTGTTCTTTCACTTTTAGGAATTCGCACTTCAGACCCCAAAGCCAAACCAAGGTACCGACCAAGGGGTCAAAGGAAGGATGATCAAACTGCTTCTTCTTATATTCCTTATGAGAGAGAAACTGGAAGAAAGACTGACTTTAATTCTTCAGAACCTCGAAGATCAGCACTTGCATTGTACCCTACTGTCACCATCACCCAAGAACCAAAGTTCAACGGGTCTACAGGTGGGTTCCTGCTCACAGAGGAGTCTTAAAATGCCTCAGACGTACCTGTCTGTATCACACTGCTTTTGATTTTGTTCCTGCAGGTGAATATGAACTGATTTATGGCTAAAAATGGGCAAGAGTAAATTTGATCCAGCATAATTTTCATAAATAGATTGCAGCACTATCCACAGACAGAAATGTAAAGCTTCATAAAGCTTTACAATTAGTCCGACAGAATATTCACAAACAATAATAGAGCCACCTTCATAGCAGGAATTCACTTCTCTGCCCAGCAAAGAGGGATGAATGCAACGATGTGCCGACGGGCACAAATACACTGATCCCCACTTTTTACAGCATCTTTTATGTGATTTATTCTTTGGAAATATTTAAGAAGCCTCACAATAGTCCACCTTTAACTTCTCAGCCTACTGCAAATATTGATAGTAGTAGCAGTAATTGTGCAGTAGAATTTCAGTTTCCTTTCAAGAAGGGCTTCTCGTTCAACTTTTTTCCTCCCAGCAGGGGATGAAAGAATGGTCTTGCTTTGCATGGTATTTTTCCACACCTGGGATTTCACTGGAGTTTGGATTGGGCTGGATTTATGATTGTTTGGGCTTTAAACCAGCCCCCAAACTGAAGCAGAAGTACAGAATTTCTGCTGCATTCTGGCCTGAACTGAGGGGAACCAAAAGCGCTTATTTACATTAGCAGGAGAAAGGGAAGAACAGGCAAAGCCACGTCTTCCTGCAGAGTAGCAGGGGCCAGGTGAAGAGCACTGTGGTTGCTTCATACTGCAGCTCCCCTTGTGAAGTTCTGTTTGTAGTTTGAAGCGGGCTTACCTGCGCGACCAAGGCTCTTCCAAGTTTAGCCGCATCATTTGTAGTATTTTGTTACGTTCACAAACCGCCCGTGTCCAGGATGCACCTAGATGCTACAGACAGAAGAGGTAATTCGTCGTTCAGCCAGAAGGTGTCCTTCGGAGTGCATTGGTCTCCATGGGCTCAACCGTGGATGTTGCAGGGGTCCATGTACCACCTGTGCAGTGCAGAGAAAGGATGTATATGGGCAGGTAGTCAGCACTCAGAGGACAGTAGTGCATGAGGGGATTGTGTTCAGGGCTGCATTTAAGACAGTCTGAAAAGACAGATACATTCAGAGATGTTTCCCCAAAGCATTGCCTCAGCTGAGTTCTCAGAGGCTTTAGGTACTATGATGACATGCATCTTGAAAACACCATAAACTCAATTGGATAGGGCTCATAAATATCATTCATGAAAAGTGAGGGACTAAAGAATGAGCAGGTAATTTGTAGCTGGCTCTTTACTTTGCACCCACAGTCTTCTTCAACCTGTGCATTATGGTATTTTCTTAGAAAGCGTGAGAGTTAAGCGTCAGGTGCTCAGTTACAAAACTGCACTGAACCAATCGCTAGCTCGTCGAGGCGGGGGGGAAGAGAATGGCAGTGCCATTCCGTGTGCTGCTTACACACAAGCAGCTAAAACCTTCTTTCTGTTGCCTTTCCAGGTGATGGTAATGCAATTCCTACAAAATTGAATAATACAAAGAGAGAAGGACAGACTAAAGGAAGGAGAGGACCAACAGAGAGTATTCCCAGAACAGATTGCAGATCCTCTGAAAACGGAGGTAATATACTTTAGCATCAGCTTCTCATTGCTGAACATCACATGGTCGATAAAATAACTGATTGTATTTGGATTCGGCTGTCCACAAAGACCATTTTTTGAATCTTGTCTTCCAACCTCCTGCAATAGGTCAAATTTTGAGTAGTAGCACAACATTATTGCTTAAGTTTGTTCTTTCACTTTTAGGAATTCGCACTTCAGACCCCAAAGCCAAACCAAGGTACCGACCAAGGGGTCAAAGGAAGGATGATCAAACTGCTTCTTCTTATATTCCTTATGAGAGAGAAACTGGAAGAAAGACTGACTTTAATTCTTCAGAACCTCGAAGATCAGCACTTGCATTGTACCCTACTGTCACCATCACCCAAGAACCAAAGTTCAACGGGTCTACAGGTGGGTTCCTGCTCACAGAGGAGTCTTAAAATGCCTCAGACGTACCTGTCTGTATCACACTGCTTTTGATTTTGTTCCTGCAGGTGAATATGAACTGATTTATGGCTAAAAATGGGCAAGAGTAAATTTGATCCAGCATAATTTTCATAAATAGATTGCAGCACTATCCACAGACAGAAATGTAAAGCTTCATAAAGCTTTACAATTAGTCTGACAGAATATTCACAAACAATAATAGAGCCACCTTCATAGCAGGAATTCACTTCTCTGCCCAGCAAAGAGGGATGAATGCAACGATGTGCCGACGGGCACAAATACACTGATCCCCACTTTTTACAGCATCTTTTATGTGATTTATTCTTTGGAAATATTTAAGAAGCCTCACAATAGTCCACCTTTAACTTCTCAGCCTACTGCAAATATTGATAGTAGTAGCAGTAATTGTGCAGTAGAATTTCAGTTTCCTTTCAAGAAGGGCTTCTCGTTCAACTTTTTTCCTCCCAGCAGGGGATGAAAGAATGGTCTTGCTTTGCATGGTATTTTTCCACACCTGGGATTTCACTGGAGTTTGGATTGGGCTGGATTTATGATTGTTTGGGCTTTAAACCAGCCCCCAAACTGAAGCAGAAGTACAGAATTTCTGCTGCATTCTGGCCTGAACTGAGGGGAACCAAAAGCGCTTATTTACATTAGCAGGAGAAAGGGAAGAACAGGCAAAGCCACGTCTCCCTGCAGAGTAGCAGGGGCCAGGTGAAGAGCACTGTGGTTGCTTCATACTGCAGCTCCCCTTGTGAAGTTCTGTTTGTAGTTTGAAGCGGGCTTACCTGCGCGACCAAGGCTCTTCCAAGTTTAGCCGCATCATTTGTAGTATTTTGTTACGTTCACAAACCGCCCGTGTCCAGGATGCACCTAGATGCTACAGACAGAAGAGGTAATTCGTCGTTCAGCCAGAAGGTGTCCTTCGGAGTGCATTGGTCTCCATGGGCTCAACCGTGGATGTTGCAGGGGTCCATGTACCACCTATGCAGTGCAGAGAAAGGATGTATATGGGCAGGTAGTCAGCACTCAGAGGACAGTAGTGCATGAGGGGATTGTGTTCAGGGCTGCATTTAAGACAGTCTGAAAAGACAGATACATTCAGAGATGTTTCCCCAAAGCATTGCCTCAGCTGAGTTCTCAGAGGCTTTAGGTACTATGATGACATGCATCTTGAAAACACCATAAACTCAATTGGATAGGGCTCATAAATATCATTCATGAAAAGTGAGGGACTAAAGAATGAGCAGGTAATTTGTAGCTGGCTCTTTACTTTGCACCCACAGTCTTCTTCAACCTGTGCATTATGGTATTTTCTTAGAAAGCGTGAGAGTTAAGCGTCAGGTGCTCAGTTACAAAACTGCACTGAACCAATCGCTAGCTCGTCGAGGTGGGGGGGAAGAGAATGGCAGTGCCATTCCGTGTGCTGCTTACACACAAGCAGCTAAAACCTTCTTTCTGTTGCCTTTCCAGGTGATGGTAATGCAATTCCTACAAAATTGAATAATACAAAGAGAGAAGGACAGACTAAAGGAAGGAGAGGACCAACAGAGAGTATTCCCAGAACAGATTGCAGATCCTCTGAAAACGGAGGTAATATACTTTAGCATCAGCTTCTCATTGCTGAACATCACATGGTCGATAAAATAACTGATTGTATTTGGATTCGGCTGTCCACAAAGACCATTTTTTGAATCTTGTCTTCCAACCTCCTGCAATAGGTCAAATTTTGAGTAGTAGCACAACATTATTGCTTAAGTTTGTTCTTTCACTTTTAGGAATTCGCACTTCAGACCCCAAAGCCAAACCAAGGTACCAACCAAGGGGTCAAAGGAAGGATGATCAAACTGCTTCTTCTTATATTCCTTATGAGAGAGAAACTGGAAGAAAGACTGACTTTAATTCTTCAGAACCTCGAAGATCAGCATATGTAGTCTACCGTACTGTCACCGCCACCCAAGAACCAAAGTTCAGTGGATCTACAGGTGGGTTCCTGCTCACAGAGGAGTCTTAAAATGCCTCAAATACACCTGTCTGTATCGCGCTGCTTTCCATTTGTCCCTGCATGTGAATATGAACTGATTTATGGCTAAATATGGGCAAGAGTAAATTTGATCCAGTCTAATTTGATCCAATCTAAGTAGACTGCAGCACTATCCACAGACAGACATGTAAAGCTTTATAAAGCTTTACAGTTGGTCAGACAGAATATTCACAAACAATAATTTAGGTACCTTCATAGCAGGAATTCACTTCTCTGCCCAACAAAGAGGGATGCATGCAACGTTTTTCCGATGGGCACAAATATACCAATACTCTCACCTCTGGATGACTGGGGTTTATTTTCATCTGTCACTTCATCAAAAAATTTAGTGGTAAATAATTTCAGTGATCATAAGTTAAGAAATTGATTTCACCTTGCCAGTTTCCGTCATCTCTCTTGAGCTGGGTTGAATCTCCACCTTGAGGTGCCTCCCTGTCTTAATTTCCAATAAAAGGAACCTCCTTCACACAGAGTAACTCCTACTTTCAGATGAACAAAGGTAAGCGAAATGAGCCCCAACATCACTGCTTCGTCTTGGGCAGGAATGGTTGCGGTTTTTTTCTTTTAATGGTTGCTTTGATTAAATGTGGACAGATTGGCATAGAGGTTACAGAGAGAACATTCTTAATGCGAACAATACATCTTACCACATTTCCAGGTTAAAAAAAAAGCATAGAGCATTTAAAAAAAAAAAAGATGACCAGCATTTTTGTCATAAGAACAGCTGTTACCATTTTCGCTACCTTTCTTTCCAGCAGTACCTGAGCCACGTGGTTGGAAAGGCTCCAAGCAAAAGAATCAGTTTGACACTAATAGAAGATTTTGGACCCAAATGGAAAACTATGGTAATACTTACTTGTTCGGCATGAACTGAAAATTTTAGGATTATTGTGGAATTAATAATTTGAATGAATGGAATTAAGCTGGAATTAACAGAAACCCAGAGCATTAATAACATTATTTTTTAATCAAATTTTACAGAAAATGGTTAGTCATTAGGCAGCTTACTCTCCTGCACAATCAGCTGTCTAGCACAAAAAACATAATATTGCCTTGCATCTAGGGCTTTCCCAAGCAGGGATAAAACAGGAGATTAGTTTACAGATTAGTTTAATGTAAAAGCAACTGATGCCTTTGGGAAGATTTTCAACACAGGACCATTCACTTTGTTAAAGTCAAGGGTGTCCGTGGCAGAATCGCCTCATTTGGAAGATCCTGTGAGCCTCACGCAAATGCCGCAAGGTGACAAATGATCTCTAAAGTACTAGAGAGAGAGTCCGTATTTAATACTAGCTGGTATTTCAGCGGTGAATACAATTCACCCGATGCATTCATTGATACTTCAGCTAATGTAATATTTAATTCACATACTGGACCAAGAGAGTCTTTCCTGAGATCGTAGCTGAAATTAAGAAACAACGTCTATGTTTTTTCTACAGACAAGTATACTTCAGGATCTTACAATGCACCAACTCAAAGGAAAAGAAATCCACATGCAAAAACGTTCTCTAAGTCTAAAACAACCATTCAGGTAACTGTTTGATAGAAATTGTTACAGTTCAGTCTTTTTAGCAAAAGGGACGTGTCTCTCCCCGCCTAGAACATGTAAAAGTGCTCTTAAAACTTCCCCAACCAAAACCCGCAAGAGTCTAAGCAATGCTGAGTAGTCTGAAAGAGCAGTTAATGGTTTCGTTTGTTTGCAGACATGTACTTTTGCCCGGTTAACTAAACTGTGGTTTCTCATTTTTTACAATATTACTGATGAGAAAGCAAAATAGGTACCTGCCGTTAAAGCGAGGAACTACAAGAAGTGGGTTTTGGCCTGTAGCACTGCACAAAGGACAGCAGAGACTACAGGAGTGTGATCTATTTGTCTTGCTGGTTGACTGCTCGCGAAGCATCTGCAATCGCTGAACGACGATCAGCCGAGGTCCAAATTCATAAAAGGACTCGGGCTACCAAACGTTCACAAGACACCCTAAGGACCATTAATACATTTTACAGCTGTCTTGAAAGCAGAGATTAGAACCCGTATCTCGTGTTCCTCAGATGAATGGCCAAACCTTTAGTCTGCAGTCCGTGCTTCAGTGTGACATTTCCTTATCTCCAGTCTCTCTGTGTCACCCACGGACCTAACAGGTTGTTTGCTCTGCGGTTGCACAGTTCGAAATGTGAACTAGCAGAGCATCCTCATAGTTCTGGCAAGCTTAGCCTTCTAGCTTGCTATGAAAGTGCTTCCCTGAAAGGGCAAAGAGATAAGTTTGAACCCTGTTGAGCACTGCCTTTTCTTGGATGAATGCTTTTACTGCTACTTTATTTTATAGAAGATTGTCAGTAACACTTTTTCCAAGTGGTCTTGTTGGTTTTTGGAGAGTATGAGTCTGCTCCAGGAGACTAGTCCAAAGCGGGTGGCTCAGAAAAGTGCAACTTTGTAATTTTGTGTTTCAAAGCTCTCCAGATGGCCCAGTTGTCAGTATTCCTATGAGTTTACCCAGGGCACTTCCAAACACAGCATTAGGCCATTTTGATTCCAGTCTGAGATGCAAATTCTGTTGAGGCACCACATAGATGAAAAGCACCTAAAACCACCTTCTGTAATCCCTCACCAGGCTTGCTACCATATTTGGTTTCTTTGTGCAAGTACCACATGGTTCTCAAACATCTGCTTGGGAAGGTTTTAGAGGGAAAATACTTGAACAGAACATTTTGAAACATGGGTGAATTATATTAGGATGAAATATTTTTATTTCTGTTGCTTCTAGAAGTGTTGAAAGTTTACTTCTTAAAATGTTTCTGAAAGAGCAGATAGTTTTACTCTAATAAATTATGCACAAAATGTTCTTCATATTTCTTTTGACAACAGAGCCAAGAAGACATAGACGTGAATAGAAGAGGAGAACGGTATATAGACAGAAGAAAGAGAGGAAGCAAGTAATTCAATTTACCAATAAAATTTAAATTGAAATAAGGATATTATCAACTGGAAAATCCAAAGATGATAAAATTACAAATTCCAAAAATAAGGTGCAGCAAGTACACAGTAACATTTCAAAACTGATAAAAATGGAAATTAAAAAAGTGTGCTCTTGTGGTGGGTTGACCCTGGCTGGACGCCAGGTGCCCACCAAAGCCGCTGTATCACTCCCCTCTCAGCTAGACAGGGAAGAGAAGATATAACAAAAAGCTTCTGGGTCGAGATAAGGACAAGGAGACACCACTCAACCAATTACCGTCATGGGCAAAACAGACTTGATTTAGGGAAAATTAATTTAATTTATTGACAATCAAACCAGGGTAGGGTAATGAGAAATTAAACTAAAACTGAAAACACCTTCCCTCCACCCCTCCCTTCTTCCCAGGCATAACTCCACTCCTGAATTCTCTACCTATCCACCCCAGTGGTGCAGGGGGACAGGGAATGGGGGTTATGATCAGTTCAGCACATGTTGTCTCTGCCGCTCCTTCCTCCTCTGGGGGAAGGCTCCTCACACTCTTCCCTGCGCCAGCGTGGGGTCCCTCCCACGGGAGATGGTCCTCCACAAACTTCTCCAATGTGGGTCCTTCCCACAGGCTGCAGTCCTTCAGGAGCACACTGCTCCAGTGTGGGGGGTCACAAGTCCTGCCAGCAAACCTGCTCCAGCGTGGGCTCTCCACGGGGTCACAGCCTCCTTCGGGCGTCCCCCTGCTCCGGCATGAGGTCCTCCACAGGCTGCAGGTGGAGATCTGCTCCACCGTGGACCTCCAGGGGCTGCGTGAGGAGGACAGCCTGCCTCACCGTGGTCTTCCCCACGGGCTGCAGGAGAATCTCTGCTCCGGCGCCTGGAGCACCTCCTCCCCCTCCTTCTGCACTGACCTGCGGGTCTGCACGCTTGTTTCATCTAAGAATACAGCTATTAGATTTTTTTTTATGCAGTTCCTTTACATTCTGTGAAAATGCTTAGACCTGGAACTACTATTTTTCCTATCCATCCTTGCAAGTTATCCTAACAGCAAAGCTCAGAAGCTAGAACTCACTTGTGCTCACACCTCATTTTTCTTTTGTTGTAAGGCTTTTAAAGGGAGAAGCCATAACCAAAATTTAGCTTAAATTACATTTCCTTAAAAAATATACATAATATTTAATAATTTAAAAACTGCAACTTATGACTAACTCCAATGATGCAAAAAAAGAAAAAAAGACTGAATAAAATTTTCTACTTTAATGTACTAAACAGCATCAGAAGAGCAAATAAAAAAAAGTCAAGAAAAGGTACCAACAGTCAATCTTAAAAAATATTTTAACAGTAGTATTTGAAACAACTTTTCCAGTCAAAATATTTTTTGAAAGACTAAAGCAAAGCATTTTTATAGTAACTGGTAAAGAACAGGTGCAAAGAGGTCTAATAGACATAAACACTCTCATGACAGCTCGGCTTTCTGAGGTGAGTATTTTTGGTAAGTGTTTTTTGAGCTAGCCCTTTCTCTCCTTTCTAAAAGGTTACATTGCTACCTTAGAACTTTTTTTTCAAACTTATACAAAGAAAATGCATCATTTTCACTCAAAAGTATCACTAAATAAAAAAGTATTTAAGAACAGATCATACAAACTTACCATATGGATTTGCATTAATATTAGTCCCAATAAGCTCCAATGTTTGTTCTAAAATTTCCGATAACGGCACTGGACTGATTTCCAGAAGCCCTGGGTCAGCATGGTGTTTCAATAGCAGCGCTATTTCAGCCTCGTAATTTACAACAGATGAGTGCCAGCAATACTGCTTACTATTTTTCTCCACAGGCACCCAACCTATGAGAAAACATTGCATTTACCAAAGTAAATTTCTGAAGTTATCAAATGTGTACTAGAACTGTACATGCATTAAAAAAACCCACAGTTAACTACAAACAGAAAGAGTAACAAGAAAAACCGTGTCGTACCTCAGAGGAATGCAAGTGTGACAACTATGCCTTCAGTTGAAGCCCTTTAAGTAGATTAACTACTACTTTTAACATTGGAACTAATTCTATTTCACTTCAAAAATTGAAGCCCCCCCCCATTTTACCTGTGCTGCATCATAGGTACCTGGCATATGTCCATTCTCATCGGGCAAAGGATTGCCATTACAGAACTCTATGTCCTTTGCTGGAATCCAGGTATCTGGAACAGGCTTGAAATCCTCTTCAACATTCCAAACAAATTCTAGACATATAAATGTAACATTAAGTTTTTGGCAAACTGTTAGCCAATTTTATGTTTTGATCATCTTTCAATGCAAGTATTAAAATACCATTGATCTAAACCTTGTTTTACAGACAGTAGTCCCAGTTACTTTGTACAAGCACCGAGATCTGGCACACTCAAGCACTCTACAGTTAGGGGGTTTAAAGAAGCATAGTAGCCTTTGAGTAGTTTAAAAGTTCAAAAGTAACTACGATCAAAACATAGCTACCTAAATAGCTAACCTTATATTTAAACCAGAGCCAGAGAAGTAGAATAGAATAGACTATTTCAGTTGGAAGGGACCTACAACAATCACCTAGTCCAACTCCCTGACCAATTTAGGACTGACCAAAAGTTAAAGCATGTTCTTAAGGGCATTGTCCAAATGCCTCTTAAACACTGTCAGGCTTCTTTCTCTGTAAAGAAATGCTTCCTAATGTCTAGTCTAAACCTCCCCTGGCGCAGGTTTGAACCATTCCCATGTGTCCCATCCCTGGACCCCAGGGAGAAGAGCTCAGCACCTCCCTCCCCATGTCCCCTCCTCGGGAAGCTGCAGAGAGCAAGGAGGTCGCCCCTCAGCCTCCTTCTCTCCAAACTAGACAAACCCAACGTCCTCAGCCGCTCCTCACAGGACATGCCTTCCAGCCCTGCCACCAGCTTTCTTGCCCTCCTCTGGACGCATTCAAGGACCTGACCATCCTTCTTAAACTGTGGGACCCAGAACTGCACACAGTACTCAGGGTGAGACCGCACCGACGCTGAATACAGCGGGATGATCCCCTCTTTTGACCGGCTGGTCATGCTGTGTTTGATGCACCCCAGGATGGGGTCTGCCCTCTCGGCTGCCAGGGCACACTGCTGGCTCCTGTTGTGCCTGCTGTCGACCAGCACCCAGATCCCTTTCTGCAGGGCTGCTCTTCAGCCTCTCCTCTCCCAATTTATACTTGTGCCTAGCCTTACTCTGTCCCAGGTGCAGAATCCAGCATTCGGACTTGTTAAATTCCATCCCATTAATCATAGCCCAATGCTCCAATCTATCTAGATCCCTCTGCAAGGCCTCCTGTCCCTCAAGAGAGTCAACAGCACCTCCCAGTTTGGTATCATCATCACACTTGCCAATGCATTCAACTACTGCACCCAGATCGTTGATAAATGTAGCGAACAGAACTGGCCCTAGAACTGAACCCTGAGGAACACCGCTGGTGACCAGTCACCAGCCAGACGTAGGCCCATGTACTACAACCCTTTGAGCTCTGCCCTTCAGCCAGTTCTTCACTCAGTGCACCATGAACCCCCTTATCCCACAGCTGGACAACTTGTCCAGAAGGATGCTGTGAGGGGACAGTATCAAAAGCCTTACTAAAATCCAGAAAAACTACATCCACCACCTTCCCTTCATCCATGAGGTGGGTGACCTCATCACAGAAGGATATCAAATTGGTTAAAACAGGACTTTCCCTTTGTGAACCCATGCTGACTGTGCCTGATGATTGCATTAATCTTAAATGCCTTTCAATAGTACCCAGTATTATCCTCTGCATATATTTTCCAGGAACTGAGGTTAGACTAACAGGTCTGTAGTTCCCTGGGTCCTCTCTCACGCCCTTTTTGTAGACTGGCGCAACACTGGCTAGCTTCCAGTCAGCAGGGACCTCCCCAGACTCCCAAGACCTTTGGTAGATGATGAGAGGGGTCCTGCCGTAACATCCGATGACTCCTTCAGTGCTCTGGGATGAATCCCATCAGGCCCCATGGACCTGTGAACATGCAGCTGAAACAGCTGGTCCCTTAGAATTTCAGCACCCACAAATGGAAAGTCACTGTTCCCACACTCGTGGTCTTCCAACTCAGGGGGTATCAGTATTATTAAAGACTGAGGCAAAAAAAGCACTGAATGCCTCCGCTTTTTCTTCGTCCCTTTTAGTCAGATGACCATCTTCAACAAGTATCGGTCCAATGTTTCCTTTAGACCTCCTCTTGCTGTTATAAAAGGGCCTAAAAAAGCCCTTGTTATCTGAAACAACACTGGCCAGTTTCAACTCTAACTGAGCTTTGCCCTTTCATGTCTTCTCCCTGCATATACGAATCACAGCTCTGTAATCATCCTGCGAAGCTTGACCTTGCTTCCAGAGATCATACAGTTTCTTTTTCCTCTTGAGCTCCGCGAGGAGTTCCCTGTTCAGCCAAAGTGGTGTTCTGCCCTGCTTACTTGATTTACAACACAGTGGAATTGCCTGCTCCTGTGCTTCTAAAAGGTGGTTCTTAAAGACTGACCAGCACCCGGGGACTCCTAAGCCCTCAAAAGCAGATTCCCAGGGTACTCTGCTAAACAGCTCCCTGAAGAGCTTAAAGTTTGCTCTCCTGAAGTCCAGGGCAGCAACTCTACTGTCCTTTTTTCTTATTACACTGAAAATTTTAAACTCAACCATTTCACGATCACTGTGACCAAGGCAGCCACCTCCCATCACACCCCTCCCCGAGTCCTTCTCTATTCACAAACAGCAAGTCTAGGAGGGCATCTTTCCTAGTTGGCTCACTGACTACCTGTGTCAAGAAGTTATCTCCTACAAACTTCAAGAATTTCCAGGATCTGCTCGTCACAGCCATATGATATTACCAGTTGATGTCTGGGAAGTTGAAATCTCCCGTAAGGACAAGGGCTACTGATCCAGAAATTTATCCTAAGTGCCTATAGAGTAACTCATCAGCGCTTACCTCCCAGCTGGGCGATTGGTAGTAGATACTGACTACATCATCTCCTTTGTTTTCCATTCCCCTAATCCTCAACCACACCATCGCTAACTCTAAGGGCTGTACAACCAAACCTCTCCCTTACGCATAGTGCAAGGCCTCCACCTTGCCTGCCCTGCTTATCCCTCCTGAACAGCCTGTAGCCCTCCAACCACAGGACTCAATCCACCAAGTCTCACTAATACCAATGATATTGTAGCTCTGGGAGGTGACCAATGCTTCCAGTTCATCCTGGTTTTTTCTCATACTGCGTGTGGTGGTGCACAAGCATTTCAGATATGCTCCGGAGCCCTCAATGCTCCCCGGAGGGTTGCAAATGTTCCCACTAGCACCACCACCCTCCAGTGATGCCATGCCAACCCTTACCTACTGCAGTGCTGTTGGTATCCCCTTCCCCAACTGATTCTAGTTTAAAGCTCTCTTGAAGTAAAGTTAAGACTGACATTAAGAAAAATTGAAGCAGGATCACTGACATTTCCTGTGTTAGACTATAGGTGTTTTTCCAACTGGATAACTTACATTGACAAAAAGAAGGAAAGAAATCTTCACTAACCTTTGCAATCTTCCAATGAATACAAGAATCGTTTAAACCTTTTTTCAGCTTGCTTGTTGGGTTTTCGATCCATCCTGGCCCATAGATAGGGTTGCCCTAGAGTTTCCAGAGGGATAAAAATCAGCAGTTTACTGAGGCAACCACACCCTGCAGAGTACCGAAATCAACCATGTAAAAGGCACGATAGGCCTTCTCATTTGCCACTACAGAAATCTTATATCCAAAGACACTACTTAAATTCATAAGTTAACTGCCGTATATGAATCTAAAAATCTATTCGTAGAATCGTGGCTAGTGTAATACAAAGCTTCCTTACAATTGCAGGTAAAGGCATGAACCCCAGTGATGCAACGAACCACCACAGTCTTCTCCTTTCCTCCCCACTTTCATACTTCTTTTCATCCTCCCCAAGGAAATTAGACACCCCTTATTATACAAGTTCTAGTGCGCAAGGAAGATTTTACCAATAGGAAATTTTAGAACTGGAATAGGTCCCCGATTGGCATGTTCGCTGCAACCAGACTTCCATGTATTTTAGAGAGTAAAATCTGTAACAACTTTATAAAACACCTCCTACGTTTATGGTAAGTCTTACTTTGTGGTCAAGGTGGTTAATGACACAGGAATTCACAACAGCTGTGATCCAATGGATCATACAATAAAAGTGAAAACAAAGTAAAACAAGGCTTCTAGCCAACATAAGAAATCTGCATACGGATCTTCTTTATTACCTGTATAGGTAGTTACGTAACAGCAGGTTCCGTCCACCTTTTCAGTAGGGATTGCATTGTATATATCTGCCTCTAACGCCTTCCCGGTTATAGCTTCAGTTGCCAAAACTTTAAAGGGCTGAAAAGAAGACAGGTATTTTAAACCCTCATCATGGCTGTTTCTCACATGGATCCTTGCTCCTCACAGCCGGCCTGTACTACACATTATGTTGCTGATTTCTAATGCCATTGAAATACACCATTGTTTCTTCAAGACACGACAGCCTGGGAAATACTCTAAGACAAAAGAACAAAGGCAATCTGTTTGCAAACTCTCTCCCTCTTCTCCGTTCTCAATTAGTATTTACAGATGACTTTGCCTTCCGCTGCAAATAGTGCACATAAACTAGAAGGGTCCCAGTCCAACGCTACGAAAGTTTGAGACGTGCCTTCCTCTGTTACGATGGCAATAGCGATTCACCGTGACTAGCTGCTCCAAGCTTGCAGTTTGGAGCTGAAAGTCAATAGCACCATGTTAGTGCAATACACAGACCCGTGCGATGCAAGGTGGCAAAAGCATCCTGGCATTAAATACGTAGTATCGGTGCTGCCAACTAAACACGCTTCCGCTTAAGAAGAGCAAGGAAAGAAGTGATCCAGGGGTCCGAGACAAATATCCAGCCACAACTAGCCCCCATTTCCAGGAGGGCTTCTCTAACAGTTTCCCTGCAAACATGGAATCAGTTGCGGCTGGATTCCAGTGTTTTCCTGGATAATCAGCACCCCTCCCTCCTCTCTTCCCAGCCAGCTTTGACTTGTGAGCTGGGCACTGTCTCTTTCTGCTAGCAAAACACAAAGCAGGTCCTTGTCTGAGGCAAAAAAGCCTCAAAACAGAATTCAGAAGTCACAAAGTGGGAACCTTCTACGTGCTGTCGTTGCGTTACAGGGCTGTTTTCTATTTCAGTAATCAGATGCGGCATACGTGAAGGTTTTAGGAAGATTACACGAAAAAGAAAACGTTCAGGGGGGAGAGAAAACGTTCCTGTTGCTTTTCCCACCACCACCACCACCGTTGCCACCGCCGCCCCCCTTCTTCCCTAGCAGTCATCGCCCCCTGTATTACCCTTGCCTGCCCTTGAAAACCACAGAAAATAGCGTAGGCCACTTCCAGACCTAACCCCCTGTCGGCTTTTTCTGTGTGAAGGAACAACAGGGTAGGGAAGGTACCCTTACGTGACCATTACCGAGATGCTGTTGGTACCGGCGGTCAAACAATTAAGTTACCGACGTTTTGGCAACCGTTTCAGCTCTGCCACCCAGAGGGCAAACACCAGCGAGACAAAGTCACCCAGATGCAGCCGACAGACAGCATTAGGAGCCACTACTCAAACCGGGAAAGGCAAGCTGGAGGTCTACAGCTAGGCAGGGGAACGGCACCCCAGCCTGTCCCAACACTGCCTTCTGCATCTCGGGAAGAAACAGCTCTGACTGGGCTCCGCTGCTTTCACCTCGGCACGCACTCCACGTCTCGCAGCCTCCAACCAGTCCTTCCCTCAGAAGCCGGAGGTGCCAAAACAGCAGCAAAAAAAAAAAAAAAAAAAAGAGAGGCGCGCTTGGCTTCGCCCCACGAGGCTCACAGGCCCGCGGGGACGGCAGGGCGGTTTCACACCAGCTCCCAGGGCGGTCCCCTCGCAGCGGCCTCACCCCTCGCCGTGCGTGACCGCTGCCGACACTCGGGAAAAGCACACGCCGCACCGGGCTCAGCACCCCGGACGCCCCTTGCCAGCAGAAGAGCGGGACGGAGCCGAAATGGCTCCCACGCGGCCTCTCCTTCCCGCGCGGAAGGCGGGGAGCTCTGCCGTGCATGTCGCTCAGACGCGGCCCAGCGACTCCCCCCCCCGAGCCCGAGCCCGAGCCCGAGCCCTGGCCCTGGCCCTGGCCCTGGCCCTGGCCCG
This sequence comes from Harpia harpyja, assembly GCF_026419915.1. Lineage (NCBI taxonomy): Eukaryota > Metazoa > Chordata > Aves > Accipitriformes > Accipitridae > Harpia > Harpia harpyja. The sequence goes on from NC_068962.1 coordinate 7,436,279, forward strand.
GCCCAGCGACTCCCCCCGCCCGGCCCCGTGCCGCCCCGGGCCACCTGGCGCTCCCGCTTGGCCGACGGCTCCTCCTTCACCTCGGTCACGAACAGACACGGCACCTTCCGCTGCACCGCGCCCCGCCGCCTCATCGCCCCGGCCGCCCGCCCGCCACAGCGCCCAGCCGCGACTGCGCCTGCGCCTGCGCTCGCGGGGCGCGGCGGGAAATGGAGTCCGTCCCCGCCCGCCCGCGACGCATGTGTGCGCCGGGGCGCGGCGCGGCGTCGGCCGCCTCTCTCCGGCAGCCTCCGGCCAGGCCGTGGCTCCGTCGCTCCCCGCCGCTCCCCGCCGCTCCCCGCCGTCCAGCCCGAGCCCGAACGCGACCCCGAGCCCGAGCCCGGGCCCGGGCCCGGGCCCGGGACAGCTCCGCTCTCGGCAGCGGCGGCTCCCGCCGTGGCGCGGCCGCGCCGCGCCAGCTGTGCTCTGAGGCGCCGGCCTGAGGCGGCAGCTCGCTCCCGCGCCGCGGCCGTTGGCCGTCGTCGACCTTTGGCCGTCGACCCTCGGCCGTTCCCCGGGCCGGGCAGCCCAAGTTCCCCGGGGCTGTCTTCTCTGCTTCCCGGGGTGCCACACGCCCAGGCCGGGCACAGGGATGCCCTGTCCCCAGGGCGCCGGCACCTCTCCGGCTTCGCCTGTGCCTCCCCCGGTTCCCCAGTACACCTCGGTGTCTGTGGTGGCTTGACCCGGCGGGACGCCAGGCGCCTGCTCGCTCGCTCGCTCCCCTCCTGGGCTGGGCAGCTCCTCAGAGGGCTCCTGGGCCGAGATCCCTCGCCCGCCACCGGCACGGGCAGAGCAGACTCCGCTCGCTCGGGGACGGCCGTTCCGTTTATTGCCGATGGAAGCCCGGCAGGGCAATGAGAAGGCCAAACGCAGTCTGAAAACGCCTTCCCCCGAGCCCCGTCTGCTTCCCGGGCTCGGATTTGCTCCCGACTTCTCTCCCTCCTCCCCCCGAGCGGCGCAGGGGAATGGGGGTTGCCGTCAGCTCCTCACGCGTTGTCCGGGCCGCTCCTTCCTCCTCACGCTCTTCCCCTGCACCAGCGTAGGGTCCCTGCCACGGGAGACGGTCCTCCTGCCACGGGAGACGGTCCTCCTGCCACGGGAGACGGTCCTCCACGAACCCCTCCAGCATGGGGTCCTTCCTGCGGGCTGCAGTTCTTCGCAAGCTGCTCCAGCGTGGGTCCCTTCCATGGGCTGCAGTCCTTCAGGCACAGACTGCTCCAGCGTGGGGGGTCACAAGTCCTGCCAGCAAACCTGCTCCAGCGTGGGCTCCTCTCTCCACGGGGCCGCAGGTCCTGCCAGGAGCCTGCTCCAGCGTGGGCTCTCCACGGGGTCACAGCCTCCTTCAGGGTACATCCACCTGCTCCAGTCCTCCACAGGCTGCAGGTGGAGATCTGCTCCACCGTGGACCTCCGTGGGCTGCGTGAGGAGGACAGCCTGCCTCACCGTGGTCTTCCCCACGGGCTGCAGGAGAATCTCTGCTCCGGCGCCTGGAGCACCTCCTCCCCCTCCTTCTGCACTGACCTGCGGGTCTGCACGCTTGTTTCTCTCCCATACCCTCACTCTGCTCTCCGGCCGCAGTTTCTGAGTCCCGGCAACTTTTTTTCCCTTCTTAAACATGTTATCAAAGAGGTGCCGCGACCGTTGCTGACGGGCTCGGCCTTGGCCAGCGGCGGGTCCGTCCTGGAGCTGGCTGGCATGGGCTGCGTCGGACGTGGGGAAGCTTCTAGCGGCTTCTCTCAGAAGCCACCCCTGTGGCCCCCCACCGCGCTACCGAAACCTTGCCACGCAAACCCAATAGAGAATTAATTCTTCCTGACCGTACCTTCTTCTGTGCCTCCTTCAGGCAGGGCCATGCAGCTACAAAGAGCCCCTGTTTGGATAGCTCTTGGCAGTGTTAACACTGCCTGCCGATGGCTGCTCCTGCCCCCAACAGTGCATTATTCATGGCCCTCATCTGCTCTCCTGAATTTTCCTTCCCCTACGCCCCCCAGTCAGTTGCAGGGGTTACAGAACTGTGGGAGCCTTTTCACATCGCTTCTCCGCTCGCAGGTCTCGCCAGTACTCCCCACCTCCATCCCAGTCAGCAGTTTCATTCGGTACTGTGGTGACGTCATTCCTGTCGAAATCCCCTTCTTCCAGTGACAAAGTCCCGGTGGCCAGGCATGCGGTATTTCCCTTCGCAGTTAGTCTTCAAGGGGCCACCCGCTGATACTCGAGTTACAAACAAGTTGATAGGCTCCTTAGAGAGACGAGGAGGCTTCCAGTCGTCTCAACGGCTTCGTACTTCTTCCCCAGCTTGGCTGAGCCAGCCTTGTACCGCTTGTGCCCACGGGGTCACTGGCGCCCGCTTCTCACGTACGCATCGGTCACCATGCCCACCGGCAGACCAATGGCGTACAGTACAGGTGTGCTCCGGGGATGAGTCCGTCCAGTCCAGTGGTGCTGGTTTTTCCCAAGGAACCACCAGTCACGTGCACTTCTGGTGGTGCTAGGAACCACTACTCCTCTTTCTTGAATTCTGCCTTGTGTCTACCTCCCTTCTCTTTGGCTTCATCTGTATCCTGATGATCTTCAAGCGATGGCATCCTTCTCTCCTGAGCTTGCGGCTCCTTATCCTTTCTGCGCTGCCTTTGATGTTTCACTTGAAACGTTCCCAGGCTTTGATCTAACAGTGCTCTGAAGCGTTCACCTCCGAGTCACTGGTGTCTCTCAGTGTTGCAAATCTGACCCCCTGTCCTGGGGATGACCGTATGCCTTACCATTTGCCGGGACTGAAACTTTCTTTCCCCCGCGAGGTATTTTTTGGTCAGAGGCAGCCTAGGACCTGCGTGGGAACAGAGGTGTTAATTAGGGACACAAGTGTACGCTGCTCTTTCTGCTTTAGCCGTGGCAGTGGCCATCGTGGAAGCAAGAAAAAGCAATGAACCCCAACAGTGGAAGCAGTTAACAGCCAACAGTGTACTGGCAGGAAGGAGCAAGCTCCTCCGTCCAACAGTAAGAAAAAACACATTGGGCACCAGGATTTTGGTTTAAAAAGTAGTCAAAGAGTAAGATTTGTCTTTGTGGTATCAAAGATTTGTTTCCAAGACCACAGTTCCTGCGGCAAGGAGTTGGGCATTATTTAAACCCTGACAGATGGCTTTGCTCCGTTTTACATTAAAGAGGCACCGGGAGACTCTTTGAAAGGGTCCAATCTTCCCTATTTTACTCTGAAGCAATGGAGATAAACGAAGATGTTCAAGCCGGACAGGTCCCAGAGCACCACCATGCTGATGTCATGAGCTGGAGGAGCCCTTGGCAACAGCGGAACGCTAACATTCTATACCGGACAACAACTGCCTTCGTAGGTTCCACAAGCCAGGAGAAGGCAGCAGCTCCTTCGTTCAAGTGTCTTTTGGCGTCTGGTGGAGTTTTGTTTCAAAGCAGCAGCTCGGCTAAGGTTCTGAAGGCCCAGATTTCGAAAGAAAACTACCGCTTTCAGGCTAAGATTACGATTTGCCTGGATGTTGACAGCTTTAACGGTTTGACGTATGTTCCGCCAGTACTAAGAGAGTGGAGGAGAAGCACCAGAGGTGAAAATGGCTGCAGTTGGGAATGACCGTTATTCCCATTTTCACTCCCCCTATGCACAGGTAAATGCTGTAGATTTTAGAGTGGTTTGTGTCCTTGATTTTCTCGATATACCCATGCTGACAGGGAGGCTCATTATGTAATATTTGCGTCCATTACTGCATCCATTTCAGCACCGGGGATTTAGGTGTCAGTGCCTGGGAGGTGGGCTTTGGCTCCAGACCCCAGCGTGTCTCAGGGGATGGCCCACTTGTACTGACTCCAGTCCAAAAGTGGCACGCTTTGGAGATGCTGCTCCTAGACCCAGCTGTTAATGTCTGGAACTGGGTGAAACTTACCTTCAAGTATTCAAATAGTTCCCAGCGTGACTTTGTTTTCCTTTAAAAAACCGCACACAAACTCCTGCGGAAATGACCAGCAACCTGGCATTTCCAGCTCTCGGCTGGGATGGAGTTCATATCCAGGACATAAACCTGAGTTCACATGTTCAGGGTAATGGCCATGAGCACTTGCCTCTTTGGGATTATGAGTTTATCATGTGCTTGAGGAAGATACCTCAGGTTATAAGGAGAAGTGAATTCCATAGTCGGAGATGACGCTAATATCTGTAAACTTCAATAAGGCAGAGATACAGAAAAATAATTTTAAGTATGACTAACGAAAGTGACTCTCATTGTGAAAGTGCTTTCTCTCCAATATTGTGCAGACTTTTTAGCTGGCCACATATTGAGCGATAGAGGGAGAGCAGCAGTGGGAGTGTATCTATGAGGAAAGCGGCAATAATTAAACAAATCCTGTAGATATTCTTTTGCTGCCATGAGGCTTCTGTTTGTCTTGTATAAAAACAGCTGGGAGATGCTGTGAGCAGAGAGTAATGACAGTTGTCTCACAACATCAAATCCTGAGTATTTGCAGTAACTTGCAAATGCTTGTCACCGTAGTACCGTTACATGTGGACTACTGCGTCATCTCCCCCATGAATCAAAACCAAAATGTTTCAAAAGAGGAGATTCACGTTTAAGGCAACCGCTAGGTTATGGGAATCTCGTGTGACTTACCCACAAAGTCATTTTCCTCATGAGGGTTCCAGGTGCAGGTTCTGCCACTGTGAAAAACCTCTTGGCTGTGATTCTGAGGGCTCCTTACGGAGACAGGGGAGATGTTCACATCTGTTTGGCAGATTGAGAGATATTGAAATAAAGGTAGAAAGGAGCAAGTCTCTTCAAGCACGGTTTTTAAGTCTGAAAACAAAAGTGACTTTCTTCTGCCGAGTTGACGTTCCCAATGGGAACTGGAACAAAAGATTTTCTCCCGTGTTTTGAAATCCAAGTCTGACAAGTCTGTACGAGGCTTGCAAGTTCCCAACTTTTTAGTTTTTCAGGTTTTGTTGGGAATCTTTCTGGGTTTTGTTTCTTACTCTTTATTTTCCCAAGGACCCGGGTCCTTTAACGGCAGGAGAGCACTAGTGTTAAGATTGGCACTTGTACAGCAGATTTCATCTTGAGATTGACCTGATTATCCCATTGTGCAGGAAAGGAAACTCCGCCACGTGTCCATTAAGTGACTAATAGATTTTTTTTCTTCCCAGCATCTCAGGAAAAGTCTGCGGTGCAGTAAGCACACTGCTTTACTCCTGTTCTTGTCTGGGAACAGTTGTACCTCATGAAAGCTCCACTGACCTAACTCAAGACAGCTTTATAGCTACCTGGAGCTTAAGATAACTTTAGAGATAACTTTAGATCTTCTAAAATGTCAGAACGTGGTCCCACAAAATCATAGTCAGGTGTTCACAGCGGTACACCATGTACGAAGCCATTTAGTCCATTTTTATTGTTATATTTACAGTATCTGAAAACTGTTTTCTCCTGCAGCGAACGTACAGCAACGTCCCCTGTTTCTGGGAAACACAACCCGTAGGCTGTGTGAGGTTCAACTGTGCCTTCCATCATAGCAAGCCTCGTAATATAAATGGACTTTTTTTGCCACCTACCAACAGTGAGTAAAAATATTTTCTCAACAATTTGTGCATTAGAGCAAGTAAATACACAAAAATGTCCTTCCGGTGCTTACGTAATATATATTAAGGCCCAGAAATGTACCGTGGCAAATCAATCAGGTACGACCTGCTCTCCCAGCAAGTTGAAGGCCAAGAAAGGAATTGTATTGGCATTTGAATAGGGTTGCCACGTGAATTTTTTTAGCTCTCATGTTGCGGATCTTCGGAACTATCAGGGACGTAAAAGATGAAGTCACAAGTGGCAATTTAGGTTGCTGAGACCCGTGGAGTAAAAATATTGCTTTCCTTGGGTATTTGCTAGATGAAATCCCTCTAGCAGTGAAAACGGTTAGTAGGCAGGTAATCATTTAAGAGAAATGAAAAGTAGTGTGTGTGGTGGGGGGAGGAGGTTGGTAGGGCCACTAGCAGCAACATCTGTTGATAGAGCACAACATGTTACATGGATGAGACACCCGTTCTATAGATAACATAAGATTACAGTGCCGTGTGCGCAGATGTATTTCCAGTTCATCGTTCTGAATAAGCCTTTCGGGCTTGAACACTGGGTGCAGGCTACTGAAGTACGGTAATAGTGTGTAACGCAGCACAACTCTTTAGGGAAAAACCCGCCATTTGAAGTTGTTTTTTTTCCTCAGTCCTTTCAAAAAGGAGCTCTTGTCTGCCAGGAGTCCTGGTAGACAGCTGGAGCCTGGAACAGGGTAAGAGTCCAGGGCAGGGAACCAAGACAGCTGTCAGAAATCAGGCGGAAAGAGGAGTGAGAGCAAGGCAGCATGACTTGTCATGGATGCACGAACAAGTGGACTAAACCAGAGTTGTTCGTGGGCCTTATCTCCAGAGCTGGAGACAGGTGTCATAAGAGAAGTCCACAAAGACCTCTAGTCAGAAGCAAACACCTTCTGTTCCTGAAAATCGCCCAGGAAAAGGTAGCCTGTCATACCTGGGCATGTGGAGCCTAACTAACCACACAGGACCAAGGCAAGAACTTGAGTGCTGTTTCTATGAGTGCCCTTATGGCTTTTAGTAGAGTTCCCACAGCCACAGCATCAGTCCCTGGCACCTAGTGCTGTCGTAAACATCACATAGGCACGCTTTTGGGTGCGGTGTGAGTCAGAGACCGTGCCCAAGAGGCACTGTGGACGAGGGTATCCTGCATAAGAGCAACATTCAACAATCCGAACGAGAAAATGGACCCAAGCCTTTTACTTTGTACTGCAGTACGTATAAATTCAAAGTCCGTGTGCTGCACAATAACATTGCAAACATTAAAACTGCATTTATTCGTTTCAATACTTACAAATCTTGTTAAACTAATTCAAGCCTGATTTGGCTTACCCTCCCCAGAGCTAATAATATCCTGTTCTGGACAGTGAAAAAGGCTCTATCAGGTTAAAATGTTGTATCTTACTTTCTCTTGCAGGAGATAGGACAAATCTGATCTGCAGTAGCGTTATTAAAACGGGTCTAATACGATATGCATGCTGCTCATAGGCAAGCAAGAGATGCACAAGAATAACAACAACTGGACTAAAAGAAAATGCCCATGCTTCATCTTTTTCTTTAAAAGTGGAAAAAATACCCAACTTCAATCCTGATTGTATTTATAGTTGCAAACTGGTCGGCTTGAACAGTACAAACAGGCTCACCATTTTTCATCATTTTTATTTTCAGTCTGTTGCATTTCCTGGCTCTCCCAAAATGCTATCCCAGTACTGAAATACTTTTGTGGCAAACATTATGGGTAAATTCCTAAGGAAAAGAGTATCTCTCCCGATTGTCTTCTAATTAAGTGTACATTATTTTCATGAACTTCATATTCCTTCTCAAAATCTACATTTTGGACTGAGTAAGAAAGAGAGCTGTCATTCAGAAAATTCTGATAGAAAAAAAATGTCTACAAGCCAAAAATAGGTAATCCCGTGCTTAGCGCTGCTAAATTCCTCACAATTGATGCCATGGGGAGGGATACAGGCCTGCCTATTACTCGGCATGTTTAAAATATTTTCACAGGTGGGGTCCTAAACTGCCTTACTCACTTCAGCCCAGGTATTACTAATCGCATGTTTCCCCATGCTGTAAATATCTACCTGTTTTTTCACACCTTCTGTAGTGGGAAGATGCTCTTTTGCCAGCCTCTGCAGAAGATTTTTCCTAAAAGGCACAATCTGTCTATTTAACGACTCCTCCAGCATGATAATGATTTCAAAACTATACCTGCTGGTCTGAGCCTGGATTTGATATTCTAGTTCCCGCCTAACAAAATAAATATAATGCTCTTTTCTGCAGGTGCCCCACTGCAACAGGGTGTCCAAGGAGGGATTCTGCATCCAGCGCATCGTCAAGAATTACTCAGAACTCAAAAGAATATTGTACTACCAATTCATCCTCCAGTGATTATAAACATCAACGACGATGACGATGATGAAGAGGACGATGAAGAGGAAGAGAATTGTAAGCGGGTTTTTTCTTCCTTTGACACAATTGAGACGACCATCAAATACTCTTCAAATTTCTCAAAATTCAGGGGCCAAATTACAGGTTTAGGAGGCACTGCTTTTCTGGGAAACAAAAGCAGGGGCTGTACACACTCGTCACTGAAGGTGAAGTCACAGGTTTGTTTACAAAAGACAGTTGCGTGACTTCAACTTAAGTAATTTGTTCGACTGACTTCCTAAACCCTGTAGGCAGTCTCATTTTACTACAGGAAGTTCGTCTTAAAACTAGCAAAGAGAACCCATACAAAACTCTTCACTAGTTTAACTGAATGTGAATGTGTATATATTTATTTTCTTTTCTTTTTCCAATTTTTTTCCATGTCATTAAACCGTTGCCTGAGAGACCAGAGATGCATAGGGAAGGAATGAATTGCACATTCCCAGAGACTGAAAGTGAGAGACGAACCTACTCTCACGCGTGCACGCTGCACATTACTGTGCTAGTTCTCAGGCAGCCCCAAGCTGCTTTTCACTTTCCCCCTGCCCTTCAGGTTGGCTGGCAGGGCTGCCCGTTAGTGCTTCCTAACTCGGCTTCAGTCTGAGTAAGCCACGTCAACTTAAATGGTATCAAAAGCAGGGCTCTGCTAGCCTTAGGAGCCTTCACTGAGACAGGTAAGGAGTGCTCGCTTCAGCAGCTCCGCCGGCAGACATTACACAGCAGTAACTTTGGGCAGAGGTTTTGCGACAAGCACTCCCTGGTGACATGTTTAATCGGAAGATTTCCTTTTGGGTGTAAATGAAGGATCATTTTCCAAATGAGCACTAAAGGTGGTTTGGAATCCTTTTAAATCAACAAACATTAGCTTCTTAGTATGGGTTGTAACTGCAGTTCCATTGCACTTGGAAATACCCAGTATTAAGGAATCATTTTTCTGTCCAGAAGCAGAGGTCACAGTCAGAAAAAAACCCAACCGTGACCAAAATGAAAGTCACTATGGTCCTTGATTATCAAGAATTGTTGAAGGTCTTTGTAAAGCTACCTGGTAATCTTTTAAAAATATTTCCTACAGGTGTTCCTGAGTGGGTGCCTAGGACTGCTGCAGATCTTGAAGAGGAAAGAGCAATAAAGGAAATATGCTATAAGTCTGGTAAATATGAAACTAGTCACTCTTTCCTAAACAGCAATGCTGCCAATATAGTAAACTTTGGGGTTTTTTTTTTCCCCTCTTGGGGTATGTTTAGGAGAGTATTACGGGATTCAGTACCCCCACAAACACCAATCAACAAAAACTGTGTCTGCACCTCGGGAAAATGAGCTATTGCCCTTGGAAGCTACTGAGCAACACTTGCAGAAAGGCAAGTACTTTTCATCTTCTTGGACAATGTTTACCACTTTTAAAATTACTGTCACAGGGAGAAACTATTACATAGCTTGCCCCTCCTCCTCGCTTCTTTAATTTAGTGACAATAAAAGACAGCCTATTACAAAGAGGATAAAAAAACTTACTTAATTTTCCCCCATACAGATATACATAAATAGTGTCACACATGTGGTGACTACCTGCATCGACTGTAGATGGAAAAGGTAGAAATGGGCTATTAACCCTATGTGTACTTTCCTGAGATACACAACATAGGTCTTTCATGTAATTTTTCTTCACGGTCAAGATTTATGTAGTCTAACTTTAACCACCCTAAGGCGAGGTGTGTAGCTGAAATGTCTCATCCGGGATCTCTGTTGTTAAATGGAGAGACAGGCACTCTTACGGGGCTGTTTATTGCATCGTAAGATAGTGCCACAGGAAGGTGAGATGAGTCACTTGCCCAGAGGTGTTCGCGCTCTCTGCGGGCTGTCTTGGGTGTCTAGATGATGAAATGTAGTGACACCGCAAACTTTTCTATAACTAAATTGAGATTAAGTAAATACCCCCTTTAAGTGTCTTCTAAAAGACAGTAACAAGAGAGTTCCATTTTGTTTTGACTGTTGGGCTTGATCCAACATAATTAAGGTCAAAGGAATACAAATTAATACATATTCACCCCCTTCATTAGGTTTCGCCTTCGTTCTTGAGCAAGTGACAGGACTGAAAGAAATCTGTATTCGTTTTTTTACTGAATAAGTAATATATGACGCCATATTAGGAGAGAGTTATGTTCTTAAGGTAACAAGACACCAGAGCAATCAGTAGATCAGTCATCAAAAATCGCTGGGCAGAAATAAGACCTGCTACTTTTAATCAAAAAAATAATAGTTGTTGTGTATTTCGTGTAAATTTCAGGGATAAAATCTTGATAATACTGTTTTATGTAAAACAGATTTGAATAGCATGATGTGCTAATACAAAAAAGGGAATGGAAAAATTGTCTCCATGTCATGCACTTTTAACTGACGCTTTTTCCAGCCTAAATTGCTCAATAGAACTGGGCAGAATTATTTCTTTCTTACTTCTACACCTAAAATGTTTCATATTAAAATAGCTTTGATAAGCTATTTCTGAAAAAGTATTTAGATATATTTAGACTACGGATGAGGGATCAGTAACAAATACATGAATACACCTTGTAATATATGTCTTTATTTATCATTAGCTACATTCAGGAAAAAGCAGAGAGTACAGTATTCATGAAGATTTTCTAATTCATAATGAGAAGAATTCTGAGCCAGCACTGGTCAAAGCCATTGTACGAGTTCAAAGTAGCATTAGTCTTTGTGTTTACAGTCAATTTTTGACTTTGCTTTCAAGATTTTGTGACCATGAACTCTGTGAGAGGAAATATATCACTGCATTTTTTGATATGAAAATTTTGCGTGCTTTTTAAAGCAGTAAATACGTGCTATTTTAATCCCGCAGAAACCAACCACACTGAGCTGGTAAAAAGCCATCACTATCAAGAAGTACAGGAAGAGAAAGGGATATCTGAGGAGCCAAGAAATTCACCTAATACAGGAACAGGCAAAGGTATTTTGAGAAAATAGTTGCCTTCCTCATTGTTGCTTTTTAAACTGTTAGATGATTTAGCACTACCTACTAAATTTCTGTTCTTGGTGTCCAATATGGACAATCCATATTTCAACTGGACTATCTCATCTTCCAGCCCCCAGTCTCCTGCAATAGGTCAAATCTGGAGTAGTAGCACAACATTATTGCTTAAGTTTGTTCTTTCACTTTTAGGAATTCGCACTTCAGACCCCAAAGCCAAACCAAGGTACCGACCAAGGGGTCAAAGGAAGGATGATCAAACTGCTTCTTCTTATATTCCTTATGAGAGAGAAACTGGAAGAAAGACTGACTTTAATTCTTCAGAACCTCGAAGATCAGCACTTGCATTGTACCCTACTGTCACCATCACCCAAGAACCAAAGTTCAACGGGTCTACAGGTGGGTTCCTGCTCACAGAGGAGTCTTAAAATGCCTCAGACGTACCTGTCTGTATCACACTGCTTTTGATTTTGTTCCTGCAGGTGAATATGAACTGATTTATGGCTAAAAATGGGCAAGAGTAAATTTGATCCAGCATAATTTTCATAAATAGATTGCAGCACTATCCACAGACAGAAATGTAAAGCTTCATAAAGCTTTACAATTAGTCCGACAGAATATTCACAAACAATAATAGAGCCACCTTCATAGCAGGAATTCACTTCTCTGCCCAGCAAAGAGGGATGAATGCAACGATGTGCCGACGGGCACAAATACACTGATCCCCACTTTTTACAGCATCTTTTATGTGATTTATTCTTTGGAAATATTTAAGAAGCCTCACAATAGTCCACCTTTAACTTCTCAGCCTACTGCAAATATTGATAGTAGTAGCAGTAATTGTGCAGTAGAATTTCAGTTTCCTTTCAAGAAGGGCTTCTCGTTCAACTTTTTTCCTCCCAGCAGGGGATGAAAGAATGGTCTTGCTTTGCATGGTATTTTTCCACACCTGGGATTTCACTGGAGTTTGGATTGGGCTGGATTTATGATTGTTTGGGCTTTAAACCAGCCCCCAAACTGAAGCAGAAGTACAGAATTTCTGCTGCATTCTGGCCTGAACTGAGGGGAACCAAAAGCGCTTATTTACATTAGCAGGAGAAAGGGAAGAACAGGCAAAGCCACGTCTCCCTGCAGAGTAGCAGGGGCCAGGTGAAGAGCACTGTGGTTGCTTCATACTGCAGCTCCCCTTGTGAAGTTCTGTTTGTAGTTTGAAGCGGGCTTACCTGCGCGACCAAGGCTCTTCCAAGTTTAGCCGCATCATTTGTAGTATTTTGTTACGTTCACAAACCGCCCGTGTCCAGGATGCACCTAGATGCTACAGACAGAAGAGGTAATTCGTCGTTCAGCCAGAAGGTGTCCTTCGGAGTGCATTGGTCTCCATGGGCTCAACCGTGGATGTTGCAGGGGTCCATGTACCACCTGTGCAGTGCAGAGAAAGGATGTATATGGGCAGGTAGTCAGCACTCAGAGGACAGTAGTGCATGAGGGGATTGTGTTCAGGGCTGCATTTAAGACAGTCTGAAAAGACAGATACATTCAGAGATGTTTCCCCAAAGCATTGCCTCAGCTGAGTTCTCAGAGGCTTTAGGTACTATGATGACATGCATCTTGAAAATACCATAAACTCAATTGGATAGGGCTCATAAATATCATTCATGAAAAGTGAGGGACTAAAGAATGAGCAGGTAATTTGTAGCTGGCTCTTTACTTTGCACCCACAGTCTTCTTCAACCTGTGCATTATGGTATTTTCTTAGAAAGCGTGAGAGTTAAGCGTCAGGTGCTCAGTTACAAAACTGCACTGAACCAATCGCTAGCTCGTCGAGGCGGGGGGGAAGAGAATGGCAGTGCCATTCCGTGTGCTGCTTACACACAAGCAGCTAAAACCTTCTTTCTGTTGCCTTTCCAGGTGATGGTAATGCAATTCCTACAAAATTGAATAATACAAAGAGAGAAGGACAGACTAAAGGAAGGAGAGGACCAACAGAGAGTATTCCCAGAACAGATTGCAGATCCTCTGAAAATGGAGGTAATATACTTTAGCATCAGCTTCTCATTGCTGAACATCACATGGTCGATAAAATAACTGATTGTATTTGGATTCGGCTGTCCACAAAGACCATTTTTTGAATCTTGTCTTCCAACCTCCTGCAATAGGTCAAATTTTGAGTAGTAGCACAACATTATTGCTTAAGTTTGTTCTTTCACTTTCAGGAATTCGCACTTCAGACCCCAAAGCCAAACCAAGGTACCAACCAAGGGGTCAAAGGAAGGATGATCAAACTGCTTCTTCTTATATTCCTTATGAGAGAGAAACTGGAAGAAAGACTGACTTTAATTCTTCAGAACCTCGAAGATCAGCATATGTAGTCTACCGTACTGTCACTGCCACCCAAGAACCAAAGTTCAGTGGATCTACAGGTGGGTTCCTGCTCACAGAGGAGTCTTAAAATGCCTCAAATACACCTGTCTGTATCGCGCTGCTTTCCATTTGTCCCTGCATGTGAATATGAACTGATTTATGGCTAAATATGGGCAAGAGTAAATTTGATCCAGTCTAATTTGATCCAATCTAGGTAGACTGCAGCACTATCCACAGACAGACATGTAAAGCTTTATAAAGCTTTACAGTTGGTCAGACAGAATATTCACAAACAATAATTTAGGTACCTTCATAGCAGGAATTCACTTCTCTGCCCAACAAAGAGGGATGCATGCAACGTTTTTCCGATGGGCACAAATATACCAATACTCTCACCTCTGGATGACTGGGGTTTATTTTCATCTGTCACTTCATCAAAAAATTTAGTGGTAAATAATTTCAGTGATCATAAGTTAAGAAATTGATTTCACCTTGCCAGTTTCCGTCATCTCTCTTGAGCTGGGTTGAATCTCCACCTTGAGGTGCCTCCCTGTCTTAATTTCCAATAAAAGGAACCTCCTTCACACAGAGTAACTCCTACTTTCAGATGAACAAAGGTAAGCGAAATGAGTCCCAACATCACTGCTTCGTCTTGGGCAGGAATGGTTGCGGTTTTTTTCTTTTAATGGTTGCTTTGATTAAATGTGGACAGATTGGCATAGAGGTTACAGAGAGAACATTCTTAATGCGAACAATACATCTTACCACATTTCCAGGTTAAAAAAAAGCATAGAGCATTTAAAAAAAAAAAGATGACCAGCATTTTTGTCATAAGAACAGCTGTTACCATTTTCGCTACCTTTCTTTCCAGCAGTACCTGAGCCACGTGGTTGGAAAGGCTCCAAGCAAAAGAATCAGTTTGACACTAATAGAAGATTTTGGACCCAAATGGAAAACTATGGTAATACTTACTTGTTCGGCATGAACTGAAAATTTTAGGATTATTGTGGAATTAATAATTTGAATGAATGGAATTAAGCTGGAATTAACAGAAACCCAGAGCATTAATAACATTATTTTTTAATCAAATTTTACAGAAAATGGTTAGTCATTAGGCAGCTTACTCTCCTGCACAATCAGCTGTCTAGCACAAAAAACATAATATTGCCTTGCATCTAGGGCTTTCCCAAGCAGGGATAAAACAGGAGATTAGTTTACAGATTAGTTTAATGTAAAAGCAACTGATGCCTTTGGGAAGATTTTCAACACAGGACCATTCACTTTGTTAAAGTCAAGGGTGTCCGTGGCAGAATCGCCTCATTTGGAAGATCCTGTGAGCCTCACGCAAATGCCGCAAGGTGACAAATGATCTCTAAAGTACTAGAGAGAGAGTCCGTATTTAATACTAGCTGGTATTTCAGCGGTGAATACAATTCACCCGATGCATTCATTGATACTTCAGCTAATGTAATATTTAATTCACATACTGGACCAAGAGAGTCTTTCCTGAGATCGTAGCTGAAATTAAGAAACAACGTCTATGTTTTTTCTACAGACAAATATACTTCAGGATCTTACAATGCACCAACTCAAAGGAAAAGAAATCCACATGCAAAAACGTTCTCTAAGTCTAAAACAACCATTCAGGTAACTGTTTGATAGAAATTGTTACAGTTCAGTCTTTTTAGCAAAAGGGACGTGTCTCTCCCCGCCTAGAACATGTAAAAGTGCTCTTAAAACTTCCCCAACCAAAACCCGCAAGAGTCTAAGCAATGCTGAGTAGTCTGAAAGAGCAGTTAATGGTTTCGTTTGTTTGCAGACATGTACTTTTGCCCGGTTAACTAAACTGTGGTTTCTCATTTTTTACAATATTACTGACGAGAAAGCAAAATACGTACCTGCCGTTAAAGCGAGGAACTACAAGAAGTGGGTTTTGGCCTGTAGCACTGCACAAAGGACAGCAGAGACTACAGGAGTGTGATCTATTTGTCTTGCTGGTTGACTGCTCGCGAAGCATCTGCAATCGCTGAACGACGATCAGCCGAGGTCCAAATTCATAAAAGGACTCGGGCTACCAAACGTTCACAAGACACCCTAAGGACCATTAATACATTTTACAGCTGTCTTGAAAGCAGAGATTAGAACCCGTATCTCGTGTTCCTCAGATGAATGGCCAAACCTTTAGTCTGCAGTCCGTGCTTCAGTGTGACATTTCCTTATCTCCAGTCTCTCTGTGTCACCCACGGACCTAACAGGTTGTTTGCTCTGCGGTTGCACAGTTCGAAATGTGAACTAGCAGAGCATCCTCATAGTTCTGGCAAGCTTAGCCTTCTAGCTTGCTATGAAAGTGCTTCCCTGAAAGGGCAAAGAGATAAGTTTGAACCCTGTTGAGCCCTGCCTTTTCTTGGATGAATGCTTTTACTGCTACTTTATTTTATAGAAGATTGTCAGTAACACTTTTTCCAAGTGGTCTTGTTGGTTTTTGGAGAGTATGAGTCTGCTCCAGGAGACTAGTCCAAAGCGGGTGGCTCAGAAAAGTGCAACTTTGTAATTTTGTGTTTCAAAGCTCTCCAGATGGCCCAGTTGTCAGTATTCCTATGAGTTTACCCAGGGCACTTCCAAACACAGCATTAGGCCATTTTGATTCCAGTCTGAGATGCAAATTCTGTTGAGGCACCACATAGATGAAAAGCACCTAAAACCACCTTCTGTAATCCCTCACCAGGCTTGCTACCATATTTGGTTTCTTTGTGCAAGTACCACATGGTTCTCAAACATCTGCTTGGGAAGGTTTTAGAGGGAAAATACTTGAACAGAACATTTTGAAACATGGGTGAATTATATTAGGATGAAATATTTTTATTTCTGTTGCTTCTAGAAGTGTTGAAAGTTTACTTCTTAAAATGTTTCTGAAAGAGCAGATAGTTTTACTCTAATAAATTATGCACAAAATGTTCTTCATATTTCTTTTGACAACAGAGCCAAGAAGACATAGACGTGAATAGAAGAGGAGAACGGTATATAGACAGAAGAAAGAGAGGAAGCAAGTAATTCAATTTACCAATAAAATTTAAATTGAAATAAGGATATTATCAACTGGAAAATCTAAAGATGATAAAATTACAAATTCCAAAAATAAGGTGCAGCAAGTACACAGTAACATTTCAAAACTGATAAAAATGGAAATTAAAAAAGTGTGCTCTTGTGGTGGGTTGACCCTGGCTGGACGCCAGGTGCCCACCAAAGCCGCTGTATCACTCCCCTCTCAGCTAGACAGGGAAGAGAAGATATAACAAAAAGCTTCTGGGTCGAGATAAGGACAAGGAGACACCACTCAACCAATTACCGTCATGGGCAAAACAGACTTGATTTAGGGAAAATTAATTTAATTTATTGACAATCAAACCAGGGTAGGGTAATGAGAAATTAAACTAAAACTGAAAACACCTTCCCTCCACCCCTCCCTTCTTCCCAGGCATAACTCCACTCCTGAATTCTCTACCTATCCACCCCAGTGGTGCAGGGGGACAGGGAATGGGGGTTATGATCAGTTCAGCACATGTTGTCTCTGCCGCTCCTTCCTCCTCTGGGGGAAGGCTCCTCACACTCTTCCCTGCGCCAGCGTGGGGTCCCTCCCACGGGAGATGGTCCTCCACAAACTTCTCCAATGTGGGTCCTTCCCACAGGCTGCAGTCCTTCAGGAGCACACTGCTCCAGTGTGGGGGGGTCACAAGTCCTGCCAGCAAACCTGCTCCAGCGTGGGCTCTCCACGGGGTCACAGCCTCCTTCGGGCGTCCCCCTGCTCCGGCATGAGGTCCTCCACAGGCTGCAGGTGGAGATCTGCTCCACCGTGGACCTCCAGGGGCTGCGTGAGGAGGACAGCCTGCCTCACCGTGGTCTTCCCCACGGGCTGCAGGAGAATCTCTGCTCCGGCGCCTGGAGCACCTCCTCCCCCTCCTTCTGCACTGACCTGCGGGTCTGCACGCTTGTTTCATCTAAGAATACAGCTATTAGATTTTTTTTATGCAGTTCCTTTACATTCTGTGAAAATGCCTAGACCTGGAACTACTATTTTTCCTATCCATCCTTGCAAGTTATCCTAACAGCAAAGCTCAGAAGCTAGAACTCACTTGTGCTCACACCTCATTTTTCTTTTGTTGTAAGGCTTTTAAAGGGAGAAGCCATAACCAAAATTTAGCTTAAATTACATTTCCTTAAAAAATATACATAATATTTAATAATTTAAAAACTGCAACTTATGACTAACTCCAATGATGCAAAAAAAGACTGAATAAAATTTTCTACTTTAATGTACTAAACAGCATCAGAAGAGCAAATAAAAAAAAGTCAAGAAAAGGTACCAACAGTCAATCTTAAAAAATATTTTAACAGTAATATTTAAAACAACTTTTCCAGTCAAAATATTTTTTGAAAGACTAAAGCAAAGCATTTTTATAGTAACTGGTAAAGAACAGGTGCAAAGAGGTTTAATAGACATAAACACTCTCATGACAGCTCGGCTTTCTGAGGTGAGTATTTTTGGTAAGTGTTTTTTGAGCTAGCCCTTTCTCTCCTTTCTAAAAGGTTACATTGCTACCTTAGAACTTTTTTTTCAAACTTATACAAAGAAAATGCATCATTTTCACTCAAAAGTATCACTAAATAAAAAAGTATTTAAGAACAGATCATACAAACTTACCATATGGATTTGCATTAATATTAGTCCCAATAAGCTCCAATGTTTGTTCTAAAATTTCCGATAACGGCACTGGACTGATTTCCAGAAGCCCTGGGTCAGCATGGTGTTTCAATAGCAGCGCTATTTCAGCCTCGTAATTTACAACAGATGAGTGCCAGCAATACTGCTTACTATTTTTCTCCACAGGCACCCAACCTATGAGAAAACATTGCATTTACCAAAGTAAATTTCTGAAGTTATCAAATGTGTACTAGAACTGTACATGCATTAAAAAAACCCACAGTTAACTACAAACAGAAAGAGTAACAAGAAAAACCGTGTCGTACCTCAGAGGAATGCAAGTGTGACAACTATGCCTTCAGTTGAAGCCCTTTAAGTAGATTAACTACTACTTTTAACATTGGAACTAATTCTATTTCACTTCAAAAATTGAAGCCCCCCCCCATTTTACCTGTGCTGCATCATAGGTACCTGGCATATGTCCATTCTCATCGGGCAAAGGATTGCCATTACAGAACTCTATGTCCTTTGCTGGAATCCAGGTATCTGGAACAGGCTTGAAATCCTCTTCAACATTCCAAACAAATTCTAGACATATAAATGTAACATTAAGTTTTTGGCAAACTGTTAGCCAATTTTATGTTTTGATCATCTTTCAATGCAAGTATTAAAATACCATTGATCTAAACCTTGTTTTACAGACAGTAGTCCCAGTTACTTTGTACAAGCACCGAGATCTGGCACACTCAAGCACTCTACAGTTAGGGGGTTTAAAGAAGCATAGTAGCCTTTGAGTAGTTTAAAAGTTCAAAAGTAACTACGCTCAAAACATAGCTACCTAAATAGCTAACCTTATATTTAAACCAGAGCCAGAGAAGTAGAATAGAATAGACTATTTCAGTTGGAAG
Source organism: Harpia harpyja (assembly GCF_026419915.1). NCBI lineage: Eukaryota > Metazoa > Chordata > Aves > Accipitriformes > Accipitridae > Harpia > Harpia harpyja. The sequence goes on from NC_068962.1 coordinate 7,455,286, forward strand.
GGACCTACAACAATCACCTAGTCCAACTCCCTGACCAATTTAGGACTGACCAAAAGTTAAAGCATGTTCTTAAGGGCATTGTCCAAATGCCTCTTAAACACTGTCAGGCTTCTTTCTCTGTAAAGAAATGCTTCCTAATGTCTAGTCTAAACCTCCCCTGGCGCAGGTTTGAACCATTCCCATGTGTCCCATCCCTGGACCCCAGGGAGAAGAGCTCAGCACCTCCCTCCCCATGTCCCCTCCTCGGGAAGCTGCAGAGAGCAAGGAGGTCGCCCCTCAGCCTCCTTCTCTCCAAACTAGACAAACCCAACGTCCTCAGCCGCTCCTCACAGGACATGCCTTCCAGCCCTGCCACCAGCTTTCTTGCCCTCCTCTGGACGCATTCAAGGACCTGACCATCCTTCTTAAACTGTGGGACCCAGAACTGCACACAGTACTCAGGGTGAGACCGCACCGACGCTGAATACAGCGGGACGATCCCCTCTTTTGACCGGCTGGTCATGCTGTGTTTGATGCACCCCAGGATGGGGTCTGCCCTCTCGGCTGCCAGGGCACACTGCTGGCTCCTGTTGTGCCTGCTGTCGACCAGCACCCAGCACCCAGATCCCTTTCTGCAGGGCTGCTCTTCAGCCTCTCCTCTCCCAATTTATACTTGTGCCTAGCCTTACTCTGTCCCAGGTGCAGAATCCAGCATTCGGACTTGTTAAATTCCATCCCATTAATCATAGCCCAATGCTCCAATCTATCTAGATCCCTCTGCAAGGCCTCCTGTCCCTCAAGAGAGTCAACAGCACCTCCCAGTTTGGTATCATCATCACACTTGCCAATGCATTCAACTACTGCACCCAGATCGTTGATAAATGTAGCGAACAGAACTGGCCCTAGAACTGAACCCTGAGGAACACCGCTGGTGACCAGTCACCAGCCAGATGTAGGCCCATGTACTACAACCCTTTGAGCTCTGCCCTTCAGCCAGTTCTTCACTCAGTGCACCATGAACCCCCTTATCCCACAGCTGGACAACTTGTCCAGAAGGATGCTGTGAGGGGACAGTATCAAAAGCCTTACTAAAATCCAGAAAAACTACATCCACCACCTTCCCTTCATCCATGAGGTGGGTGACCTCATCACAGAAGGATATCAAATTGGTTAAAACAGGACTTTCCCTTTGTGAACCCATGCTGACTGTGCCTGATGATTGCATTAATCTTAAATGCCTTTCAATAGTACCCAGTATTATCCTCTGCATATATTTTCCAGGAACTGAGGTTAGACTAACAGGTCTGTAGTTCCCTGGGTCCTCTCTCACGCCCTTTTTGTAGACTGGTGCAACACCGGCTAGCTTCCAGTCAGCAGGGACCTCCCCAGACTCCCAAGACCTTTGGTAGATGATGAGAGGGGTCCTGCCGTAACATCCGATGACTCCTTCAGTGCTCTGGGATGAATCCCATCAGGCCCCATGGACCTGTGAACATGCAGCTGAAACAGCTGGTCCCTTAGAATTTCAGCACCCACAAATGGAAAGTCACTGTTCCCACACTCGTGGTCTTCCAACTCAGGGGGTATCAGTATTATTAAAGACTGAGGCAAAAAAAGCACTGAATGCCTCCGCTTTTTCTTCGTCCCTTTTAGTCAGATGACCATCTTCAACAAGTATCGGTCCAATGTTTCCTTTAGACCTCCTCTTGCTGTTATAAAAGGGCCTAAAAAAGCCCTTGTTATCTGAAACAACACTGGCCAGTTTCAACTCTAACTGAGCTTTGCCCTTTCATGTCTTCTCCCTGCATATACGAATCACAGCTCTGTAATCATCCTGCGAAGCTTGACCTTGCTTCCAGAGATCATACAGTTTCTTTTTCCTCTTGAGCTCCGCGAGGAGTTCCCTGTTCAGCCAAAGTGGTGTTCTGCCCTGCTTACTTGATTTACAACACAGTGGAATTGCCTGCTCCTGTGCTTCTAAAAGGTGGTTCTTAAAGACTGACCAGCACCCGGGGACTCCTAAGCCCTCAAAAGCAGATTCCCAGGGTACTCTGCTAAACAGCTCCCTGAAGAGCTTAAAGTTTGCTCTCCTGAAGTCCAGGGCAGCAACTCTACTGTCCTTTTTTCTTATTACACTGAAAATTTTAAACTCAACCATTTCACGATCACTGTGACCAAGGCAGCCACCTCCCATCACACCCCTCCCCGAGTCCTTCTCTATTCACAAACAGCAAGTCTAGGAGGGCATCTTTCCTAGTTGGCTCACTGACTACCTGTGTCAAGAAGTTATCTCCTACAAACTTCAAGAATTTCCAAGATCTGCTCGTCACAGCCATATGATATTACCAGTTGATGTCTGGGAAGTTGAAATCTCCCGTAAGGACAAGGGCTACTGATCCAGAAATTTATCCTAAGTGCCTACAGAGTAACTCATCAGCGCTTACCTCCCAGCTGGGCGATTGGTAGTAGATACTGACTACATCATCTCCTTTGTTTTCCATTCCCCTAATCCTCAACCACACCATCGCTAACTCTAAGGGCTGTACAACCAAACCTCTCCCTTACGCATAGTGCAAGGCCTCCACCTTGCCTGCCCTGCTTATCCCTCCTGAACAGCCTGTAGCCCTCCAACCACAGGACTCAATCCACCAAGTCTCACTAATACCAATGATATTGTAGCTCTGGGAGGTGACCAATGCTTCCAGTTCATCCTGGTTTTTTCTCATACTGCGTGTGGTGGTGCACAAGCATTTCAGATATGCTCCGGAGCCCTCAATGCTCCCCGGAGGGTTGCAAATGTTCCCACTAGCACCACCACCCTCCAGTGATGCCATGCCAACCCTTACCTACTGCAGTGCTGTTGGTATCCCCTTCCCCAACTGATTCTAGTTTAAAGCTCTCTTGAAGTAAAGTTAAGACTGACATTAAGAAAAATTGAAGCAGGATCACTGACATTTCCTGTGTTAGACTATAGGTGTTTTTCCAACTGGATAACTTACATTGACAAAAAGAAGGAAAGAAATCTTCACTAACCTTTGCAATCTTCCAATGAATACAAGAATCGTTTAAACCTTTTTTCAGCTTGCTTGTTGGGTTTTCGATCCATCCTGGCCCATAGATAGGGTTGCCCTAGAGTTTCCAGAGGGATAAAAATCAGCAGTTTACTGAGGCAACCACACCCTGCAGAGTACCGAAATCAACCATGTAAAAGGCACGATAGGCCTTCTCATTTGCCACTACAGAAATCTTATATCCAAAGACACTACTTAAATTCATAAGTTAACTGCCGTATATGAATCTAAAAATCTATTCGTAGAATCGTGGCTAGTGTAATACAAAGCTTCCTTACAATTGCAGGTAAAGGCATGAACCCCAGTGATGCAACGAACCACCACAGTCTTCTCCTTTCCTCCCCACTTTCATACTTCTTTTCATCCTCCCCAAGGAAATTAGACACCCCTTATTATACAAGTTCTAGTGCGCAAGGAAGATTTTACCAATAGGAAATTTTAGAACTGGAATAGGTCCCCGATTGGCATGTTCGCTGCAACCAGACTTCCATGTATTTTAGAGAGTAAAATCTGTAACAACTTTATAAAACACCTCCTACGTTTATGGTAAGTCTTACTTTGTGGTCAAGGTGGTTAATGACACAGGAATTCACAACAGCTGTGATCCAATGGATCATACAATAAAAGTGAAAACAAAGTAAAACAAGGCTTCTAGCCAACATAAGAAATCTGCATACGGATCTTCTTTATTACCTGTATAGGTAGTTACGTAACAGCAGGTTCCGTCCACCTTTTCAGTAGGGATTGCATTGTATATATCTGCCTCTAACGCCTTCCCGGTTATAGCTTCAGTTGCCAAAACTTTAAAGGGCTGAAAAGAAGACAGGTATTTTAAACCCTCATCATGGCTGTTTCTCACATGGATCCTTGCTCCTCACAGCCGGCCTCTGTAAGTCCAGTACTACACATTATGTTGCTGATTTCTAATGCCATTGAAATACACCATTGTTTCTTCAAGACACGACAGCCTGGGAAATGCTCTAAGACAAAAGAACAAAGGCAATCTGTTTGCAAACTCTCTCCCTCTTCTCCGTTCTCAATTAGTATTTACAGATGACTTTGCCTTCCGCTGCAAATAGTGCACATAAACTAGAAGGGTCCCAGTCCAACGCTACGAAAGTTTGAGACGTGCCTTCCTCTGTTACGATGGCAATAGCGATTCACCGTGACTAGCTGCTCCAAGCTTGCAGTTTGGAGCTGAAAGTCAATAGCACCATGTTAGTGCAATACACAGACCCGTGCGATGCAAGGTGGCAAAAGCATCCTGGCATTAAATACGTAGTATCGGTGCTGCCAACTAAACACGCTTCCGCTTAAGAAGAGCAAGGAAAGAAGTGATCCAGGGGTCCGAGACAAATATCCAGCCACAACTAGCCCCCATTTCCAGGAGGGCTTCTCTAACAGTTTCCCTGCAAACATGGAATCAGTTGCGGCTGGATTCCAGTGTTTTCCTGGATAATCAGCACCCCTCCCTCCTCTCTTCCCAGCCAGCTTTGACTTGTGAGCTGGGCACTGTCTCTTTCTGCTAGCAAAACACAAAGCAGGTCCTTGTCTGAGGCAAAAAAGCCTCAAAACAGAATTCAGAAGTCACAAAGTGGGAACCTTCTACGTGCTGTCGTTGCGTTACAGGGCTGTTTTCTATTTCAGTAATCAGATGCGGCATACGTGAAGATTTTAGGAAGATTACACGAAAAAGAAAACGTTCAGGGGGGAGAGAAAACGTTCCTGTTGCTTTTCCCACCACCACCACCACCGTTGCCACCGCCGCCCCCCTTCTTCCCTAGCAGTCATCGCCCCCTGTATTACCCTTGCCTGCCCTTGAAAACCACAGAAAATAGCGTAGGCCACTTCCAGACCTAACCCCCTGTCGGCTTTTTCTGTGTGAAGGAACAACAGGGTAGGGAAGGTACCCTTACGTGACCATTACCGAGATGCTGTTGGTACCGGCGGTCAAACAATTAAGTTACCGACGTTTTGGCAACCGTTTCAGCTCTGCCACCCAGAGGGCAAACACCAGCGAGACAAAGTCACCCAGATGCAGCCGACAGACAGCATTAGGAGCCACTACTCAAACCGGGAAAGGCAAGCTGGAGGTCTACAGCTAGGCAGGGGAACGGCACCCCAGCCTGTCCCAACACTGCCTTCTGCATCTCGGGAAGAAACAGCTCTGACTGGGCTCCGCTGCTTTCACCTCGGCACGCACTCCACGTCTCGCAGCCTCCAACGAGTCCTTCCCTCAGAAGCCTGAGGTGCCAAAACAGCAGCAAAAAAAAAAAAAAAAAAAAGAGAGGCGCGCTTGGCTTCGCCCCACGAGGCTCACAGGCCCGCGGGGACGGCAGGGCGGTTTCACACCAGCTCCCAGGGCGGTCCCCTCGCAGCGGCCTCACCCCTCGCCGTGCGTGACCGCTGCCGACACTCGGGAAAAGCACACGCCGCACCGGGCTCAGCACCCCGGACGCCCCTTGCCAGCAGAAGAGCGGGACGGAGCCGAAATGGCTCCCACGCGGCCTCTCCTTCCCGCGCGGAAGGCGGGGAGCTCTGCCGTGCATGTCGCTCAGACGCGGCCCAGCGACTCCCCCCCCCGAGCCCGAGCCCGAGCCCGAGCCCTGGCCCTGGCCCTGGCCCTGGCCCTGGCCCGGCCCAGCGACTCCCCCCGCCCGGCCCCGTGCCGCCCCGGGCCACCTGGCGCTCCCGCTTGGCCGACGGCTCCTCCTTCACCTCGGTCACGAACAGACACGGCACCTTCCGCTGCACCGCGCCCCGCCGCCTCATCGCCCCGGCCGCCCGCCCGCCACAGCGCCCAGCCGCGACTGCGCCTGCGCCTGCGCTCGCGGGGCGCGGCGGGAAATGGAGTCCGTCCCCGCCCGCCCGCGACGCATGTGTGCGCCGGGGCGCGGCGCGGCGTCGGCCGCCTCTCTCCGGCAGCCTCCGGCCAGGCCGTGGCTCCGTCGCTCCCCGCCGCTCCCCGCCGCTCCCCGCCGTCCAGCCCGAGCCCGAACGCGACCCCGAGCCCGAGCCCGGGCCCGGGCCCGGGCCCGGGACAGCTCCGCTCTCGGCAGCGGCGGCTCCCGCCGTGGCGCGGCCGCGCCGCGCCAGCTGTGCTCTGAGGCGCCGGCCTGAGGCGGCAGCTCGCTCCCGCGCCGCGGCCGTTGGCCGTCGTCGACCTTTGGCCGTCGACCCTCGGCCGTTCCCCGGGCCGGGCAGCCCAAGTTCCCCGGGGCTGTCTTCTCTGCTTCCCGGGGTGCCACACGCCCAGGCCGGGCACAGGGATGCCCTGTCCCCAGGGCGCCGGCACCTCTCCGGCTTCGCCTGTGCCTCCCCCGGTTCCCCAGTACACCTCGGTGTCTGTGGTGGCTTGACCCGGCGGGACGCCAGGCGCCTGCTCGCTCGCTCGCTCCCCTCCTGGGCTGGGCAGCTCCTCAGAGGGCTCCTGGGCCGAGATCCCTCGCCCGCCACCGGCACGGGCAGAGCAGACTCCGCTCGCTCGGGGACGGCCGTTCCGTTTATTGCCGATGGAAGCCCGGCAGGGCAATGAGAAGGCCAAACGCAGTCTGAAAACGCCTTCCCCCGAGCCCCGTCTGCTTCCCGGGCTCGGATTTGCTCCCGACTTCTCTCCCTCCTCCCCCCGAGCGGCGCAGGGGAATGGGGGTTGCCGTCAGCTCCTCACGCGTTGTCCGGGCCGCTCCTTCCTCCTCACGCTCTTCCCCTGCACCAGCGTAGGGTCCCTGCCACGGGAGACGGTCCTCCTGCCACGGGAGACGGTCCTCCTGCCACGGGAGACGGTCCTCCTGCCACGGGAGACGGTCCTCCACGAACCCCTCCAGCATGGGGTCCTTCCTGCGGGCTGCAGTTCTTCGCAAGCTGCTCCAGTGTGGGTCCCTTCCATGGGCTGCAGTCCTTCAGGCACAGACTGCTCCAGCGTGGGGGGTCACAAGTCCTGCCAGCAAACCTGCTCCAGCGTGGGCTCCTCTCTCCACGGGGCCGCAGGTCCTGCCAGGAGCCTGCTCCAGCGTGGGCTCTCCACGGGGTCACAGCCTCCTTCAGGGTACATCCACCTGCTCCAGTCCTCCACAGGCTGCAGGTGGAGATCTGCTCCACCGTGGACCTCCGTGGGCTGCGTGAGGAGGACAGCCTGCCTCACCGTGGTCTTCCCCACGGGCTGCAGGAGAATCTCTGCTCCGGCGCCTGGAGCACCTCCTCCCCCTCCTTCTGCACTGACCTGCGGGTCTGCACGCTTGTTTCTCTCCCATACCCTCACTCTGCTCTCCGGCCGCAGTTTCTGAGTCCCGGCAACTTTTTTTCCCTTCTTAAACATGTTATCAAAGAGGTGCCGCGACCGTTGCTGACGGGCTCGGCCTTGGCCAGCGGCGGGTCCGTCCTGGAGCTGGCTGGCATGGGCTGCGTCGGACGTGGGGAAGCTTCTAGCGGCTTCTCTCAGAAGCCACCCCTGTGGCCCCCCACCGCGCTACCGAAACCTTGCCACGCAAACCCAATAGAGAATTAATTCTTCCTGACCGTACCTTCTTCTGTGCCTCCTTCAGGCAGGGCCATGCAGCTACAAAGAGCCCCTGTTTGGATAGCTCTTGGCAGTGTTAACACTGCCTGCCGATGGCTGCTCCTGCCCCCAACAGTGCATTATTCATGGCCCTCATCTGCTCTCCTGAATTTTCCTTCCCCTACGCCCCCCAGTCAGTTGCAGGGGTTACAGAACTGTGGGAGCCTTTTCACATCGCTTCTCCGCTCGCAGGTCTCGCCAGTACTCCCCACCTCCATCCCAGTCAGCAGTTTCATTCGGTACTGTGGTGACGTCATTCCTGTCGAAATCCCCTTCTTCCAGTGACAAAGTCCCGGTGGCCAGGCATGCGGTATTTCCCTTCGCAGTTAGTCTTCAAGGGGCCACCCGCTGATACTCGAGTTACAAACAAGTTGATAGGCTCCTTAGAGAGACGAGGAGGCTTCCAGTCGTCTCAACGGCTTCGTACTTCTTCCCCAGCTTGGCTGAGCCAGCCTTGTACCGCTTGTGCCCACGGGGTCACTGGCGCCCGCTTCTCACGTACGCATCGGTCACCATGCCCACCGGCAGACCAATGGCGTACAGTACAGGTGTGCTCCGGGGATGAGTCCGTCCAGTCCAGTGGTGCTGGTTTTTCCCAAGGAACCACCAGTCACGTGCACTTCTGGCGGTGCTAGGAACCACTACTCCTCTTTCTTGAATTCTGCCTTGTGTCTACCTCCCTTCTCTTTGGCTTCATCTGTATCCTGATGATCTTCAAGCGATGGCATCCTTCTCTCCTGAGCTTGCGGCTCCTTATCCTTTCTGCGCTGCCTTTGATGTTTCACTTGAAACGTTCCCAGGCTTTGATCTAACAGTGCTCTGAAGCGTTCACCTCCGAGTCACTGGTGTCTCTCAGTGTTGCAAATCTGACCCCCTGTCCTGGGGATGACCGTATGCCTTACCATTTGCCGGGACTGAAACTTTCTTTCCCCCGCGAGGTATTTTTTGGTCAGAGGCAGCCTAGGACCTGCGTGGGAACAGAGGTGTTAATTAGGGACACAAGTGTACGCTGCTCTTTCTGCTTTAGCCGTGGCAGTGGCCATCGTGGAAGCAAGAAAAAGCAATGAACCCCAACAGTGGAAGCAGTTAACAGCCAACAGTGTACTGGCAGGAAGGAGCAAGCTCCTCCGTCCAACAGTAAGAAAAAACACATTGGGCACCAGGATTTTGGTTTAAAAAGTAGTCAAAGAGTAAGATTTGTCTTTGTGGTATCAAAGATTTGTTTCCAAGACCACAGTTCCTGCGGCAAGGAGTTGGGCATTATTTAAACCCTGACAGATGGCTTTGCTCCGTTTTACATTAAAGAGGCACCGGGAGACTCTTTGAAAGGGTCCAATCTTCCCTATTTTACTCTGAAGCAATGGAGATAAACGAAGATGTTCAAGCCGGACAGGTCCCAGAGCACCACCATGCTGATGTCATGAGCTGGAGGAGCCCTTGGCAACAGCGGAACGCTAACATTCTATACCGGACAACAACTGCCTTCGTAGGTTCCACAAGCCAGGAGAAGGCAGCAGCTCCTTCGTTCAAGTGTCTTTTGGCGTCTGGTGGAGTTTTGTTTCAAAGAAGCAGCTCGGCTAAGGTTCTGAAGGCCCAGATTTCGAAAGAAAACTACCGCTTTCAGGCTAAGATTACGATTTGCCTGGATGTTGACAGCTTTAACGGTTTGACGTATGTTCCGCCAGTACTAAGAGAGTGGAGGAGAAGCACCAGAGGTGAAAATGGCTGCAGTTGGGAATGACCGTTATTCCCATTTTCACTCCCCCTATGCACAGGTAAATGCTGTAGATTTTAGAGTGGTTTGTGTCCTTGATTTTCTCGATATACCCATGCTGACAGGGAGGCTCATTATGTAATATTTGCGTCCATTACTGCATCCATTTCAGCACCGGGGATTTAGGTGTCAGTGCCTGGGAGGTGGGCTTTGGCTCCAGACCCCAGCGTGTCTCAGGGGATGGCCCACTTGTACTGACTCCAGTCCAAAAGTGGCACGCTTTGGAGATGCTGCTCCTAGACCCAGCTGTTAATGTCTGGAACTGGGTGAAACTTACCTTCAAGTATTCAAATAGTTCCCAGCGTGACTTTGTTTTCCTTTAAAAAACCGCACACAAACTCCTGCGGAAATGACCAGCAACCTGGCATTTCCAGCTCTCGGCTGGGATGGAGTTCATATCCAGGACATAAACCTGAGTTCACATGTTCAGGGTAATGGCCATGAGCACTTGCCTCTTTGGGATTATGAGTTTATCATGTGCTTGAGGAAGATACCTCAGGTTATAAGGAGAAGTGAATTCCATAGTCGGAGATGACGCTAATATCTGTAAACTTCAATAAGGCAGAGATACAGAAAAATAATTTTAAGTATGACTAACGAAAGTGACTCTCATTGTGAAAGTGCTTTCTCTCCAATATTGTGCAGACTTTTTAGCTGGCCACATATTGAGCGATAGAGGGAGAGCAGCAGTGGGAGTGTATCTATGAGGAAAGCGGCAATAATTAAACAAATCCTGTAGATATTCTTTTGCTGCCATGAGGCTTCTGTTTGTCTTGTATAAAAACAGCTGGGAGATGCTGTGAGCAGAGAGTAATGACAGTTGTCTCACAACATCAAATCCTGAGTATTTGCAGTAACTTGCAAATGCTTGTCACCGTAGTACCGTTACATGTGGACTACTGCGTCATCTCCCCCATGAATCAAAACCAAAATGTTTCAAAAGAGGAGATTCACGTTTAAGGCAACCGCTAGGTTATGGGAATCTCGTGTGACTTACCCACAAAGTCATTTTCCTCATGAGGGTTCCAGGTGCAGGTTCTGCCACTGTGAAAAACCTCTTGGCTGTGATTCTGAGGGCTCCTTACGGAGACAGGGGAGATGTTCACATCTGTTTGGCAGATTGAGAGATATTGAAATAAAGGTAGAAAGGAGCAAGTCTCTTCAAGCACGGTTTTTAAGTCTGAAAACAAAAGTGACTTTCTTCTGCCGAGTTGACGTTCCCAATGGGAACTGGAACAAAAGATTTTCTCCCGTGTTTTGAAATCCAAGTCTGACAAGTCTGTACGAGGCTTGCAAGTTCCCAACTTTTTAGTTTTTCAGGTTTTGTTGGGAATCTTTCTGGGTTTTGTTTCTTACTCTTTATTTTCCCAAGGACCCGGGTCCTTTAACGGCAGGAGAGCACTAGTGTTAAGATTGGCACTTGTACAGCAGATTTCATCTTGAGATTGACCTGATTATCCCATTGTGCAGGAAAGGAAACTCCGCCACGTGTCCATTAAGTGACTAATAGATTTTTTTTCTTCCCAGCATCTCAGGAAAAGTCTGCGGTGCAGTAAGCACACTGCTTTACTCCTGTTCTTGTCTGGGAACAGTTGTACCTCATGAAAGCTCCACTGACCTAACTCAAGACAGCTTTATAGCTACCTGGAGCTTAAGATAACTTTAGAGATAACTTTAGATCTTCTAAAATGTCAGAACGTGGTCCCACAAAATCATAGTCAGGTGTTCACAGCGGTACACCATGTACGAAGCCATTTAGTCCATTTTTATTGTTATATTTACAGTATCTGAAAACTGTTTTCTCCTGCAGCGAACGTACAGCAACGTCCCCTGTTTCTGGGAAACACAACCCGTAGGCTGTGTGAGGTTCAACTGTGCCTTCCATCATAGCAAGCCTCGTAATATAAATGGACTTTTTTTGCCACCTACCAACAGTGAGTAAAAATATTTTCTCAACAATTTGTGCATTAGAGCAAGTAAATACACAAAAATGTCCTTCCGGTGCTTACGTAATATATATTAAGGCCCAGAAATGTACCGTGGCAAATCAATCAGGTACGACCTGCTCTCCCAGCAAGTTGAAGGCCAAGAAAGGAATTGTATTGGCATTTGAATAGGGTTGCCACGTGAATTTTTTTAGCTCTCATGTTGCGGATCTTCGGAACTATCAGGGACGTAAAAGATGAAGTCACAAGTGGCAATTTAGGTTGCTGAGACCCGTGGAGTAAAAATATTGCTTTCCTTGGGTATTTGCTAGATGAAATCCCTCTAGCAGTGAAAACGGTTAGTAGGCAGGTAATCATTTAAGAGAAATGAAAAGTAGTGTGTGTGGTGGGGGGAGGAGGTTGGTAGGGCCACTAGCAGCAACATCTGTTGATAGAGCACAACATGTTACATGGATGAGACACCCGTTCTATAGATAACATAAGATTACAGTGCCGTGTGCGCAGATGTATTTCCAGTTCATCGTTCTGAATAAGCCTTTCGGGCTTGAACACTGGGTGCAGGCTACTGAAGTACGGTAATAGTGTGTAACGCAGCACAACTCTTTAGGGAAAAACCCGCCATTTGAAGTTGTTTTTTTTCCTCAGTCCTTTCAAAAAGGAGCTCTTGTCTGCCAGGAGTCCTGGTAGACAGCTGGAGCCTGGAACAGGGTAAGAGTCCAGGGCAGGGAACCAAGACAGCTGTCAGAAATCAGGCGGAAAGAGGAGTGAGAGCAAGGCAGCATGACTTGTCATGGATGCACGAACAAGTGGACTAAACCAGAGTTGTTCGTGGGCCTTATCTCCAGAGCTGGAGACAGGTGTCATAAGAGAAGTCCACAAAGACCTCTAGTCAGAAGCAAACACCTTCTGTTCCTGAAAATCGCCCAGGAAAAGGTAGCCTGTCATACCTGGGCATGTGGAGCCTAACTAACCACACAGGACCAAGGCAAGAACTTGAGTGCTGTTTCTATGAGTGCCCTTATGGCTTTTAGTAGAGTTCCCACAGCCACAGCATCAGTCCCTGGCACCTAGTGCTGTCGTAAACATCACATAGGCACGCTTTTGGGTGCGGTGTGAGTCAGAGACCGTGCCCAAGAGGCACTGTGGACGAGGGTATCCTGCATAAGAGCAACATTCAACAATCCGAACGAGAAAATGGACCCAAGCCTTTTACTTTGTACTGCAGTACGTATAAATTCAAAGTCCGTGTGCTGCACAATAACATTGCAAACATTAAAACTGCATTTATTCGTTTCAATACTTACAAATCTTGTTAAACTAATTCAAGCCTGATTTGGCTTACCCTCCCCAGAGCTAATAATATCCTGTTCTGGACAGTGAAAAAGGCTCTATCAGGTTAAAATGTTGTATCTTACTTTCTCTTGCAGGAGATAGGACAAATCTGATCTGCAGTAGCGTTATTAAAACGGGTCTAATACGATATGCATGCTGCTCATAGGCAAGCAAGAGATGCACAAGAATAACAACAACTGGACTAAAAGAAAATGCCCATGCTTCATCTTTTTCTTTAAAAGTGGAAAAAATACCCAACTTCAATCCTGATTGTATTTATAGTTGCAAACTGGTCGGCTTGAACAGTACAAACAGGCTCACCATTTTTCATCATTTTTATTTTCAGTCTGTTGCATTTCCTGGCTCTCCCAAAATGCTATCCCAGTACTGAAATACTTTTGTGGCAAACATTATGGGTAAATTCCTAAGGAAAAGAGTATCTCTCCCGATTGTCTTCTAATTAAGTGTACATTATTTTCATGAACTTCATATTCCTTCTCAAAATCTACATTTTGGACTGAGTAAGAAAGAGAGCTGTCATTCAGAAAATTCTGATAGAAAAAAAATGTCTACAAGCCAAAAATAGGTAATCCCGTGCTTAGCGCTGCTAAATTCCTCACAATTGATGCCATGGGGAGGGATACAGGCCTGCCTATTACTCGGCATGTTTAAAATATTTTCACAGGTGGGGTCCTAAACTGCCTTACTCACTTCAGCCCAGGTATTACTAATCGCATGTTTCCCCATGCTGTAAATATCTACCTGTTTTTTCACACCTTCTGTAGTGGGAAGATGCTCTTTTGCCAGCCTCTGCAGAAGATTTTTCCTAAAAGGCACAATCTGTCTATTTAACGACTCCTCCAGCATGATAATGATTTCAAAACTATACCTGCTGGTCTGAGCCTGGATTTGATATTCTAGTTCCCGCCTAACAAAATAAATATAATGCTCTTTTCTGCAGGTGCCCCACTGCAACAGGGTGTCCAAGGAGGGATTCTGCATCCAGCGCATCGTCAAGAATTACTCAGAACTCAAAAGAATATTGTACTACCAATTCATCCTCCAGTGATTATAAACATCAACGACGATGACGATGATGAAGAGGACGATGAAGAGGAAGAGAATTGTAAGCGGGTTTTTTCTTCCTTTGACACAATTGAGACGACCATCAAATACTCTTCAAATTTCTCAAAATTCAGGGGCCAAATTACAGGTTTAGGAGGCACTGCTTTTCTGGGAAACAAAAGCAGGGGCTGTACACACTCGTCACTGAAGGTGAAGTCACAGGTTTGTTTACAAAAGACAGTTGCGTGACTTCAACTTAAGTAATTTGTTCGACTGACTTCCTAAACCCTGTAGGCAGTCTCATTTTACTACAGGAAGTTCGTCTTAAAACTAGCAAAGAGAACCCATACAAAACTCTTCACTAGTTTAACTGAATGTGAATGTGTATATATTTATTTTCTTTTCTTTTTCCATTTTTTTTCCATGTCATTAAACCGTTGCCTGAGAGACCAGAGATGCATAGGGAAGGAATGAATTGCACATTCCCAGAGACTGAAAGTGAGAGACGAACCTACTCTCACGCGTGCACGCTGCACATTACTGTGCTAGTTCTCAGGCAGCCCCAAGCTGCTTTTCACTTTCCCCCTGCCCTTCAGGTTGGCTGGCAGGGCTGCCCGTTAGTGCTTCCTAACTCGGCTTCAGTCTGAGTAAGCCACGTCAACTTAAATGGTATCAAAAGCAGGGCTCTGCTAGCCTTAGGAGCCTTCACTGAGACAGGTAAGGAGTGCTCGCTTCAGCAGCTCCGCCGGCAGACATTACACAGCAGTAACTTTGGGCAGAGGTTTTGCGACAAGCACTCCCTGGTGACATGTTTAATCGGAAGATTTCCTTTTGGGTGTAAATGAAGGATCATTTTCCAAATGAGCACTAAAGGTGGTTTGGAATCCTTTTAAATCAACAAACATTAGCTTCTTAGTATGGGTTGTAACTGCAGTTCCATTGCACTTGGAAATACCCAGTATTAAGGAATCATTTTTCTGTCCAGAAGCAGAGGTCACAGTCAGAAAAAAACCCAACCGTGACCAAAATGAAAGTCACTATGGTCCTTGATTATCAAGAATTGTTGAAGGTCTTTGTAAAGCTACCTGGTAATCTTTTAAAAATATTTCCTACAGGTGTTCCTGAGTGGGTGCCTAGGACTGCTGCAGATCTTGAAGAGGAAAGAGCAATAAAGGAAATATGCTATAAGTCTGGTAAATATGAAACTAGTCACTCTTTCCTAAACAGCAATGCTGCCAATATAGTAAACTTTGGGGTTTTTTTTTTCCCCTCTTGGGGTATGTTTAGGAGAGTATTACGGGATTCAGTACCCCCACAAACACCAATCAACAAAAACTGTGTCTGCACCTCGGGAAAATGAGCTATTGCCCTTGGAAGCTACTGAGCAACACTTGCAGAAAGGCAAGTACTTTTCATCTTCTTGGACAATGTTTACCACTTTTAAAATTACTGTCACAGGGAGAAACTATTACATAGCTTGCCCCTCCTCCTCGCTTCTTTAATTTAGTGACAATAAAAGACAGCCTATTACAAAGAGGATAAAAAAACTTACTTAATTTTCCCCCATACAGATATACATAAATAGTGTCACACATGTGGTGACTACCTGCATCGACTGTAGATGGAAAAGGTAGAAATGGGCTATTAACCCTATGTGTACTTTCCTGAGATACACAACATAGGTCTTTCATGTAATTTTTCTTCACGGTCAAGATTTATGTAGTCTAACTTTAACCACCCTAAGGCGAGGTGTGTAGCTGAAATGTCTCATCCGGGATCTCTGTTGTTAAATGGAGAGACAGGCACTCTTACGGGGCTGTTTATTGCATCGTAAGATAGTGCCACAGGAAGGTGAGATGAGTCACTTGCCCAGAGGTGTTCGCGCTCTCTGCGGGCTGTCTTGGGTGTCTAGATGATGAAATGTAGTGACACCGCAAACTTTTCTATAACTAAATTGAGATTAAGTAAATACCCCCTTTAAGTGTCTTCTAAAAGACAGTAACAAGAGAGTTCCATTTTGTTTTGACTGTTGGGCTTGATCCGACATAATTAAGGTCAAAGGAATACAAATTAATACATATTTACCCCCTTCATTAGGTTTCGCCTTCGTTCTTGAGCAAGTGACAGGACTGAAAGAAATCTGTATTCGTTTTTTTACTGAATAAGTAATATATGACGCCATATTAGGAGAGAGTTATGTTCTTAAGGTAACAAGACACCAGAGCAATCAGTAGATCAGTCATCAAAAATCGCTGGGCAGAAATAAGACCTGCTACTTTTAATCAAAAAAATAATAGTTGTTGTGTATTTCGTGTAAATTTCAGGGATAAAATCTTGATAATACTGTTTTATGTAAAACAGATTTGAATAGGATGATGTGCTAATACAAAAAAGGGAATGGAAAAATTGTCTCCATGTCATGCACTTTTAACTGACGCTTTTTCCAGCCTAAATTGCTCAATAGAACTGGGCAGAATTATTTCTTTCTTACTTCTACACCTAAAATGTTTCATATTAAAATAGCTTTGATAAGCTATTTCTGAAAAAGTATTTAGATATATTTAGACTACGGATGAGGGATCAGTAACAAATACATGAATACACCTTGTAATATATGTCTTTATTTATCATTAGCTACATTCAGGAAAAAGCAGAGAGTACAGTATTCATGAAGATTTTCTAATTCATAATGAGAAGAATTCTGAGCCAGCACTGGTCAAAGCCATTGTACGAGTTCAAAGTAGCATTAGTCTTTGTGTTTACAGTCACTTTTTGACTTTGCTTTCAAGATTTTGTGACCATGAACTCTGTGAGAGGAAATATATCATTGCATTTTTTGATATGAAAATTTTGCGTGCTTTTTAAAGCAGTAAATACGTGCTATTTTAATCCCGCAGAAACCAACCACACTGAGCTGGTAAAAAGCCATCACTATCAAGAAGTACAGGAAGAGAAAGGGATATCTGAGGAGCCAAGAAATTCACCTAATACAGGAACAGGCAAAGGTATTTTGAGAAAATAGTTGCCTTCCTCATTGTTGCTTTTTAAACTGTTAGATGATTTAGCACTACCTACTAAATTTCTGTTCTTGGTGTCCAATATGGACAATCCATATTTCAACTGGACTATCTCATCTTCCAGCCCCCAGTCTCCTGCAATAGGTCAAATCTGGAGTAGTAGCACAACATTATTGCTTAAGTTTGTTCTTTCACTTTTAGGAATTCGCACTTCAGACCCCAAAGCCAAACCAAGGTACCGACCAAGGGGTCAAAGGAAGGATGATCAAACTGCTTCTTCTTATATTCCTTATGAGAGAGAAACTGGAAGAAAGACTGACTTTAATTCTTCAGAACCTCGAAGATCAGCACTTGCATTGTACCCTACTGTCACCATCACCCAAGAACCAAAGTTCAACGGGTCTACAGGTGGGTTCCTGCTCACAGAGGAGTCTTAAAATGCCTCAGACGTACCTGTCTGTATCACACTGCTTTTGATTTTGTTCCTGCAGGTGAATATGAACTGATTTATGGCTAAAAATGGGCAAGAGTAAATTTGATCCAGCATAATTTTCATAAATAGATTGCAGCACTATCCACAGACAGAAATGTAAAGCTTCATAAAGCTTTACAATTAGTCCGACAGAATATTCACAAACAATAATAGAGCCACCTTCATAGCAGGAATTCACTTCTCTGCCCAGCAAAGAGGGATGAATGCAACGATGTGCCGACGGGCACAAATACACTGATCCCCACTTTTTACAGCATCTTTTATGTGATTTATTCTTTGGAAATATTTAAGAAGCCTCACAATAGTCCACCTTTAACTTCTCAGCCTACTGCAAATATTGATAGTAGTAGCAGTAATTGTGCAGTAGAATTTCAGTTTCCTTTCAAGAAGGGCTTCTCGTTCAACTTTTTTCCTCCCAGCAGGGGATGAAAGAATGGTCTTGCTTTGCATGGTATTTTTCCACACCTGGGATTTCACTGGAGTTTGGATTGGGCTGGATTTATGATTGTTTGGGCTTTAAACCAGCCCCCAAACTGAAGCAGAAGTACAGAATTTCTGCTGCATTCTGGCCTGAACTGAGGGGAACCAAAAGCGCTTATTTACATTAGCAGGAGAAAGGGAAGAACAGGCAAAGCCACGTCTCCCTGCAGAGTAGCAGGGGCCAGGTGAAGAGCACTGTGGTTGCTTCATACTGCAGCTCCCCTTGTGAAGTTCTGTTTGTAGTTTGAAGCGGGCTTACCTGCGCGACCAAGGCTCTTCCAAGTTTAGCCGCATCATTTGTAGTATTTTGTTACGTTCACAAACCGCCCGTGTCCAGGATGCACCTAGATGCTACAGACAGAAGAGGTAATTCGTCGTTCAGCCAGAAGGTGTCCTTCGGAGTGCATTGGTCTCCATGGGCTCAACCGTGGATGTTGCAGGGGTCCATGTACCACCTGTGCAGTGCAGAGAAAGGATGTATATGGGCAGGTAGTCAGCACTCAGAGGACAGTAGTGCATGAGGGGATTGTGTTCAGGGCTGCATTTAAGACAGTCTGAAAAGACAGATACATTCAGAGATGTTTCCCCAAAGCATTGCCTCAGCTGAGTTCTCAGAGGCTTTAGGTACTATGATGACATGCATCTTGAAAACACCATAAACTCAATTGGATAGGGCTCATAAATATCATTCATGAAAAGTGAGGGACTAAAGAATGAGCAGGTAATTTGTAGCTGGCTCTTTACTTTGCACCCACAGTCTTCTTCAACCTGTGCATTATGGTATTTTCTTAGAAAGCGTGAGAGTTAAGCGTCAGGTGCTCAGTTACAAAACTGCACTGAACCAATCGCTAGCTCGTCGAGGCGGGGGGGAAGAGAATGGCAGTGCCATTCCGTGTGCTGCTTACACACAAGCAGCTAAAACCTTCTTTCTGTTGCCTTTCCAGGTGATGGTAATGCAATTCCTACAAAATTGAATAATACAAAGAGAGAAGGACAGACTAAAGGAAGGAGAGGACCAACAGAGAGTATTCCCAGAACAGATTGCAGATCCTCTGAAAACGGAGGTAATATACTTTAGCATCAGCTTCTCATTGCTGAACATCACATGGTCGATAAAATAACTGATTGTATTTGGATTCGGCTGTCCACAAAGACCATTTTTTGAATCTTGTCTTCCAACCTCCTGCAATAGGTCAAATTTTGAGTAGTAGCACAACATTATTGCTTAAGTTTGTTCTTTCACTTTCAGGAATTCGCACTTCAGACCCCAAAGCCAAACCAAGGTACCAACCAAGGGGTCAAAGGAAGGATGATCAAACTGCTTCTTCTTATATTCCTTATGAGAGAGAAACTGGAAGAAAGACTGACTTTAATTCTTCAGAACCTCGAAGATCAGCATATGTAGTCTACCGTACTGTCACTGCCACCCAAGAACCAAAGTTCAGTGGATCTACAGGTGGGTTCCTGCTCACAGAGGAGTCTTAAAATGCCTCAAATACACCTGTCTGTATCGCGCTGCTTTCCATTTGTCCCTGCATGTGAATATGAACTGATTTATGGCTAAATATGGGCAAGAGTAAATTTGATCCAGTCTAATTTGATCCAATCTAGGTAGACTGCAGCACTATCCACAGACAGACATGTAAAGCTTTATAAAGCTTTACAGTTGGTCAGACAGAATATTCACAAACAATAATTTAGGTACCTTCATAGCAGGAATTCACTTCTCTGCCCAACAAAGAGGGATGCATGCAATGTTTTTCCGATGGGCACAAATATACCAATACTCTCACCTCTGGATGATTGGGGTTTATTTTCATCTGTCACTTCATCAAAAAATTTAGTGGTAAATAATTTCAGTGATCATAAGTTAAGAAATTGATTTCACCTTGCCAGTTTCCGTCATCTCTCTTGAGCTGGGCTGAATCTCCACCTTGAGGTGCCTCCCTGTCTTAATTTCCAATAAAAGGAACCTCCTTCACACAGAGTAACTCCTACTTTCAGATGAACAAAGGTAAGCGAAATGAGTCCCAACATCACTGCTTCGTCTTGGGCAGGAATGGTTGCGGTTTTTTTCTTTTAATGGTTGCTTTGATTAAATGTGGACAGATTGGCATAGAGGTTACAGAGAGAACATTCTTAATGCGAACAATACATCTTACCACATTTCCAGGTTAAAAAAAAGCATAGAGCATTTAAAAAAAAAAAGATGACCAGCATTTTTGTCATAAGAACAGCTGTTACCATTTTCGCTACCTTTCTTTCCAGCAGTACCTGAGCCACGTGGTTGGAAAGGCTCCAAGCAAAAGAATCAGTTTGACACTAATAGAAGATTTTGGACCCAAATGGAAAACTATGGTAATACTTACTTGTTCGGCATGAACTGAAAATTTTAGGATTATTGTGGAATTAATAATTTGAATGAATGGAATTAAGCTGGAATTAACAGAAACCCAGAGCATTAATAACATTATTTTTTAATCAAATTTTACAGAAAATGGTTAGTCATTAGGCAGCTTACTCTCCTGCACAATCAGCTGTCTAGCACAAAAAACATAATATTGCCTTGCATCTAGGGCTTTCCCAAGCAGGGATAAAACAGGAGATTAGTTTACAGATTAGTTTAATGTAAAAGCAACTGATGCCTTTGGGAAGATTTTCAACACAGGACCATTCACTTTGTTAAAGTCAAGGGTGTCCGTGGCAGAATCGCCTCATTTGGAAGATCCTGTGAGCCTCACGCAAATGCCGCAAGGTGACAAATGATCTCTAAAGTACTAGAGAGAGAGTCCGTATTTAATACTAGCTGGTATTTCAGCGGTGAATACAATTCACCCGATGCATTCATTGATACTTCAGCTAATGTAATATTTAATTCACATACTGGACCAAGAGAGTCTTTCCTGAGATCGTAGCTGAAATTAAGAAACAACGTCTATGTTTTTTCTACAGACAAGTATACTTCAGGATCTTACAATGCACCAACTCAAAGGAAAAGAAATCCACATGCAAAAACGTTCTCTAAGTCTAAAACAACCATTCAGGTAACTGTTTGATAGAAATTGTTACAGTTCAGTCTTTTTAGCAAAAGGGACGTGTCTCTCCCCGCCTAGAACATGTAAAAGTGCTCTTAAAACTTCCCCAACCAAAACCCGCAAGAGTCTAAGCAATGCTGAGTAGTCTGAAAGAGCAGTTAATGGTTTCGTTTGTTTGCAGACATGTACTTTTGCCCGGTTAACTAAACTGTGGTTTCTCATTTTTTACAATATTACTGACGAGAAAGCAAAATACGTACCTGCCGTTAAAGCGAGGAACTACAAGAAGTGGGTTTTGGCCTGTAGCACTGCACAAAGGACAGCAGAGACTACAGGAGTGTGATCTATTTGTCTTGCTGGTTGACTGCTCGCGAAGCATCTGCAATCGCTGAACGACGATCAGCCGAGGTCCAAATTCATAAAAGGACTCGGGCTACCAAACGTTCACAAGACACCCTAAGGACCATTAATACATTTTACAGCTGTCTTGAAAGCAGAGATTAGAACCCGTATCTCGTGTTCCTCAGATGAATGGCCAAACCTTTAGTCTGCAGTCCGTGCTTCAGTGTGACATTTCCTTATCTCCAGTCTCTCTGTGTCACCCACGGACCTAACAGGTTGTTTGCTCTGCGGTTGCACAGTTCGAAATGTGAACTAGCAGAGCATCCTCATAGTTCTGGCAAGCTTAGCCTTCTAGCTTGCTATGAAAGTGCTTCCCTGAAAGGGCAAAGAGATAAGTTTGAACCCTGTTGAGCACTGCCTTTTCTTGGATGAATGCTTTTACTGCTACTTTATTTTATAGAAGATTGTCAGTAACACTTTTTCCAAGTGGTCTTGTTGGTTTTTGGAGAGTATGAGTCTGCTCCAGGAGACTAGTCCAAAGCGGGTGGCTCAGAAAAGTGCAACTTTGTAATTTTGTGTTTCAAAGCTCTCCAGATGGCCCAGTTGTCAGTATTCCTATGAGTTTACCCAGGGCACTTCCAAACACAGCATTAGGCCATTTTGATTCCAGTCTGAGATGCAAATTCTGTTGAGGCACCACATAGATGAAAAGCACCTAAAACCACCTTCTGTAATCCCTCACCAGGCTTGCTACCATATTTGGTTTCTTTGTGCAAGTACCACATGGTTCTCAAACATCTGCTTGGGAAGGTTTTAGAGGGAAAATACTTGAACAGAACATTTTGAAACATGGGTGAATTATATTAGGATGAAATATTTTTATTTCTGTTGCTTCTAGAAGTGTTGAAAGTTTACTTCTTAAAATGTTTCTGAAAGAGCAGATAGTTTTACTCTAATAAATTATGCACAAAATGTTCTTCATATTTCTTTTGACAACAGAGCCAAGAAGACATAGACGTGAATAGAAGAGGAGAACGGTATATAGACAGAAGAAAGAGAGGAAGCAAGTAATTCAATTTACCAATAAAATTTAAATTGAAATAAGGATATTATCAACTGGAAAATCCAAAGATGATAAAATTACAAATTCCAAAAATAAGGTGCAGCAAGTACACAGTAACATTTCAAAACTGATAAAAATGGAAATTAAAAAAGTGTGCTCTTGTGGTGGGTTGACCCTGGCTGGACGCCAGGTGCCCACCAAAGCCGCTGTATCACTCCCCTCTCAGCTAGACAGGGAAGAGAAGATATAACAAAAAGCTTCTGGGTCGAGATAAGGACAAGGAGACACCACTCAACCAATTACCGTCATGGGCAAAACAGACTTGATTTAGGGAAAATTAATTTAATTTATTGACAATCAAACCAGGGTAGGGTAATGAGAAATTAAACTAAAACTGAAAACACCTTCCCTCCACCCCTCCCTTCTTCCCAGGCATAACTCCACTCCTGAATTCTCTACCTATCCACCCCAGTGGTGCAGGGGGACAGGGAATGGGGGTTATGATCAGTTCAGCACATGTTGTCTCTGCCGCTCCTTCCTCCTCTGGGGGAAGGCTCCTCACACTCTTCCCTGCGCCAGCGTGGGGTCCCTCCCACGGGAGATGGTCCTCCACAAACTTCTCCAATGTGGGTCCTTCCCACAGGCTGCAGTCCTTCAGGAGCACACTGCTCCAGTGTGGGGGGTCACAAGTCCTGCCAGCAAACCTGCTCCAGCGTGGGCTCTCCACGGGGTCACAGCCTCCTTCGGGCGTCCCCCTGCTCCGGCATGAGGTCCTCCACAGGCTGCAGGTGGAGATCTGCTCCACCGTGGACCTCCAGGGGCTGCGTGAGGAGGACAGCCTGCCTCACCGTGGTCTTCCCCACGGGCTGCAGGAGAATCTCTGCTCCGGCGCCTGGAGCACCTCCTCCCCCTCCTTCTGCACTGACCTGCGGGTCTGCACGCTTGTTTCATCTAAGAATACAGCTATTAGATTTTTTTTTATGCAGTTCCTTTACATTCTGTGAAAATGCTTAGACCTGGAACTACTATTTTTCCTATCCATCCTTGCAAGTTATCCTAACAGCAAAGCTCAGAAGCTAGAACTCACTTGTGCTCACACCTCATTTTTCTTTTGTTGTAAGGCTTTTAAAGGGAGAAGCCATAACCAAAATTTAGCTTAAATTACATTTCCTTAAAAAATATACATAATATTTAATAATTTAAAAACTGCAACTTATGACTAACTCCAATGATGCAAAAAAAGACTGAATAAAATTTTCTACTTTAATGTACTAAACAGCATCAGAAGAGCAAATAAAAAAAAGTCAAGAAAAGGTACCAACAGTCAATCTTAAAAAATATTTTAACAGTAATATTTAAAACAACTTTTCCAGTCAAAATATTTTTTGAAAGACTAAAGCAAAGCATTTTTATAGTAACTGGTAAAGAACAGGTGCAAAGAGGTTTAATAGACATAAACACTCTCATGACAGCTCGGCTTTCTGAGGTGAGTATTTTTGGTAAGTGTTTTTTGAGCTAGCCCTTTCTCTCCTTTCTAAAAGGTTACATTGCTACCTTAGAACTTTTTTTTCAAACTTATACAAAGAAAATGCATCATTTTCACTCAAAAGTATCACTAAATAAAAAAGTATTTAAGAACAGATCATACAAACTTACCATATGGATTTGCATTAATATTAGTCCCAATAAGCTCCAATGTTTGTTCTAAAATTTCCGATAACGGCACTGGACTGATTTCCAGAAGCCCTGGGTCAGCATGGTGTTTCAATAGCAGCGCTATTTCAGCCTCGTAATTTACAACAGATGAGTGCCAGCAATACTGCTTACTATTTTTCTCCACAGGCACCCAACCTATGAGAAAACATTGCATTTACCAAAGTAAATTTCTGAAGTTA
Source organism: Harpia harpyja (assembly GCF_026419915.1). Classification (NCBI taxonomy): domain Eukaryota; kingdom Metazoa; phylum Chordata; class Aves; order Accipitriformes; family Accipitridae; genus Harpia; species Harpia harpyja. The sequence goes on from NC_068962.1 coordinate 7,479,333, forward strand.
TCAAATGTGTACTAGAACTGTACATGCATTAAAAAAACCCACAGTTAACTACAAACAGAAAGAGTAACAAGAAAAACCGTGTCGTACCTCAGAGGAATGCAAGTGTGACAACTATGCCTTCAGTTGAAGCCCTTTAAGTAGATTAACTACTACTTTTAACATTGGAACTAATTCTATTTCACTTCAAAAATTGAAGCCCCCCCCCCATTTTACCTGTGCTGCATCATAGGTACCTGGCATATGTCCATTCTCATCGGGCAAAGGATTGCCATTACAGAACTCTATGTCCTTTGCTGGAATCCAGGTATCTGGAACAGGCTTGAAATCCTCTTCAACATTCCAAACAAATTCTAGACATATAAATGTAACATTAAGTTTTTGGCAAACTGTTAGCCAATTTTATGTTTTGATCATCTTTCAATGCAAGTATTAAAATACCATTGATCTAAACCTTGTTTTACAGACAGTAGTCCCAGTTACTTTGTACAAGCACCGAGATCTGGCACACTCAAGCACTCTACAGTTAGGGGGTTTAAAGAAGCATAGTAGCCTTTGAGTAGTTTAAAAGTTCAAAAGTAACTACGATCAAAACATAGCTACCTAAATAGCTAACCTTATATTTAAACCAGAGCCAGAGAAGTAGAATAGAATAGACTATTTCAGTTGGAAGGGACCTACAACAATCACCTAGTCCAACTCCCTGACCAATTTAGGACTGACCAAAAGTTAAAGCATGTTCTTAAGGGCATTGTCCAAATGCCTCTTAAACACTGTCAGGCTTCTTTCTCTGTAAAGAAATGCTTCCTAATGTCTAGTCTAAACCTCCCCTGGCGCAGGTTTGAACCATTCCCATGTGTCCCATCCCTGGACCCCAGGGAGAAGAGCTCAGCACCTCCCTCCCCATGTCCCCTCCTCGGGAAGCTGCAGAGAGCAAGGAGGTCGCCCCTCAGCCTCCTTCTCTCCAAACTAGACAAACCCAACGTCCTCAGCCGCTCCTCACAGGACATGCCTTCCAGCCCTGCCACCAGCTTTCTTGCCCTCCTCTGGACGCATTCAAGGACCTGACCATCCTTCTTAAACTGTGGGACCCAGAACTGCACACAGTACTCAGGGTGAGACCGCACCGACGCTGAATACAGCGGGACGATCCCCTCTTTTGACCGGCTGGTCATGCTGTGTTTGATGCACTCCAGGATGGGGTCTGCCCTCTCGGCTGCCAGGGCACACTGCTGGCTCCTGTTGTGCCTGCTGTCGACCAGCACCCAGCACCCAGATCCCTTTCTGCAGGGCTGCTCTTCAGCCTCTCCTCTCCCAATTTATACTTGTGCCTAGCCTTACTCTGTCCCAGGTGCAGAATCCAGCATTCGGACTTGTTAAATTCCATCCCATTAATCATAGCCCAATGCTCCAATCTATCTAGATCCCTCTGCAAGGCCTCCTGTCCCTCAAGAGAGTCAACAGCACCTCCCAGTTTGGTATCATCATCACACTTGCCAATGCATTCAACTACTGCACCCAGATCGTTGATAAATGTAGCGAACAGAACTGGCCCTAGAACTGAACCCTGAGGAACACCGCTGGTGACCAGTCACCAGCCAGACGTAGGCCCATGTACTACAACCCTTTGAGCTCTGCCCTTCAGCCAGTTCTTCACTCAGTGCACCATGAACCCCCTTATCCCACAGCTGGACAACTTGTCCAGAAGGATGCTGTGAGGGGACAGTATCAAAAGCCTTACTAAAATCCAGAAAAACTACATCCACCACCTTCCCTTCATCCATGAGGTGGGTGACCTCATCACAGAAGGATATCAAATTGGTTAAAACAGGACTTTCCCTTTGTGAACCCATGCTGACTGTGCCTGATGATTGCATTAATCTTAAATGCCTTTCAATAGTACCCAGTATTATCCTCTGCATATATTTTCCAGGAACTGAGGTTAGACTAACAGGTCTGTAGTTCCCTGGGTCCTCTCTCACGCCCTTTTTGTAGACTGGCGCAACACTGGCTAGCTTCCAGTCAGCAGGGACCTCCCCAGACTCCCAAGACCTTTGGTAGATGATGAGAGGGGTCCTGCCGTAACATCCGATGACTCCTTCAGTGCTCTGGGATGAATCCCATCAGGCCCCATGGACCTGTGAACATGCAGCTGAAACAGCTGGTCCCTTAGAATTTCAGCACCCACAAATGGAAAGTCACTGTTCCCACACTCGTGGTCTTCCAACTCAGGGGGTATCAGTATTATTAAAGACTGAGGCAAAAAAAGCACTGAATGCCTCCGCTTTTTCTTCGTCCCTTTTAGTCAGATGACCATCTTCAACAAGTATCGGTCCAATGTTTCCTTTAGACCTCCTCTTGCTGTTATAAAAGGGCCTAAAAAAGCCCTTGTTATCTGAAACAACACTGGCCAGTTTCAACTCTAACTGAGCTTTGCCCTTTCATGTCTTCTCCCTGCATATACGAATCACAGCTCTGTAATCATCCTGCGAAGCTTGACCTTGCTTCCAGAGATCATACAGTTTCTTTTTCCTCTTGAGCTCTGCGAGGAGTTCCCTGTTCAGCCAAAGTGGTGTTCTGCCCTGCTTACTTGATTTACAACACAGTGGAATTGCCTGCTCCTGTGCTTCTAAAAGGTGGTTCTTAAAGACTGACCAGCACCCGGGGACTCCTAAGCCCTCAAAAGCAGATTCCCAGGGTACTCTGCTAAACAGCTCCCTGAAGAGCTTAAAGTTTGCTCTCCTGAAGTCCAGGGCAGCAACTCTACTGTCCTTTTTTCTTATTACACTGAAAATTTTAAACTCAACCATTTCACGATCACTGTGACCAAGGCAGCCACCTCCCATCACACCCCTCCCCGAGTCCTTCTCTATTCACAAACAGCAAGTCTAGGAGGGCATCTTTCCTAGTTGGCTCACTGACTACCTGTGTCAAGAAGTTCTCTCCTACAAACTTCAAGAATTTCCAAGATCTGCTCGTCACAGCCATATGATATTACCAGTTGATGTCTGGGAAGTTGAAATCTCCCGTAAGGACAAGGGCTACTGATCCAGAAATTTATCCTAAGTGCCTACAGAGTAACTCATCAGCGCTTACCTCCCAGCTGGGCGATTGGTAGTAGATACTGACTACATCATCTCCTTTGTTTTCCATTCCCCTAATCCTCAACCACACCATCGCTAACTCTAAGGGCTGTACAACCAAACCTCTCCCTTACGCATAGTGCAAGGCCTCCACCTTGCCTGCCCTGCTTATCCCTCCTGAACAGCCTGTAGCCCTCCAACCACAGGACTCAATCCACCAAGTCTCACTAATACCAATGATATTGTAGCTCTGGGAGGTGACCAATGCTTCCAGTTCATCCTGGTTTTTTCTCATACTGCGTGTGGTGGTGCACAAGCATTTCAGATATGCTCCGGAGCCCTCAATGCTCCCCGGAGGGTTGCAAATGTTCCCACTAGCACCACCACCCTCCAGTGATGCCATGCCAACCCTTACCTACTGCAGTGCTGTTGGTATCCCCTTCCCCAACTGATTCTAGTTTAAAGCTCTCTTGAAGTAAAGTTAAGACTGACATTAAGAAAAATTGAAGCAGGATCACTGACATTTCCTGTGTTAGACTATAGGTGTTTTTCCAACTGGATAACTTACATTGACAAAAAGAAGGAAAGAAATCTTCACTAACCTTTGCAATCTTCCAATGAATACAAGAATCGTTTAAACCTTTTTTCAGCTTGCTTGTTGGGTTTTCGATCCATCCTGGCCCATAGATAGGGTTGCCCTAGAGTTTCCAGAGGGATAAAAATCAGCAGTTTACTGAGGCAACCACACCCTGCAGAGTACCGAAATCAACCATGTAAAAGGCACGATAGGCCTTCTCATTTGCCACTACAGAAATCTTATATCCAAAGACACTACTTAAATTCATAAGTTAACTGCCGTATATGAATCTAAAAATCTATTCGTAGAATCGTGGCTAGTGTAATACAAAGCTTCCTTACAATTGCAGGTAAAGGCATGAACCCCAGTGATGCAACGAACCACCACAGTCTTCTCCTTTCCTCCCCACTTTCATACTTCTTTTCATCCTCCCCAAGGAAATTAGACACCCCTTATTATACAAGTTCTAGTGCGCAAGGAAGATTTTACCAATAGGAAATTTTAGAACTGGAATAGGTCCCCGATTGGCATGTTCGCTGCAACCAGACTTCCATGTATTTTAGAGAGTAAAATCTGTAACAACTTTATAAAACACCTCCTACGTTTATGGTAAGTCTTACTTTGTGGTCAAGGTGGTTAATGACACAGGAATTCACAACAGCTGTGATCCAATGGATCATACAATAAAAGTGAAAACAAAGTAAAACAAGGCTTCTAGCCAACATAAGAAATCTGCATACGGATCTTCTTTATTACCTGTATAGGTAGTTACGTAACAGCAGGTTCCGTCCACCTTTTCAGTAGGGATTGCATTGTATATATCTGCCTCTAACGCCTTCCCGGTTATAGCTTCAGTTGCCAAAACTTTAAAGGGCTGAAAAGAAGACAGGTATTTTAAACCCTCATCATGGCTGTTTCTCACATGGATCCTTGCTCCTCACAGCCGGCCTCTGTAAGTCCAGTACTACACATTATGTTGCTGATTTCTAATGCCATTGAAATACACCATTGTTTCTTCAAGACACGACAGCCTGGGAAATGCTCTAAGACAAAAGAACAAAGGCAATCTGTTTGCAAACTCTCTCCCTCTTCTCCGTTCTCAATTAGTATTTACAGATGACTTTGCCTTCCGCTGCAAATAGTGCACATAAACTAGAAGGGTCCCAGTCCAACGCTACGAAAGTTTGAGACGTGCCTTCCTCTGTTACGATGGCAATAGCGATTCACCGTGACTAGCTGCTCCAAGCTTGCAGTTTGGAGCTGAAAGTCAATAGCACCATGTTAGTGCAATACACAGACCCGTGCGATGCAAGGTGGCAAAAGCATCCTGGCATTAAATACGTAGTATCGGTGCTGCCAACTAAACACGCTTCCGCTTAAGAAGAGCAAGGAAAGAAGTGATCCAGGGGTCCGAGACAAATATCCAGCCACAACTAGCCCCCATTTCCAGGAGGGCTTCTCTAACAGTTTCCCTGCAAACATGGAATCAGTTGCGGCTGGATTCCAGTGTTTTCCTGGATAATCAGCACCCCTCCCTCCTCTCTTCCCAGCCAGCTTTGACTTGTGAGCTGGGCACTGTCTCTTTCTGCTAGCAAAACACAAAGCAGGTCCTTGTCTGAGGCAAAAAAGCCTCAAAACAGAATTCAGAAGTCACAAAGTGGGAACCTTCTACGTGCTGTCGTTGCGTTACAGGGCTGTTTTCTATTTCAGTAATCAGATGCGGCATACGTGAAGATTTTAGGAAGATTACACGAAAAAGAAAACGTTCAGGGGGGAGAGAAAACGTTCCTGTTGCTTTTCCCACCACCACCACCACCGTTGCCACCGCCGCCCCCCTTCTTCCCTAGCAGTCATCGCCCCCTGTATTACCCTTGCCTGCCCTTGAAAACCACAGAAAATAGCGTAGGCCACTTCCAGACCTAACCCCCTGTCGGCTTTTTCTGTGTGAAGGAACAACAGGGTAGGGAAGGTACCCTTACGTGACCATTACCGAGATGCTGTTGGTACCGGCGGTCAAACAATTAAGTTACCGACGTTTTGGCAACCGTTTCAGCTCTGCCACCCAGAGGGCAAACACCAGCGAGACAAAGTCACCCAGATGCAGCCGACAGACAGCATTAGGAGCCACTACTCAAACCGGGAAAGGCAAGCTGGAGGTCTACAGCTAGGCAGGGGAACGGCACCCCAGCCTGTCCCAACACTGCCTTCTGCATCTCGGGAAGAAACAGCTCTGACTGGGCTCCGCTGCTTTCACCTCGGCACGCACTCCACGTCTCGCAGCCTCCAACCAGTCCTTCCCTCAGAAGCCGGAGGTGCCAAAACAGCAGCAAAAAAAAAAAAAAAAAAAAAGAGAGGCGCGCTTGGCTTCGCCCCACGAGGCTCACAGGCCCGCGGGGACGGCAGGGCGGTTTCACACCAGCTCCCAGGGCGGTCCCCTCGCAGCGGCCTCACCCCTCGCCGTGCGTGACCGCTGCCGACACTCGGGAAAAGCACACGCCGCACCGGGCTCAGCACCCCGGACGCCCCTTGCCAGCAGAAGAGCGGGACGGAGCCGAAATGGCTCCCACGCGGCCTCTCCTTCCCGCGCGGAAGGCGGGGAGCTCTGCCGTGCATGTCGCTCAGACGCGGCCCAGCGACTCCCCCCCCCGAGCCCGAGCCCGAGCCCGAGCCCTGGCCCTGGCCCTGGCCCTGGCCCGGCCCAGCGACTCCGGCCCCGTGCCGCCCCGGGCCACCTGGCGCTCCCGCTTGGCCGACGGCTCCTCCTTCACCTCGGTCACGAACAGACACGGCACCTTCCGCTGCACCGCGCCCCGCCGCCTCATCGCCCCGGCCGCCCGCCCGCCACAGCGCCCAGCCGCGACTGCGCCTGCGCCTGCGCTCGCGGGGCGCGGCGGGAAATGGAGTCCGTCCCCGCCCGCCCGCGACGCATGTGTGCGCCGGGGCGCGGCGCGGCGTCGGCCGCCTCTCTCCGGCAGCCTCCGGCCAGGCCGTGGCTCCGTCGCTCCCCGCCGCTCCCCGCCGCTCCCCGCCGTCCAGCCCGAGCCCGAACGCGACCCCGAGCCCGAGCCCGGGCCCGGGCCCGGGCCCGGGACAGCTCCGCTCTCGGCAGCGGCGGCTCCCGCCGTGGCGCGGCCGCGCCGCGCCAGCTGTGCTCTGAGGCGCCGGCCTGAGGCGGCAGCTCGCTCCCGCGCCGCGGCCGTTGGCCGTCGTCGACCTTTGGCCGTCGACCCTCGGCCGTTCCCCGGGCCGGGCAGCCCAAGTTCCCCGGGGCTGTCTTCTCTGCTTCCCGGGGTGCCACACGCCCAGGCCGGGCACAGGGATGCCCTGTCCCCAGGGCGCCGGCACCTCTCCGGCTTCGCCTGTGCCTCCCCCGGTTCCCCAGTACACCTCGGTGTCTGTGGTGGCTTGACCCGGCGGGACGCCAGGCGCCTGCTCGCTCGCTCGCTCCCCTCCTGGGCTGGGCAGCTCCTCAGAGGGCTCCTGGGCCGAGATCCCTCGCCCGCCACCGGCACGGGCAGAGCAGACTCCGCTCGCTCGGGGACGGCCGTTCCGTTTATTGCCGATGGAAGCCCGGCAGGGCAATGAGAAGGCCAAACGCAGTCTGAAAACGCCTTCCCCCGAGCCCCGTCTGCTTCCCGGGCTCGGATTTGCTCCCGACTTCTCTCCCTCCTCCCCCCGAGCGGCGCAGGGGAATGGGGGTTGCCGTCAGCTCCTCACGCGTTGTCCGGGCCGCTCCTTCCTCCTCACGCTCTTCCCCTGCACCAGCGGTGCCAGACGGTCCTCCTGCCACGGGAGACGGTCCTCCTGCCACGGGAGACGGTCCTCCTGCCACGGGAGACGGTCCTCCACGAACCCCTCCAGCATGGGGTCCTTCCTGCGGGCTGCAGTTCTTCGCAAGCTGCTCCAGCGTGGGTCCCTTCCATGGGCTGCAGTCCTTCAGGCACAGACTGCTCCAGCGTGGGGGGTCACAAGTCCTGCCAGCAAACCTGCTCCAGCGTGGGCTCCTCTCTCCACGGGGCCGCAGGTCCTGCCAGGAGCCTGCTCCAGCGTGGGCTCTCCACGGGGTCACAGCCTCCTTCAGGGTACATCCACCTGCTCCAGTCCTCCACAGGCTGCAGGTGGAGATCTGCTCCACCGTGGACCTCCGTGGGCTGCGTGAGGAGGACAGCCTGCCTCACCGTGGTCTTCCCCACGGGCTGCAGGAGAATCTCTGCTCCGGCGCCTGGAGCACCTCCTCCCCCTCCTTCTGCACTGACCTGCGGGTCTGCACGCTTGTTTCTCTCCCATACCCTCACTCTGCTCTCCGGCCGCAGTTTCTGAGTCCCGGCAACTTTTTTTCCCTTCTTAAATATGTTATCAAAGAGGTGCCGCGACCGTTGCTGACGGGCTCGGCCTTGGCCAGCGGCGGGTCCGTCCTGGAGCTGGCTGGCATGGGCTGCGTCGGACGTGGGGAAGCTTCTAGCGGCTTCTCTCAGAAGCCACCCCTGTGGCCCCCCACCGCGCTACCGAAACCTTGCCACGCAAACCCAATAGAGAATTAATTCTTCCTGACCGTACCTTCTTCTGTGCCTCCTTCAGGCAGGGCCATGCAGCTACAAAGAGCCCCTGTTTGGATAGCTCTTGGCAGTGTTAACACTGCCTGCCGATGGCTGCTCCTGCCCCCAACAGTGCATTATTCATGGCCCTCATCTGCTCTCCTGAATTTTCCTTCCCCTACGCCCCCCAGTCAGTTGCAGGGGTTACAGAACTGTGGGAGCCTTTTCACATCGCTTCTCCGCTCGCAGGTCTCGCCAGTACTCCCCACCTCCATCCCAGTCAGCAGTTTCATTCGGTACTGTGGTGACGTCATTCCTGTCGAAATCCCCTTCTTCCAGTGACAAAGTCCCGGTGGCCAGGCATGCGGTATTTCCCTTCGCAGTTAGTCTTCAAGGGGCCACCCGCTGATACTCGAGTTACAAACAAGTTGATAGGCTCCTTAGAGAGACGAGGAGGCTTCCAGTCGTCTCAACGGCTTCGTACTTCTTCCCCAGCTTGGCTGAGCCAGCCTTGTACCGCTTGTGCCCACGGGGTCACTGGCGCCCGCTTCTCACGTACGCATCGGTCACCATGCCCACCGGCAGACCAATGGCGTACAGTACAGGTGTGCTCCGGGGATGAGTCCGTCCAGTCCAGTGGTGCTGGTTTTTCCCAAGGAACCACCAGTCACGTGCACTTCTGGCGGTGCTAGGAACCACTACTCCTCTTTCTTGAATTCTGCCTTGTGTCTACCTCCCTTCTCTTTGGCTTCATCTGTATCCTGATGATCTTCAAGCGATGGCATCCTTCTCTCCTGAGCTTGCGGCTCCTTATCCTTTCTGCGCTGCCTTTGATGTTTCACTTGAAACGTTCCCAGGCTTTGATCTAACAGTGCTCTGAAGCGTTCACCTGCGAGTCACTGGTGTCTCTCAGTGTTGCAAATCTGACCCCCTGTCCTGGGGATGACCGTATGCCTTACCATTTGCCGGGACTGAAACTTTCTTTCCCCCGCGAGGTATTTTTTGGTCAGAGGCAGCCTAGGACCTGCGTGGGAACAGAGGTGTTAATTAGGGACACAAGCGTACGCTGCTCTTTCTGCTTTAGCCGTGGCAGTGGCCATCGTGGAAGCAAGAAAAAGCAATGAACCCCAACAGTGGAAGCAGTTAACAGCCAACAGTGTACTGGCAGGAAGGAGCAAGCTCCTCCGTCCAACAGTAAGAAAAAACACATTGGGCACCAGGATTTTGGTTTAAAAAGTAGTCAAAGAGTAAGATTTGTCTTTGTGGTATCAAAGATTTGTTTCCAAGACCACAGTTCCTGCGGCAAGGAGTTGGGCATTATTTAAACCCTGACAGATGGCTTTGCTCCGTTTTACATTAAAGAGGCACCGGGAGACTCTTTGAAAGGGTCCAATCTTCCCTATTTTACTCTGAAGCAATGGAGATAAACGAAGATGTTCAAGCCGGACAGGTCCCAGAGCACCACCATGCTGATGTCATGAGCTGGAGGAGCCCTTGGCAACAGCGGAACGCTAACATTCTATACCGGACAACAACTGCCTTCGTAGGTTCCACAAGCCAGGAGAAGGCAGCAGCTCCTTCGTTCAAGTGTCTTTTGGCGTCTGGTGAAGTTTTGTTTCAAAGAAGCAGCTCGGCTAAGGTTCTGAAGGCCCAGATTTCGAAAGAAAACTACCGCTTTCAGGCTAAGATTACGATTTGCCTGGATGTTGACAGCTTTAACGGTTTGACGTATGTTCCGCCAGTACTAAGAGAGTGGAGGAGAAGCACCAGAGGTGAAAATGGCTGCAGTTGGGAATGACCGTTATTCCCATTTTCACTCCCCCTATGCACAGGTAAATGCTGTAGATTTTAGAGTGGTTTGTGTCCTTGATTTTCTCGATATACCCATGCTGACAGGGAGGCTCATTATGTAATATTTGCGTCCATTACTGCATCCATTTCAGCACCGGGGATTTAGGTGTCAGTGCCTGGGAGGTGGGCTTTGGCTCCAGACCCCAGCGTGTCTCAGGGGATGGCCCACTTGTACTGACTCCAGTCCAAAAGTGGCACGCTTTGGAGATGCTGCTCCTAGACCCAGCTGTTAATGTCTGGAACTGGGTGAAACTTACCTTCAAGTATTCAAATAGTTCCCAGCGTGACTTTGTTTTCCTTTAAAAAACCGCACACAAACTCCTGCGGAAATGACCAGCAACCTGGCATTTCCAGCTCTCGGCTGGGATGGAGTTCATATCCAGGACATAAACCTGAGTTCACATGTTCAGGGTAATGGCCATGAGCACTTGCCTCTTTGGGATTATGAGTTTATCATGTGCTTGAGGAAGATACCTCAGGTTATAAGGAGAAGTGAATTCCATAGTCGGAGATGACGCTAATATCTGTAAACTTCAATAAGGCAGAGATACAGAAAAATAATTTTAAGTATGACTAACGAAAGTGACTCTCATTGTGAAAGTGCTTTCTCTCCAATATTGTGCAGACTTTTTAGCTGGCCACATATTGAGCGATAGAGGGAGAGCAGCAGTGGGAGTGTATCTATGAGGAAAGCAGCAATAATTAAACAAATCCTGTAGATATTCTTTTGCTGCCATGAGGCTTCTGTTTGTCTTGTATAAAAACAGCTGGGAGATGCTGTGAGCAGAGAGTAATGACAGTTGTCTCACAACATCAAATCCTGAGTATTTGCAGTAACTTGCAAATGCTTGTCACCGTAGTACCGTTACATGTGGACTACTGCGTCATCTCCCCCATGAATCAAAACCAAAATGTTTCAAAAGAGGAGATTCACGTTTAAGGCAACCGCTAGGTTATGGGAATCTCGTGTGACTTACCCACAAAGTCATTTTCCTCATGAGGGTTCCAGGTGCAGGTTCTGCCACTGTGAAAAACCTCTTGGCTGTGATTCTGAGGGCTCCTTACGGAGACAGGGGAGATGTTCACATCTGTTTGGCAGATTGAGAGATATTGAAATAAAGGTAGAAAGGAGCAAGTCTCTTCAAGCACGGTTTTTAAGTCTGAAAACAAAAGTGACTTTCTTCTGCCGAGTTGACGTTCCCAATGGGAACTGGAACAAAAGATTTTCTCCCGTGTTTTGAAATCCAAGTCTGACAAGTCTGTACGAGGCTTGCAAGTTCCCAACTTTTTAGTTTTTCAGGTTTTGTTGGGAATCTTTCTGGGTTTTGTTTCTTACTCTTTATTTTCCCAAGGACCCGGGTCCTTTAACGGCAGGAGAGCACTAGTGTTAAGATTGGCACTTGTACAGCAGATTTCATCTTGAGATTGACCTGATTATCCCATTGTGCAGGAAAGGAAACTCCGCCACGTGTCCATTAAGTGACTAATAGATTTTTTTTCTTCCCAGCATCTCAGGAAAAGTCTGCGGTGCAGTAAGCACACTGCTTTACTCCTGTTCTTGTCTGGGAACAGTTGTACCTCATGAAAGCTCCACTGACCTAACTCAAGACAGCTTTATAGCTACCTGGAGCTTAAGATAACTTTAGAGATAACTTTAGAACTTCTAAAATGTCAGAACGTGGTCCCACAAAATCATAGTCAGGTGTTCACAGCGGTACACCATGTACGAAGCCATTTAGTCCATTTTTATTGTTATATTTACAGTATCTGAAAACTGTTTTCTCCTGCAGCGAACGTACAGCAACGTCCCCTGTTTCTGGGAAACACAACCCGTAGGCTGTGTGAGGTTCAACTGTGCCTTCCATCATAGCAAGCCTCGTAATATAAATGGACTTTTTTTGCCACCTACCAACAGTGAGTAAAAATATTTTCTCAACAATTTGTGCATTAGAGCAAGTAAATACACAAAAATGTCCTTCCGGTGCTTACGTAATATATATTAAGGCCCAGAAATGTACCGTGGCAAATCAATCAGGTACGACCTGCTCTCCCAGCAAGTTGAAGGCCAAGAAAGGAATTGTATTGGCATTTGAATAGGGTTGCCACGTGAATTTTTTTAGCTCTCATGTTGCGGATCTTCGGAACTATCAGGGACGTAAAAGATGAAGTCACAAGTGGCAATTTAGGTTGCTGAGACCCGTGGAGTAAAAATATTGCTTTCCTTGGGTATTTGCTAGATGAAATCCCTCTAGCAGTGAAAACGGTTAGTAGGCAGGTAATCATTTAAGAGAAATGAAAAGTAGTGTGTGTGGTGGGGGGAGGAGGTTGGTAGGGCCACTAGCAGCAACATCTGTTGATAGAGCACAACATGTTACATGGATGAGACACCCGTTCTATAGATAACATAAGATTACAGTGCCGTGTGCGCAGATGTATTTCCAGTTCATCGTTCTGAATAAGCCTTTCGGGCTTGAACACTGGGTGCAGGCTACTGAAGTACGGTAATAGTGTGTAACGCAGCACAACTCTTTAGGGAAAAACCCGCCATTTGAAGTTGTTTTTTTTCCTCAGTCCTTTCAAAAAGGAGCTCTTGTCTGCCAGGAGTCCTGGTAGACAGCTGGAGCCTGGAACAGGGTAAGAGTCCAGGGCAGGGAACCAAGACAGCTGTCAGAAATCAGGCGGAAAGAGGAGTGAGAGCAAGGCAGCATGACTTGTCATGGATGCACGAACAAGTGGACTAAACCAGAGTTGTTCGTGGGCCTTATCTCCAGAGCTGGAGACAGGTGTCATAAGAGAAGTCCACAAAGACCTCTAGTCAGAAGCAAACACCTTCTGTTCCTGAAAATCGCCCAGGAAAAGGTAGCCTGTCATACCTGGGCATGTGGAGCCTAACTAACCACACAGGACCAAGGCAAGAACTTGAGTGCTGTTTCTATGAGTGCCCTTATGGCTTTTAGTAGAGTTCCCACAGCCACAGCATCAGTCCCTGGCACCTAGTGCTGTCGTAAACATCACATAGGCACGCTTTTGGGTGCGGTGTGAGTCAGAGACCGTGCCCAAGAGGCACTGTGGACGAGGGTATCCTGCATAAGAGCAACATTCAACAATCCGAACGAGAAAATGGACCCAAGCCTTTTACTTTGTACTGCAGTACGTATAAATTCAAAGTCCGTGTGCTGCACAATAACATTGCAAACATTAAAACTGCATTTATTCGTTTCAATACTTACAAATCTTGTTAAACTAATTCAAGCCTGATTTGGCTTACCCTCCCCAGAGCTAATAATATCCTGTTCTGGACAGTGAAAAAGGCTCTATGAGGTTAAAATGTTGTATCTTACTTTCTCTTGCAGGAGATAGGACAAATCTGATCTGCAGTAGCGTTATTAAAACGGGTCTAATACGATATGCATGCTGCTCATAGGCAAGCAAGAGATGCACAAGAATAACAACAACTGGACTAAAAGAAAATGCCCATGCTTCATCTTTTTCTTTAAAAGTGGAAAAAATACCCAACTTCAATCCTGATTGTATTTATAGTTGCAAACTGGTCGGCTTGAACAGTACAAACAGGCTCACCATTTTTCATCATTTTTATTTTCAGTCTGTTGCATTTCCTGGCTCTCCCAAAATGCTATCCCAGTACTGAAATACTTTTGTGGCAAACATTATGGGTAAATTCCTAAGGAAAAGAGTATCTCTCCCGATTGTCTTCTAATTAAGTGTACATTATTTTCATGAACTTCATATTCCTTCTCAAAATCTACATTTTGGACTGAGTAAGAAAGAGAGCTGTCATTCAGAAAATTCTGATAGAAAAAAAATGTCTACAAGCCAAAAATAGGTAATCCCGTGCTTAGCGCTGCTAAATTCCTCACAATTGATGCCATGGGGAGGGATACAGGCCTGCCTATTACTCGGCATGTTTAAAATATTTTCACAGGTGGGGTCCTAAACTGCCTTACTCACTTCAGCCCAGGTATTACTAATCGCATGTTTCCCCATGCTGTAAATATCTACCTGTTTTTTCACACCTTCTGTAGTGGGAAGATGCTCTTTTGCCAGCCTCTGCAGAAGATTTTTCCTAAAAGGCACAATCTGTCTATTTAACGACTCCTCCAGCATGATAATGATTTCAAAACTATACCTGCTGGTCTGAGCCTGGATTTGATATTCTAGTTCCCGCCTAACAAAATAAATATAATGCTCTTTTCTGCAGGTGCCCCACTGCAACAGGGTGTCCAAGGAGGGATTCTGCATCCAGCGCATCGTCAAGAATTACTCAGAACTCAAAAGAATATTGTACTACCAATTCATCCTCCAGTGATTATAAACATCAACGACGATGACGATGATGAAGAGGACGATGAAGAGGAAGAGAATTGTAAGCGGGTTTTTTCTTCCTTTGACACAATTGAGACGACCATCAAATACTCTTCAAATTTCTCAAAATTCAGGGGCCAAATTACAGGTTTAGGAGGCACTGCTTTTCTGGGAAACAAAAGCAGGGGCTGTACACACTCGTCACTGAAGGTGAAGTCACAGGTTTGTTTACAAAAGACAGTTGCGTGACTTCAACTTAAGTAATTTGTTCGACTGACTTCCTAAACCCTGTAGGCAGTCTCATTTTACTACAGGAAGTTCGTCTTAAAACTAGCAAAGAGAACCCATACAAAACTCTTCACTAGTTTAACTGAATGTGAATGTGTATATATTTATTTTCTTTTCTTTTTCCATTTTTTTTCCATGTCATTAAACCGTTGCCTGAGAGACCAGAGATGCATAGGGAAGGAATGAATTGCACATTCCCAGAGACTGAAAGTGAGAGACGAACCTACTCTCACGCGTGCACGCTGCACATTACTGTGCTAGTTCTCAGGCAGCCCCAAGCTGCTTTTCACTTTCCCCCTGCCCTTCAGGTTGGCTGGCAGGGCTGCCCGTTAGTGCTTCCTAACTCGGCTTCAGTCTGAGTAAGCCACGTCAACTTAAATGGTATCAAAAGCAGGGCTCTGCTAGCCTTAGGAGCCTTCACTGAGACAGGTAAGGAGTGCTCGCTTCAGCAGCTCCGCCGGCAGACATTACACAGCAGTAACTTTGGGCAGAGGTTTTGCGACAAGCACTCCCTGGTGACATGTTTAATCGGAAGATTTCCTTTTGGGTGTAAATGAAGGATCATTTTCCAAATGAGCACTAAAGGTGGTTTGGAATCCTTTTAAATCAACAAACATTAGCTTCTTAGTATGGGTTGTAACTGCAGTTCCATTGCACTTGGAAATACCCAGTATTAAGGAATCATTTTTCTGTCCAGAAGCAGAGGTCACAGTCAGAAAAAAACCCAACCGTGACCAAAATGAAAGTCACTATGGTCCTTGATTATCAAGAATTGTTGAAGGTCTTTGTAAAGCTACCTGGTAATCTTTTAAAAATATTTCCTACAGGTGTTCCTGAGTGGGTGCCTAGGACTGCTGCAGATCTTGAAGAGGAAAGAGCAATAAAGGAAATATGCTATAAGTCTGGTAAATATGAAACTAGTCACTCTTTCCTAAACAGCAATGCTGCCAATATAGTAAACTTTGGGTTTTTTTTTTTCCCCTCTTGGGGTATGTTTAGGAGAGTATTACGGGATTCAGTACCCCCACAAACACCAATCAACAAAAACTGTGTCTGCACCTCGGGAAAATGAGCTATTGCCCTTGGAAGCTACTGAGCAACACTTGCAGAAAGGCAAGTACTTTTCATCTTCTTGGACAATGTTTACCACTTTTAAAATTACTGTCACAGGGAGAAACTATTACATAGCTTGCCCCTCCTCCTCGCTTCTTTAATTTAGTGACAATAAAAGACAGCCTATTACAAAGAGGATAAAAAAACTTACTTAATTTTCCCCCATACAGATATACATAAATAGTGTCACACATGTGGTGACTACCTGCATCGACTGTAGATGGAAAAGGTAGAAATGGGCTATTAACCCTATGTGTACTTTCCTGAGATACACAACATAGGTCTTTCATGTAATTTTTCTTCACGGTCAAGATTTATGTAGTCTAACTTTAACCACCCTAAGGCGAGGTGTGTAGCTGAAATGTCTCATCCGGGATCTCTGTTGTTAAATGGAGAGACAGGCACTCTTACGGGGCTGTTTATTGCATCGTAAGATAGTGCCACAGGAAGGTGAGATGAGTCACTTGCCCAGAGGTGTTCGCGCTCTCTGCGGGCTGTCTTGGGTGTCTAGATGATGAAATGTAGTGACACCGCAAACTTTTCTATAACTAAATTGAGATTAAGTAAATACCCCCTTTAAGTGTCTTCTAAAAGACAGTAACAAGAGAGTTCCATTTTGTTTTGACTGTTGGGCTTGATCCGACATAATTAAGGTCAAAGGAATACAAATTAATACATATTTACCCCCTTCATTAGGTTTCGCCTTCGTTCTTGAGCAAGTGACAGGACTGAAAGAAATCTGTATTCGTTTTTTTACTGAATAAGTAATATATGACGCCATATTAGGAGAGAGTTATGTTCTTAAGGTAACAAGACACCAGAGCAATCAGTAGATCAGTCATCAAAAATCGCTGGGCAGAAATAAGACCTGCTACTTTTAATCAAAAAAATAATAGTTGTTGTGTATTTCGTGTAAATTTCAGGGATAAAATCTTGATAATACTGTTTTATGTAAAACAGATTTGAATAGGATGATGTGCTAATACAAAAAAGGGAATGGAAAAATTGTCTCCATGTCATGCACTTTTAACTGACGCTTTTTCCAGCCTAAATTGCTCAATAGAACTGGGCAGAATTATTTCTTTCTTACTTCTACACCTAAAATGTTTCATATTAAAATAGCTTTGATAAGCTATTTCTGAAAAAGTATTTAGATATATTTAGACTACGGATGAGGGATCAGTAACAAATACATGAATACACCTTGTAATATATGTCTTTATTTATCATTAGCTACATTCAGGAAAAAGCAGAGAGTACAGTATTCATGAAGATTTTCTAATTCATAATGAGAAGAATTCTGAGCCAGCACTGGTCAAAGCCATTGTACGAGTTCAAAGTAGCATTAGTCTTTGTGTTTACAGTCACTTTTTGACTTTGCTTTCAAGATTTTGTGACCATGAACTCTGTGAGAGGAAATATATCATTGCATTTTTTGATATGAAAATTTTGCGTGCTTTTTAAAGCAGTAAATACGTGCTATTTTAATCCCGCAGAAACCAACCACACTGAGCTGGTAAAAAGCCATCACTATCAAGAAGTACAGGAAGAGAAAGGGATATCTGAGGAGCCAAGAAATTCACCTAATACAGGAACAGGCAAAGGTATTTTGAGAAAATAGTTGCCTTCCTCATTGTTGCTTTTTAAACTGTTAGATGATTTAGCACTACCTACTAAATTTCTGTTCTTGGTGTCCAATATGGACAATCCATATTTCAACTGGACTATCTCATCTTCCAGCCCCCAGTCTCCTGCAATAGGTCAAATCTGGAGTAGTAGCACAACATTATTGCTTAAGTTTGTTCTTTCACTTTTAGGAATTCGCACTTCAGACCCCAAAGCCAAACCAAGGTACCGACCAAGGGGTCAAAGGAAGGATGATCAAACTGCTTCTTCTTATATTCCTTATGAGAGAGAAACTGGAAGAAAGACTGACTTTAATTCTTCAGAACCTCGAAGATCAGCACTTGCATTGTACCCTACTGTCACCATCACCCAAGAACCAAAGTTCAACGGGTCTACAGGTGGGTTCCTGCTCACAGAGGAGTCTTAAAATGCCTCAGACGTACCTGTCTGTATCACACTGCTTTTGATTTTGTTCCTGCAGGTGAATATGAACTGATTTATGGCTAAAAATGGGCAAGAGTAAATTTGATCCAGCATAATTTTCATAAATAGATTGCAGCACTATCCACAGACAGAAATGTAAAGCTTCATAAAGCTTTACAATTAGTCCGACAGAATATTCACAAACAATAATAGAGCCACCTTCATAGCAGGAATTCACTTCTCTGCCCAGCAAAGAGGGATGAATGCAACGATGTGCCGACGGGCACAAATACACTGATCCCCACTTTTTACAGCATCTTTTATGTGATTTATTCTTTGGAAATATTTAAGAAGCCTCACAATAGTCCACCTTTAACTTCTCAGCCTACTGCAAATATTGATAGTAGTAGCAGTAATTGTGCAGTAGAATTTCAGTTTCCTTTCAAGAAGGGCTTCTCGTTCAACTTTTTTCCTCCCAGCAGGGGATGAAAGAATGGTCTTGCTTTGCATGGTATTTTTCCACACCTGGGATTTCACTGGAGTTTGGATTGGGCTGGATTTATGATTGTTTGGGCTTTAAACCAGCCCCCAAACTGAAGCAGAAGTACAGAATTTCTGCTGCATTCTGGCCTGAACTGAGGGGAACCAAAAGCGCTTATTTACATTAGCAGGAGAAAGGGAAGAACAGGCAAAGCCACGTCTCCCTGCAGAGTAGCAGGGGCCAGGTGAAGAGCACTGTGGTTGCTTCATACTGCAGCTCCCCTTGTGAAGTTCTGTTTGTAGTTTGAAGCGGGCTTACCTGCGCGACCAAGGCTCTTCCAAGTTTAGCCGCATCATTTGTAGTATTTTGTTACGTTCACAAACCGCCCGTGTCCAGGATGCACCTAGATGCTACAGACAGAAGAGGTAATTCGTCGTTCAGCCAGAAGGTGTCCTTCGGAGTGCATTGGTCTCCATGGGCTCAACCGTGGATGTTGCAGGGGTCCATGTACCACCTGTGCAGTGCAGAGAAAGGATGTATATGGGCAGGTAGTCAGCACTCAGAGGACAGTAGTGCATGAGGGGATTGTGTTCAGGGCTGCATTTAAGACAGTCTGAAAAGACAGATACATTCAGAGATGTTTCCCCAAAGCATTGCCTCAGCTGAGTTCTCAGAGGCTTTAGGTACTATGATGACATGCATCTTGAAAACACCATAAACTCAATTGGATAGGGCTCATAAATATCATTCATGAAAAGTGAGGGACTAAAGAATGAGCAGGTAATTTGTAGCTGGCTCTTTACTTTGCACCCACAGTCTTCTTCAACCTGTGCATTATGGTATTTTCTTAGAAAGCGTGAGAGTTAAGCGTCAGGTGCTCAGTTACAAAACTGCACTGAACCAATCGCTAGCTCGTCGAGGCGGGGGGGAAGAGAATGGCAGTGCCATTCCGTGTGCTGCTTACACACAAGCAGCTAAAACCTTCTTTCTGTTGCCTTTCCAGGTGATGGTAATGCAATTCCTACAAAATTGAATAATACAAAGAGAGAAGGACAGACTAAAGGAAGGAGAGGACCAACAGAGAGTATTCCCAGAACAGATTGCAGATCCTCTGAAAACGGAGGTAATATACTTTAGCATCAGCTTCTCATTGCTGAACATCACATGGTCGATAAAATAACTGATTGTATTTGGATTCGGCTGTCCACAAAGACCATTTTTTGAATCTTGTCTTCCAACCTCCTGCAATAGGTCAAATTTTGAGTAGTAGCACAACATTATTGCTTAAGTTTGTTCTTTCACTTTCAGGAATTCGCACTTCAGACCCCAAAGCCAAACCAAGGTACCAACCAAGGGGTCAAAGGAAGGATGATCAAACTGCTTCTTCTTATATTCCTTATGAGAGAGAAACTGGAAGAAAGACTGACTTTAATTCTTCAGAACCTCGAAGATCAGCATATGTAGTCTACCGTACTGTCACCGCCACCCAAGAACCAAAGTTCAGTGGATCTACAGGTGGGTTCCTGCTCACAGAGGAGTCTTAAAATGCCTCAAATACACCTGTCTGTATCGCGCTGCTTTCCATTTGTCCCTGCATGTGAATATGAACTGATTTATGGCTAAATATGGGCAAGAGTAAATTTGATCCAGTCTAATTTGATCCAATCTAGGTAGACTGCAGCACTATCCACAGACAGACATGTAAAGCTTTATAAAGCTTTACAGTTGGTCAGACAGAATATTCACAAACAATAATTTAGGTACCTTCATAGCAGGAATTCACTTCTCTGCCCAACAAAGAGGGATGCATGCAATGTTTTTCCGATGGGCACAAATATACCAATACTCTCACCTCTGGATGATTGGGGTTTATTTTCATCTGTCACTTCATCAAAAAATTTAGTGGTAAATAATTTCAGTGATCATAAGTTAAGAAATTGATTTCACCTTGCCAGTTTCCGTCATCTCTCTTGAGCTGGGCTGAATCTCCACCTTGAGGTGCCTCCCTGTCTTAATTTCCAATAAAAGGAACCTCCTTCACACAGAGTAACTCCTACTTTCAGATGAACAAAGGTAAGCGAAATGAGTCCCAACATCACTGCTTCGTCTTGGGCAGGAATGGTTGCGGTTTTTTTCTTTTAATGGTTGCTTTGATTAAATGTGGACAGATTGGCATAGAGGTTACAGAGAGAACATTCTTAATGCGAACAATACATCTTACCACATTTCCAGGTTAAAAAAAAGCATAGAGCATTTAAAAAAAAAAAGATGACCAGCATTTTTGTCATAAGAACAGCTGTTACCATTTTCGCTACCTTTCTTTCCAGCAGTACCTGAGCCACGTGGTTGGAAAGGCTCCAAGCAAAAGAATCAGTTTGACACTAATAGAAGATTTTGGACCCAAATGGAAAACTATGGTAATACTTACTTGTTCGGCATGAACTGAAAATTTTAGGATTATTGTGGAATTAATAATTTGAATGAATGGAATTAAGCTGGAATTAACAGAAACCCAGAGCATTAATAACATTATTTTTTAATCAAATTTTACAGAAAATGGTTAGTCATTAGGCAGCTTACTCTCCTGCACAATCAGCTGTCTAGCACAAAAAACATAATATTGCCTTGCATCTAGGGCTTTCCCAAGCAGGGATAAAACAGGAGATTAGTTTACAGATTAGTTTAATGTAAAAGCAACTGATGCCTTTGGGAAGATTTTCAACACAGGACCATTCACTTTGTTAAAGTCAAGGGTGTCCGTGGCAGAATCGCCTCATTTGGAAGATCCTGTGAGCCTCACGCAAATGCCGCAAGGTGACAAATGATCTCTAAAGTACTAGAGAGAGAGTCCGTATTTAATACTAGCTGGTATTTCAGCGGTGAATACAATTCACCCGATGCATTCATTGATACTTCAGCTAATGTAATATTTAATTCACATACTGGACCAAGAGAGTCTTTCCTGAGATCGTAGCTGAAATTAAGAAACAACGTCTATGTTTTTTCTACAGACAAGTATACTTCAGGATCTTACAATGCACCAACTCAAAGGAAAAGAAATCCACATGCAAAAACGTTCTCTAAGTCTAAAACAACCATTCAGGTAACTGTTTGATAGAAATTGTTACAGTTCAGTCTTTTTAGCAAAAGGGACGTGTCTCTCCCCGCCTAGAACATGTAAAAGTGCTCTTAAAACTTCCCCAACCAAAACCCGCAAGAGTCTAAGCAATGCTGAGTAGTCTGAAAGAGCAGTTAATGGTTTCGTTTGTTTGCAGACATGTACTTTTGCCCGGTTAACTAAACTGTGGTTTCTCATTTTTTACAATATTACTGACGAGAAAGCAAAATACGTACCTGCCGTTAAAGCGAGGAACTACAAGAAGTGGGTTTTGGCCTGTAGCACTGCACAAAGGACAGCAGAGACTACAGGAGTGTGATCTATTTGTCTTGCTGGTTGACTGCTCGCGAAGCATCTGCAATCGCTGAACGACGATCAGCCGAGGTCCAAATTCATAAAAGGACTCGGGCTACCAAACGTTCACAAGACACCCTAAGGACCATTAATACATTTTACAGCTGTCTTGAAAGCAGAGATTAGAACCCGTATCTCGTGTTCCTCAGATGAATGGCCAAACCTTTAGTCTGCAGTCCGTGCTTCAGTGTGACATTTCCTTATCTCCAGTCTCTCTGTGTCACCCACGGACCTAACAGGTTGTTTGCTCTGCGGTTGCACAGTTCGAAATGTGAACTAGCAGAGCATCCTCATAGTTCTGGCAAGCTTAGCCTTCTAGCTTGCTATGAAAGTGCTTCCCTGAAAGGGCAAAGAGATAAGTTTGAACCCTGTTGAGCACTGCCTTTTCTTGGATGAATGCTTTTACTGCTACTTTATTTTATAGAAGATTGTCAGTAACACTTTTTCCAAGTGGTCTTGTTGGTTTTTGGAGAGTATGAGTCTGCTCCAGGAGACTAGTCCAAAGCGGGTGGCTCAGAAAAGTGCAACTTTGTAATTTTGTGTTTCAAAGCTCTCCAGATGGCCCAGTTGTCAGTATTCCTATGAGTTTACCCAGGGCACTTCCAAACACAGCATTAGGCCATTTTGATTCCAGTCTGAGATGCAAATTCTGTTGAGGCACCACATAGATGAAAAGCACCTAAAACCACCTTCTGTAATCCCTCACCAGGCTTGCTACCATATTTGGTTTCTTTGTGCAAGTACCACATGGTTCTCAAACATCTGCTTGGGAAGGTTTTAGAGGGAAAATACTTGAACAGAACATTTTGAAACATGGGTGAATTATATTAGGATGAAATATTTTTATTTCTGTTGCTTCTAGAAGTGTTGAAAGTTTACTTCTTAAAATGTTTCTGAAAGAGCAGATAGTTTTACTCTAATAAATTATGCACAAAATGTTCTTCATATTTCTTTTGACAACAGAGCCAAGAAGACATAGACGTGAATAGAAGAGGAGAACGGTATATAGACAGAAGAAAGAGAGGAAGCAAGTAATTCAATTTACCAATAAAATTTAAATTGAAATAAGGATATTATCAACTGGAAAATCCAAAGATGATAAAATTACAAATTCCAAAAATAAGGTGCAGCAAGTACACAGTAACATTTCAAAACTGATAAAAATGGAAATTAAAAAAGTGTGCTCTTGTGGTGGGTTGACCCTGGCTGGACGCCAGGTGCCCACCAAAGCCGCTGTATCACTCCCCTCTCAGCTAGACAGGGAAGAGAAGATATAACAAAAAGCTTCTGGGTCGAGATAAGGACAAGGAGACACCACTCAACCAATTACCGTCATGGGCAAAACAGACTTGATTTAGGGAAAATTAATTTAATTTATTGACAATCAAACCAGGGTAGGGTAATGAGAAATTAAACTAAAACTGAAAACACCTTCCCTCCACCCCTCCCTTCTTCCCAGGCATAACTCCACTCCTGAATTCTCTACCTATCCACCCCAGTGGTGCAGGGGGACAGGGAATGGGGGTTATGATCAGTTCAGCACATGTTGTCTCTGCCGCTCCTTCCTCCTCTGGGGGAAGGCTCCTCACACTCTTCCCTGCGCCAGCGTGGGGTCCCTCCCACGGGAGATGGTCCTCCACAAACTTCTCCAATGTGGGTCCTTCCCACAGGCTGCAGTCCTTCAGGAGCACACTGCTCCAGTGTGGGGGGTCACAAGTCCTGCCAGCAAACCTGCTCCAGCGTGGGCTCTCCACGGGGTCACAGCCTCCTTCGGGCGTCCCCCTGCTCCGGCATGAGGTCCTCCACAGGCTGCAGGTGGAGATCTGCTCCACCGTGGACCTCCAGGGGCTGCGTGAGGAGGACAGCCTGCCTCACCGTGGTCTTCCCCACGGGCTGCAGGAGAATCTCTGCTCCGGCGCCTGGAGCACCTCCTCCCCCTCCTTCTGCACTGACCTGCGGGTCTGCACGCTTGTTTCATCTAAGAATACAGCTATTAGATTTTTTTTTATGCAGTTCCTTTACATTCTGTGAAAATGCTTAGACCTGGAACTACTATTTTTCCTATCCATCCTTGCAAGTTATCCTAACAGCAAAGCTCAGAAGCTAGAACTCACTTGTGCTCACACCTCATTTTTCTTTTGTTGTAAGGCTTTTAAAGGGAGAAGCCATAACCAAAATTTAGCTTAAATTACATTTCCTTAAAAAATATACATAATATTTAATAATTTAAAAACTGCAACTTATGACTAACTCCAATGATGCAAAAAAAGACTGAATAAAATTTTCTACTTTAATGTACTAAACAGCATCAGAAGAGCAAATAAAAAAAAGTCAAGAAAAGGTACCAACAGTCAATCTTAAAAAATATTTTAACAGTAATATTTAAAACAACTTTTCCAGTCAAAATATTTTTTGAAAGACTAAAGCAAAGCATTTTTATAGTAACTGGTAAAGAACAGGTGCAAAGAGGTTTAATAGACATAAACACTCTCATGACAGCTCGGCTTTCTGAGGTGAGTATTTTTGGTAAGTGTTTTTTGAGCTAGCCCTTTCTCTCCTTTCTAAAAGGTTACATTGCTACCTTAGAACTTTTTTTTCAAACTTATACAAAGAAAATGCATCATTTTCACTCAAAAGTATCACTAAATAAAAAAGTATTTAAGAACAGATCATACAAACTTACCATATGGATTTGCATTAATATTAGTCCCAATAAGCTCCAATGTTTGTTCTAAAATTTCCGATAACGGCACTGGACTGATTTCCAGAAGCCCTGGGTCAGCATGGTGTTTCAATAGCAGCGCTATTTCAGCCTCGTAATTTACAACAGATGAGTGCCAGCAATACTGCTTACTATTTTTCTCCACAGGCACCCAACCTATGAGAAAACATTGCATTTACCAAAGTAAATTTCTGAAGTTATCAAATGTGTACTAGAACTGTACATGCATTAAAAAAACCCACAGTTAACTACAAACAGAAAGAGTAACAAGAAAAACCGTGTCGTACCTCAGAGGAATGCAAGTGTGACAACTATGCCTTCAGTTGAAGCCCTTTAAGTAGATTAACTACTACTTTTAACATTGGAACTAATTCTATTTCACTTCAAAAATTGAAGCCCCCCCCCCATTTTACCTGTGCTGCATCATAGGTACCTGGCATATGTCCATTCTCATCGGGCAAAGGATTGCCATTACAGAACTCTATGTCCTTTGCTGGAATCCAGGTATCTGGAACAGGCTTGAAATCCTCTTCAACATTCCAAACAAATTCTAGACATATAAATGTAACATTAAGTTTTTGGCAAACTGTTAGCCAATTTTATGTTTTGATCATCTTTCAATGCAAGTATTAAAATACCATTGATCTAAACCTTGTTTTACAGACAGTAGTCCCAGTTACTTTGTACAAGCACCGAGATCTGGCACACTCAAGCACTCTACAGTTAGGGGGTTTAAAGAAGCATAGTAGCCTTTGAGTAGTTTAAAAGTTCAAAAGTAACTACGATCAAAACATAGCTACCTAAATAGCTAACCTTATATTTAAACCAGAGCCAGAGAAGTAGAATAGAATAGACTATTTCAGTTGGAAGGGACCTACAACAATCACCTAGTCCAACTCCCTGACCAATTTAGGACTGACCAAAAGTTAAAGCATGTTCTTAAGGGCATTGTCCAAATGCCTCTTAAACACTGTCAGGCTTCTTTCTCTGTAAAGAAATGCTTCCTAATGTCTAGTCTAAACCTCCCCTGGCGCAGGTTTGAACCATTCCCATGTGTCCCATCCCTGGACCCCAGGGAGAAGAGCTCAGCACCTCCCTCCCCATGTCCCCTCCTCGGGAAGCTGCAGAGAGCAAGGAGGTCGCCCCTCAGCCTCCTTCTCTCCAAACTAGACAAACCCAACGTCCTCAGCCGCTCCTCACAGGACATGCCTTCCAGCCCTGCCACCAGCTTTCTTGCCCTCCTCTGGACGCATTCAAGGACCTGACCATCCTTCTTAAACTGTGGGACCCAGAACTGCACACAGTACTCAGGGTGAGACCGCACCGACGCTGAATACAGCGGGACGATCCCCTCTTTTGACCGGCTGGTCATGCTGTGTTTGATGCACCCCAGGATGGGGTCTGCCCTCTCGGCTGCCAGGGCACACTGCTGGCTCCTGTTGTGCCTGCTGTCGACCAGCACCCAGCACCCAGATCCCTTTCTGCAGGGCTGCTCTTCAGCCTCTCCTCTCCCAATTTATACTTGTGCCTAGCCTTACTCTGTCCCAGGTGCAGAATCCAGCATTCGGACTTGTTAAATTCCATCCCATTAATCATAGCCCAATGCTCCAATCTATCTAGATCCCTCTGCAAGGCCTCCTGTCCCTCAAGAGAGTCAACAGCACCTCCCAGTTTGGTATCATCATCACACTTGCCAATGCATTCAACTACTGCACCCAGATCGTTGATAAATGTAGCGAACAGAACTGGCCCTAGAACTGAACCCTGAGGAACACCGCTGGTGACCAGTCACCAGCCAGACGTAGGCCCATGTACTACAACCCTTTGAGCTCTGCCCTTCAGCCAGTTCTTCACTCAGTGCACCATGAACCCCCTTATCCCACAGCTGGACAACTTGTCCAGAAGGATGCTGTGAGGGGACAGTATCAAAAGCCTTACTAAAATCCAGAAAAACTACATCCACCACCTTCCCTTCATCCATGAGGTGGGTGACCTCATCACAGAAGGATATCAAATTGGTTAAAACAGGACTTTCCCTTTGTGAACCCATGCTGACTGTGCCTGATGATTGCATTAATCTTAAATGCCTTTCAATAGTACCCAGTATTATCCTCTGCATATATTTTCCAGGAACTGAGGTTAGACTAACAGGTCTGTAGTTCCCTGGGTCCTCTCTCACGCCCTTTTTGTAGACTGGCGCAACACCGGCTAGCTTCCAGTCAGCAGGGACCTCCCCAGACTCCCAAGACCTTTGGTAGATGATGAGAGGGGTCCTGCCGTAACATCCGATGACTCCTTCAGTGCTCTGGGATGAATCCCATCAGGCCCCATGGACCTGTGAACATGCAGCTGAAACAGCTGGTCCCTTAGAATTTCAGCACCCACAAATGGAAAGTCACTGTTCCCACACTCGTGGTCTTCCAACTCAGGGGGTATCAGTATTATTAAAGACTGAGGCAAAAAAAGCACTGAATGCCTCCGCTTTTTCTTCGTCCCTTTTAGTCAGATGACCATCTTCAACAAGTATCGGTCCAATGTTTCCTTTAGACCTCCTCTTGCTGTTATAAAAGGGCCTAAAAAAGCCCTTGTTATCTGAAACAACACTGGCCAGTTTCAACTCTAACTGAGCTTTGCCCTTTCATGTCTTCTCCCTGCATATACGAATCACAGCTCTGTAATCATCCTGCGAAGCTTGACCTTGCTTCCAGAGATCATACAGTTTCTTTTTCCTCTTGAGCTCCGCGAGGAGTTCCCTGTTCAGCCAAAGTGGTGTTCTGCCCTGCTTACTTGATTTACAACACAGTGGAATTGCCTGCTCCTGTGCTTCTAAAAGGTGGTTCTTAAAGACTGACCAGCACCCGGGGACTCCTAAGCCCTCAAAAGCAGATTCCCAGGGTACTCTGCTAAACAGCTCCCTGAAGAGCTTAAAGTTTGCTCTCCTGAAGTCCAGGGCAGCAACTCTACTGTCCTTTTTTCTTATTACACTGAAAATTTTAAACTCAACCATTTCACGATCACTGTGACCAAGGCAGCCACCTCCCATCACACCCCTCCCCGAGTCCTTCTCTATTCACAAACAGCAAGTCTAGGAGGGCATCTTTCCTAGTTGGCTCACTGACTACCTGTGTCAAGAAGTTATCTCCTACAAACTTCAAGAATTTCCAAGATCTGCTCGTCACAGCCATATGATATTACCAGTTGATGTCTGGGAAGTTGAAATCTCCCGTAAGGACAAGGGCTACTGATCCAGAAATTTATCCTAAGTGCCTACAGAGTAACTCATCAGCGCTTACCTCCCAGCTGGGCGATTGGTAGTAGATACTGACTACATCATCTCCTTTGTTTTCCATTCCCCTAATCCTCAACCACACCATCGCTAACTCTAAGGGCTGTACAACCAAACCTCTCCCTTACGCATAGTGCAAGGCCTCCACCTTGCCTGCCCTGCTTATCCCTCCTGAACAGCCTGTAGCCCTCCAACCACAGGACTCAATCCACCAAGTCTCACTAATACCAATGATATTGTAGCTCTGGGAGGTGACCAATGCTTCCAGTTCATCCTGGTTTTTTCTCATACTGCGTGTGGTGGTGCACAAGCATTTCAGATATGCTCCGGAGCCCTCAATGCTCCCCGGAGGGTTGCAAATGTTCCCACTAGCACCACCACCCTCCAGTGATGCCATGCCAACCCTTACCTACTGCAGTGCTGTTGGTATCCCCTTCCCCAACTGATTCTAGTTTAAAGCTCTCTTGAAGTAAAGTTAAGACTGACATTAAGAAAAATTGAAGCAGGATCACTGACATTTCCTGTGTTAGACTATAGGTGTTTTTCCAACTGGATAACTTACATTGACAAAAAGAAGGAAAGAAATCTTCACTAACCTTTGCAATCTTCCAATGAATACAAGAATCGTTTAAACCTTTTTTCAGCTTGCTTGTTGGGTTTTCGATCCATCCTGGCCCATAGATAGGGTTGCCCTAGAGTTTCCAGAGGGATAAAAATCAGCAGTTTACTGAGGCAACCACACCCTGCAGAGTACCGAAATCAACCATGTAAAAGGCACGATAGGCCTTCTCATTTGCCACTACAGAAATCTTATATCCAAAGACACTACTTAAATTCATAAGTTAACTGCCGTATATGAATCTAAAAATCTATTCGTAGAATCGTGGCTAGTGTAATACAAAGCTTCCTTACAATTGCAGGTAAAGGCATGAACCCCAGTGATGCAACGAACCACCACAGTCTTCTCCTTTCCTCCCCACTTTCATACTTCTTTTCATCCTCCCCAAGGAAATTAGACACCCCTTATTATACAAGTTCTAGTGCGCAAGGAAGATTTTACTAATAGGAAATTTTAGAACTGGAATAGGTCCCCGATTGGCATGTTCGCTGCAACCAGACTTCCATGTATTTTAGAGAGTAAAATCTGTAACAACTTTATAAAACACCTCCTACGTTTATGGTAAGTCTTACTTTGTGGTCAAGGTGGTTAATGACACAGGAATTCACAACAGCTGTGATCCAATGGATCATACAATAAAAGTGAAAACAAAGTAAAACAAGGCTTCTAGCCAACATAAGAAATCTGCATACGGATCTTCTTTATTACCTGTATAGGTAGTTACGTAACAGCAGGTTCCGTCCACCTTTTCAGTAGGGATTGCATTGTATATATCTGCCTCTAACGCCTTCCCGGTTATAGCTTCAGTTGCCAAAACTTTAAAGGGCTGAAAAGAAGACAGGTATTTTAAACCCTCATCATGGCTGTTTCTCACATGGATCCTTGCTCCTCACAGCCGGCCTCTGTAAGTCCAGTACTACACATTATGTTGCTGATTTCTAATGCCATTGAAATACACCATTGTTTCTTCAAGACACGACAGCCTGGGAAATGCTCTAAGACAAAAGAACAAAGGCAATCTGTTTGCAAACTCTCTCCCTCTTCTCCGTTCTCAATTAGTATTTACAGATGACTTTGCCTTCCGCTGCAAATAGTGCACATAAACTAGAAGGGTCCCAGTCCAACGCTACGAAAGTTTGAGACGTGCCTTCCTCTGTTACGATGGCAATAGCGATTCACCGTGACTAGCTGCTCCAAGCTTGCAGTTTGGAGCTGAAAGTCAATAGCACCATGTTAGTGCAATACACAGACCCGTGCGATGCAAGGTGGCAAAAGCATCCTGGCATTAAATACGTAGTATCGGTGCTGCCAACTAAACACGCTTCCGCTTAAGAAGAGCAAGGAAAGAAGTGATCCAGGGGTCCGAGACAAATATCCAGCCACAACTAGCCCCCATTTCCAGGAGGGCTTCTCTAACAGTTTCCCTGCAAACATGGAATCAGTTGCGGCTGGATTCCAGTGTTTTCCTGGATAATCAGCACCCCTCCCTCCTCTCTTCCCAGCCAGCTTTGACTTGTGAGCTGGGCACTGTCTCTTTCTGCTAGCAAAACACAAAGCAGGTCCTTGTCTGAGGCAAAAAAGCCTCAAAACAGAATTCAGAAGTCACAAAGTGGGAACCTTCTACGTGCTGTCGTTGCGTTACAGGGCTGTTTTCTATTTCAGTAATCAGATGCGGCATACGTGAAGATTTTAGGAAGATTACACGAAAAAGAAAACGTTCAGGGGGGAGAGAAAACGTTCCTGTTGCTTTTCCCACCACCACCACCACCGTTGCCACCGCCGCCCCCCTTCTTCCCTAGCAGTCATCGCCCCCTGTATTACCCTTGCCTGCCCTTGAAAACCACAGAAAATAGCGTAGGCCACTTCCAGACCTAACCCCCTGTCGGCTTTTTCTGTGTGAAGGAACAACAGGGTAGGGAAGGTACCCTTACGTGACCATTACCGAGATGCTGTTGGTACCGGCGGTCAAACAATTAAGTTACCGACGTTTTGGCAACCGTTTCAGCTCTGCCACCCAGAGGGCAAACACCAGCGAGACAAAGTCACCCAGATGCAGCCGACAGACAGCATTAGGAGCCACTACTCAAACCGGGAAAGGCAAGCTGGAGGTCTACAGCTAGGCAGGGGAACGGCACCCCAGCCTGTCCCAACACTGCCTTCTGCATCTCGGGAAGAAACAGCTCTGACTGGGCTCCGCTGCTTTCACCTCGGCACGCACTCCACGTCTCGCAGCCTCCAACCAGTCCTTCCCTCAGAAGCCGGAGGTGCCAAAACAGCAGCAAAAAAAAAAAAAAAAAAAAGAGAGGCGCGCTTGGCTTCGCCCCACGAGGCTCACAGGCCCGCGGGGACGGCAGGGCGGTTTCACACCAGCTCCCAGGGCGGTCCCCTCGCAGCGGCCTCACCCCTCGCCGTGCGTGACCGCTGCCGACACTCGGGAAAAGCACACGCCGCACCGGGCTCAGCACCCCGGACGCCCCTTGCCAGCAGAAGAGCGGGACGGAGCCGAAATGGCTCCCACGCGGCCTCTCCTTCCCGCGCGGAAGGCGGGGAGCTCTGCCGTGCATGTCGCTCAGACGCGGCCCAGCGACTCCCCCCCCCGAGCCCGAGCCCGAGCCCGAGCCCTGGCCCTGGCCCTGGCCCTGGCCCGGCCCAGCGACTCCCCCCGCCCGGCCCCGTGCCGCCCCGGGCCACCTGGCGCTCCCGCTTGGCCGACGGCTCCTCCTTCACCTCGGTCACGAACAGACACGGCACCTTCCGCTGCACCGCGCCCCGCCGCCTCATCGCCCCGGCCGCCCGCCCGCCACAGCGCCCAGCCGCGACTGCGCCTGCGCCTGCGCTCGCGGGGCGCGGCGGGAAATGGAGTCCGTCCCCGCCCGCCCGCGACGCATGTGTGCGCCGGGGCGCGGCGCGGCGTCGGCCGCCTCTCTCCGGCAGCCTCCGGCCAGGCCGTGGCTCCGTCGCTCCCCGCCGCTCCCCGCCGCTCCCCGCCGTCCAGCCCGAGCCCGAACGCGACCCCGAGCCCGAGCCCGGGCCCGGGCCCGGGCCCGGGACAGCTCCGCTCTCGGCAGCGGCGGCTCCCGCCGTGGCGCGGCCGCGCCGCGCCAGCTGTGCTCTGAGGCGCCGGCCTGAGGCGGCAGCTCGCTCCCGCGCCGCGGCCGTTGGCCGTCGTCGACCTTTGGCCGTCGACCCTCGGCCGTTCCCCGGGCCGGGCAGCCCAAGTTCCCCGGGGCTGTCTTCTCTGCTTCCCGGGGTGCCACACGCCCAGGCCGGGCACAGGGATGCCCTGTCCCCAGGGCGCCGGCACCTCTCCGGCTTCGCCTGTGCCTCCCCCGGTTCCCCAGTACACCTCGGTGTCTGTGGTGGCTTGACCCGGCGGGACGCCAGGCGCCTGCTCGCTCGCTCGCTCCCCTCCTGGGCTGGGCAGCTCCTCAGAGGGCTCCTGGGCCGAGATCCCTCGCCCGCCACCGGCACGGGCAGAGCAGACTCCGCTCGCTCGGGGACGGCCGTTCCGTTTATTGCCGATGGAAGCCCGGCAGGGCAATGAGAAGGCCAAACGCAGTCTGAAAACGCCTTCCCCCGAGCCCCGTCTGCTTCCCGGGCTCGGATTTGCTCCCGACTTCTCTCCCTCCTCCCCCCGAGCGGCGCAGGGGAATGGGGGTTGCCGTCAGCTCCTCACGCGTTGTCCGGGCCGCTCCTTCCTCCTCACGCTCTTCCCCTGCACCAGCGTAGGGTCCCTGCCACGGGAGACGGTCCTCCTGCCACGGGAGACGGTCCTCCTGCCACGGGAGACGGTCCTCCTGCCACGGGAGACGGTCCTCCACGAACCCCTCCAGCATGGGGTCCTTCCTGCGGGCTGCAGTTCTTCGCAAGCTGCTCCAGCGTGGGTCCCTTCCATGGGCTGCAGTCCTTCAGGCACAGACTGCTCCAGCGTGGGGGGTCACAAGTCCTGCCAGCAAACCTGCTCCAGCGTGGGCTCCTCTCTCCACGGGGCCGCAGGTCCTGCCAGGAGCCTGCTCCAGCGTGGGCTCTCCACGGGGTCACAGCCTCCTTCAGGGTACATCCACCTGCTCCAGTCCTCCACAGGCTGCAGGTGGAGATCTGCTCCACCGTGGACCTCCGTGGGCTGCGTGAGGAGGACAGCCTGCCTCACCGTGGTCTTCCCCACGGGCTGCAGGAGAATCTCTGCTCCGGCGCCTGGAGCACCTCCTCCCCCTCCTTCTGCACTGACCTGCGGGTCTGCACGCTTGTTTCTCTCCCATACCCTCACTCTGCTCTCCGGCCGCAGTTTCTGAGTCCCGGCAACTTTTTTTCCCTTCTTAAACATGTTATCAAAGAGGTGCCGCGACCGTTGCTGACGGGCTCGGCCTTGGCCAGCGGCGGGTCCGTCCTGGAGCTGGCTGGCATGGGCTGCGTCGGACGTGGGGAAGCTTCTAGCGGCTTCTCTCAGAAGCCACCCCTGTGGCCCCCCACCGCGCTACCGAAACCTTGCCACGCAAACCCAATAGAGAATTAATTCTTCCTGACCGTACCTTCTTCTGTGCCTCCTTCAGGCAGGGCCATGCAGCTACAAAGAGCCCCTGTTTGGATAGCTCTTGGCAGTGTTAACACTGCCTGCCGATGGCTGCTCCTGCCCCCAACAGTGCATTATTCATGGCCCTCATCTGCTCTCCTGAATTTTCCTTCCCCTACGCCCCCCAGTCAGTTGCAGGGGTTACAGAACTGTGGGAGCCTTTTCACATCGCTTCTCCGCTCGCAGGTCTCGCCAGTACTCCCCACCTCCATCCCAGTCAGCAGTTTCATTCGGTACTGTGGTGACGTCATTCCTGTCGAAATCCCCTTCTTCCAGTGACAAAGTCCCGGTGGCCAGGCATGCGGTATTTCCCTTCGCAGTTAGTCTTCAAGGGGCCACCCGCTGATACTCGAGTTACAAACAAGTTGATAGGCTCCTTAGAGAGACGAGGAGGCTTCCAGTCGTCTCAACGGCTTCGTACTTCTTCCCCAGCTTGGCTGAGCCAGCCTTGTACCGCTTGTGCCCACGGGGTCACTGGCGCCCGCTTCTCACGTACGCATCGGTCACCATGCCCACCGGCAGACCAATGGCGTACAGTACAGGTGTGCTCCGGGGATGAGTCCGTCCAGTCCAGTGGTGCTGGTTTTTCCCAAGGAACCACCAGTCACGTGCACTTCTGGCGGTGCTAGGAACCACTACTCCTCTTTCTTGAATTCTGCCTTGTGTCTACCTCCCTTCTCTTTGGCTTCATCTGTATCCTGATGATCTTCAAGCGATGGCATCCTTCTCTCCTGAGCTTGCGGCTCCTTATCCTTTCTGCGCTGCCTTTGATGTTTCACTTGAAACGTTCCCAGGCTTTGATCTAACAGTGCTCTGAAGCGTTCACCTCCGAGTCACTGGTGTCTCTCAGTGTTGCAAATCTGACCCCCTGTCCTGGGGATGACCGTATGCCTTACCATTTGCCGGGACTGAAACTTTCTTTCCCCCGCGAGGTATTTTTTGGTCAGAGGCAGCCTAGGACCTGCGTGGGAACAGAGGTGTTAATTAGGGACACAAGTGTACGCTGCTCTTTCTGCTTTAGCCGTGGCAGTGGCCATCGTGGAAGCAAGAAAAAGCAATGAACCCCAACAGTGGAAGCAGTTAACAGCCAACAGTGTACTGGCAGGAAGGAGCAAGCTCCTCCGTCCAACAGTAAGAAAAAACACATTGGGCACCAGGATTTTGGTTTAAAAAGTAGTCAAAGAGTAAGATTTGTCTTTGTGGTATCAAAGATTTGTTTCCAAGACCACAGTTCCTGCGGCAAGGAGTTGGGCATTATTTAAACCCTGACAGATGGCTTTGCTCCGTTTTACATTAAAGAGGCACCGGGAGACTCTTTGAAAGGGTCCAATCTTCCCTATTTTACTCTGAAGCAATGGAGATAAACGAAGATGTTCAAGCCGGACAGGTCCCAGAGCACCACCATGCTGATGTCATGAGCTGGAGGAGCCCTTGGCAACAGCGGAACGCTAACATTCTATACCGGACAACAACTGCCTTCGTAGGTTCCACAAGCCAGGAGAAGGCAGCAGCTCCTTCGTTCAAGTGTCTTTTGGCGTCTGGTGGAGTTTTGTTTCAAAGCAGCAGCTCGGCTAAGGTTCTGAAGGCCCAGATTTCGAAAGAAAACTACCGCTTTCAGGCTAAGATTACGATTTGCCTGGATGTTGACAGCTTTAACGGTTTGACGTATGTTCCGCCAGTACTAAGAGAGTGGAGGAGAAGCACCAGAGGTGAAAATGGCTGCAGTTGGGAATGACCGTTATTCCCATTTTCACTCCCCCTATGCACAGGTAAATGCTGTAGATTTTAGAGTGGTTTGTGTCCTTGATTTTCTCGATATACCCATGCTGACAGGGAGGCTCATTATGTAATATTTGCGTCCATTACTGCATCCATTTCAGCACCGGGGATTTAGGTGTCAGTGCCTGGGAGGTGGGCTTTGGCTCCAGACCCCAGCGTGTCTCAGGGGATGGCCCACTTGTACTGACTCCAGTCCAAAAGTGGCACGCTTTGGAGATGCTGCTCCTAGACCCAGCTGTTAATGTCTGGAACTGGGTGAAACTTACCTTCAAGTATTCAAATAGTTCCCAGCGTGACTTTGTTTTCCTTTAAAAAACCGCACACAAACTCCTGCGGAAATGACCAGCAACCTGGCATTTCCAGCTCTCGGCTGGGATGGAGTTCATATCCAGGACATAAACCTGAGTTCACATGTTCAGGGTAATGGCCATGAGCACTTGCCTCTTTGGGATTATGAGTTTATCATGTGCTTGAGGAAGATACCTCAGGTTATAAGGAGAAGTGAATTCCATAGTCGGAGATGACGCTAATATCTGTAAACTTCAATAAGGCAGAGATACAGAAAAATAATTTTAAGTATGACTAACGAAAGTGACTCTCATTGTGAAAGTGCTTTCTCTCCAATATTGTGCAGACTTTTTAGCTGGCCACATATTGAGCGATAGAGGGAGAGCAGCAGTGGGAGTGTATCTATGAGGAAAGCGGCAATAATTAAACAAATCCTGTAGATATTCTTTTGCTGCCATGAGGCTTCTGTTTGTCTTGTATAAAAACAGCTGGGAGATGCTGTGAGCAGAGAGTAATGACAGTTGTCTCACAACATCAAATCCTGAGTATTTGCAGTAACTTGCAAATGCTTGTCACCGTAGTACCGTTACATGTGGACTACTGCGTCATCTCCCCCATGAATCAAAACCAAAATGTTTCAAAAGAGGAGATTCACGTTTAAGGCAACCGCTAGGTTATGGGAATCTCGTGTGACTTACCCACAAAGTCATTTTCCTCATGAGGGTTCCAGGTGCAGGTTCTGCCACTGTGAAAAACCTCTTGGCTGTGATTCTGAGGGCTCCTTACGGAGACAGGGGAGATGTTCACATCTGTTTGGCAGATTGAGAGATATTGAAATAAAGGTAGAAAGGAGCAAGTCTCTTCAAGCACGGTTTTTAAGTCTGAAAACAAAAGTGACTTTCTTCTGCCGAGTTGACGTTCCCAATGGGAACTGGAACAAAAGATTTTCTCCCGTGTTTTGAAATCCAAGTCTGACAAGTCTGTACGAGGCTTGCAAGTTCCCAACTTTTTAGTTTTTCAGGTTTTGTTGGGAATCTTTCTGGGTTTTGTTTCTTACTCTTTATTTTCCCAAGGACCCGGGTCCTTTAACGGCAGGAGAGCACTAGTGTTAAGATTGGCACTTGTACAGCAGATTTCATCTTGAGATTGACCTGATTATCCCATTGTGCAGGAAAGGAAACTCCGCCACGTGTCCATTAAGTGACTAATAGATTTTTTTTCTTCCCAGCATCTCAGGAAAAGTCTGCGGTGCAGTAAGCACACTGCTTTACTCCTGTTCTTGTCTGGGAACAGTTGTACCTCATGAAAGCTCCACTGACCTAACTCAAGACAGCTTTATAGCTACCTGGAGCTTAAGATAACTTTAGAGATAACTTTAGATCTTCTAAAATGTCAGAACGTGGTCCCACAAAATCATAGTCAGGTGTTCACAGCGGTACACCATGTACGAAGCCATTTAGTCCATTTTTATTGTTATATTTACAGTATCTGAAAACTGTTTTCTCCTGCAGCGAACGTACAGCAACGTCCCCTGTTTCTGGGAAACACAACCCGTAGGCTGTGTGAGGTTCAACTGTGCCTTCCATCATAGCAAGCCTCGTAATATAAATGGACTTTTTTTGCCACCTACCAACAGTGAGTAAAAATATTTTCTCAACAATTTGTGCATTAGAGCAAGTAAATACACAAAAATGTCCTTCCGGTGCTTACGTAATATATATTAAGGCCCAGAAATGTACCGTGGCAAATCAATCAGGTACGACCTGCTCTCCCAGCAAGTTGAAGGCCAAGAAAGGAATTGTATTGGCATTTGAATAGGGTTGCCACGTGAATTTTTTTAGCTCTCATGTTGCGGATCTTCGGAACTATCAGGGACGTAAAAGATGAAGTCACAAGTGGCAATTTAGGTTGCTGAGACCCGTGGAGTAAAAATATTGCTTTCCTTGGGTATTTGCTAGATGAAATCCCTCTAGCAGTGAAAACGGTTAGTAGGCAGGTAATCATTTAAGAGAAATGAAAAGTAGTGTGTGTGGTGGGGGGAGGAGGTTGGTAGGGCCACTAGCAGCAACATCTGTTGATAGAGCACAACATGTTACATGGATGAGACACCCGTTCTATAGATAACATAAGATTACAGTGCCGTGTGCGCAGATGTATTTCCAGTTCATCGTTCTGAATAAGCCTTTCGGGCTTGAACACTGGGTGCAGGCTACTGAAGTACGGTAATAGTGTGTAACGCAGCACAACTCTTTAGGGAAAAACCCGCCATTTGAAGTTGTTTTTTTTCCTCAGTCCTTTCAAAAAGGAGCTCTTGTCTGCCAGGAGTCCTGGTAGACAGCTGGAGCCTGGAACAGGGTAAGAGTCCAGGGCAGGGAACCAAGACAGCTGTCAGAAATCAGGCGGAAAGAGGAGTGAGAGCAAGGCAGCATGACTTGTCATGGATGCACGAACAAGTGGACTAAACCAGAGTTGTTCGTGGGCCTTATCTCCAGAGCTGGAGACAGGTGTCATAAGAGAAGTCCACAAAGACCTCTAGTCAGAAGCAAACACCTTCTGTTCCTGAAAATCGCCCAGGAAAAGGTAGCCTGTCATACCTGGGCATGTGGAGCCTAACTAACCACACAGGACCAAGGCAAGAACTTGAGTGCTGTTTCTATGAGTGCCCTTATGGCTTTTAGTAGAGTTCCCACAGCCACAGCATCAGTCCCTGGCACCTAGTGCTGTCGTAAACATCACATAGGCACGCTTTTGGGTGCGGTGTGAGTCAGAGACCGTGCCCAAGAGGCACTGTGGACGAGGGTATCCTGCATAAGAGCAACATTCAACAATCCGAACGAGAAAATGGACCCAAGCCTTTTACTTTGTACTGCAGTACGTATAAATTCAAAGTCCGTGTGCTGCACAATAACATTGCAAACATTAAAACTGCATTTATTCGTTTCAATACTTACAAATCTTGTTAAACTAATTCAAGCCTGATTTGGCTTACCCTCCCCAGAGCTAATAATATCCTGTTCTGGACAGTGAAAAAGGCTCTATCAGGTTAAAATGTTGTATCTTACTTTCTCTTGCAGGAGATAGGACAAATCTGATCTGCAGTAGCGTTATTAAAACGGGTCTAATACGATATGCATGCTGCTCATAGGCAAGCAAGAGATGCACAAGAATAACAACAACTGGACTAAAAGAAAATGCCCATGCTTCATCTTTTTCTTTAAAAGTGGAAAAAATACCCAACTTCAATCCTGATTGTATTTATAGTTGCAAACTGGTCGGCTTGAACAGTACAAACAGGCTCACCATTTTTCATCATTTTTATTTTCAGTCTGTTGCATTTCCTGGCTCTCCCAAAATGCTATCCCAGTACTGAAATACTTTTGTGGCAAACATTATGGGTAAATTCCTAAGGAAAAGAGTATCTCTCCCGATTGTCTTCTAATTAAGTGTACATTATTTTCATGAACTTCATATTCCTTCTCAAAATCTACATTTTGGACTGAGTAAGAAAGAGAGCTGTCATTCAGAAAATTCTGATAGAAAAAAAATGTCTACAAGCCAAAAATAGGTAATCCCGTGCTTAGCGCTGCTAAATTCCTCACAATTGATGCCATGGGGAGGGATACAGGCCTGCCTATTACTCGGCATGTTTAAAATATTTTCACAGGTGGGGTCCTAAACTGCCTTACTCACTTCAGCCCAGGTATTACTAATCGCATGTTTCCCCATGCTGTAAATATCTACCTGTTTTTTCACACCTTCTGTAGTGGGAAGATGCTCTTTTGCCAGCCTCTGCAGAAGATTTTTCCTAAAAGGCACAATCTGTCTATTTAACGACTCCTCCAGCATGATAATGATTTCAAAACTATACCTGCTGGTCTGAGCCTGGATTTGATATTCTAGTTCCCGCCTAACAAAATAAATATAATGCTCTTTTCTGCAGGTGCCCCACTGCAACAGGGTGTCCAAGGAGGGATTCTGCATCCAGCGCATCGTCAAGAATTACTCAGAACTCAAAAGAATATTGTACTACCAATTCATCCTCCAGTGATTATAAACATCAACGACGATGACGATGATGAAGAGGACGATGAAGAGGAAGAGAATTGTAAGCGGGTTTTTTCTTCCTTTGACACAATTGAGACGACCATCAAATACTCTTCAAATTTCTCAAAATTCAGGGGCCAAATTACAGGTTTAGGAGGCACTGCTTTTCTGGGAAACAAAAGCAGGGGCTGTACACACTCGTCACTGAAGGTGAAGTCACAGGTTTGTTTACAAAAGACAGTTGCGTGACTTCAACTTAAGTAATTTGTTCGACTGACTTCCTAAACCCTGTAGGCAGTCTCATTTTACTACAGGAAGTTCGTCTTAAAACTAGCAAAGAGAACCCATACAAAACTCTTCACTAGTTTAACTGAATGTGAATGTGTATATATTTATTTTCTTTTCTTTTTCCATTTTTTTTCCATGTCATTAAACCGTTGCCTGAGAGACCAGAGATGCATAGGGAAGGAATGAATTGCACATTCCCAGAGACTGAAAGTGAGAGACGAACCTACTCTCACGCGTGCACGCTGCACATTACTGTGCTAGTTCTCAGGCAGCCCCAAGCTGCTTTTCACTTTCCCCCTGCCCTTCAGGTTGGCTGGCAGGGCTGCCCGTTAGTGCTTCCTAACTCGGCTTCAGTCTGAGTAAGCCACGTCAACTTAAATGGTATCAAAAGCAGGGCTCTGCTAGCCTTAGGAGCCTTCACTGAGACAGGTAAGGAGTGCTCGCTTCAGCAGCTCCGCCGGCAGACATTACACAGCAGTAACTTTGGGCAGAGGTTTTGCGACAAGCACTCCCTGGTGACATGTTTAATCGGAAGATTTCCTTTTGGGTGTAAATGAAGGATCATTTTCCAAATGAGCACTAAAGGTGGTTTGGAATCCTTTTAAATCAACAAACATTAGCTTCTTAGTATGGGTTGTAACTGCAGTTCCATTGCACTTGGAAATACCCAGTATTAAGGAATCATTTTTCTGTCCAGAAGCAGAGGTCACAGTCAGAAAAAAACCCAACCGTGACCAAAATGAAAGTCACTATGGTCCTTGATTATCAAGAATTGTTGAAGGTCTTTGTAAAGCTACCTGGTAATCTTTTAAAAATATTTCCTACAGGTGTTCCTGAGTGGGTGCCTAGGACTGCTGCAGATCTTGAAGAGGAAAGAGCAATAAAGGAAATATGCTATAAGTCTGGTAAATATGAAACTAGTCACTCTTTCCTAAACAGCAATGCTGCCAATATAGTAAACTTTGGGTTTTTTTTTTTCCCCTCTTGGGGTATGTTTAGGAGAGTATTACGGGATTCAGTACCCCCACAAACACCAATCAACAAAAACTGTGTCTGCACCTCGGGAAAATGAGCTATTGCCCTTGGAAGCTACTGAGCAACACTTGCAGAAAGGCAAGTACTTTTCATCTTCTTGGACAATGTTTACCACTTTTAAAATTACTGTCACAGGGAGAAACTATTACATAGCTTGCCCCTCCTCCTCGCTTCTTTAATTTAGTGACAATAAAAGACAGCCTATTACAAAGAGGATAAAAAAACTTACTTAATTTTCCCCCATACAGATATACATAAATAGTGTCACACATGTGGTGACTACCTGCATCGACTGTAGATGGAAAAGGTAGAAATGGGCTATTAACCCTATGTGTACTTTCCTGAGATACACAACATAGGTCTTTCATGTAATTTTTCTTCACGGTCAAGATTTATGTAGTCTAACTTTAACCACCCTAAGGCGAGGTGTGTAGCTGAAATGTCTCATCCGGGATCTCTGTTGTTAAATGGAGAGACAGGCACTCTTACGGGGCTGTTTATTGCATCGTAAGATAGTGCCACAGGAAGGTGAGATGAGTCACTTGCCCAGAGGTGTTCGCGCTCTCTGCGGGCTGTCTTGGGTGTCTAGATGATGAAATGTAGTGACACCGCAAACTTTTCTATAACTAAATTGAGATTAAGTAAATACCCCCTTTAAGTGTCTTCTAAAAGACAGTAACAAGAGAGTTCCATTTTGTTTTGACTGTTGGGCTTGATCCGACATAATTAAGGTCAAAGGAATACAAATTAATACATATTCACCCCCTTCATTAGGTTTCGCCTTCGTTCTTGAGCAAGTGACAGGACTGAAAGAAATCTGTATTCGTTTTTTTACTGAATAAGTAATATATGACGCCATATTAGGAGAGAGTTATGTTCTTAAGGTAACAAGACACCAGAGCAATCAGTAGATCAGTCATCAAAAATCGCTGGGCAGAAATAAGACCTGCTACTTTTAATCAAAAAAATAATAGTTGTTGTGTATTTCGTGTAAATTTCAGGGATAAAATCTTGATAATACTGTTTTATGTAAAACAGATTTGAATAGGATGATGTGCTAATACAAAAAAGGGAATGGAAAAATTGTCTCCATGTCATGCACTTTTAACTGACGCTTTTTCCAGCCTAAATTGCTCAATAGAACTGGGCAGAATTATTTCTTTCTTACTTCTACACCTAAAATGTTTCATATTAAAATAGCTTTGATAAGCTATTTCTGAAAAAGTATTTAGATATATTTAGACTACGGATGAGGGATCAGTAACAAATACATGAATACACCTTGTAATATATGTCTTTATTTATCATTAGCTACATTCAGGAAAAAGCAGAGAGTACAGTATTCATGAAGATTTTCTAATTCATAATGAGAAGAATTCTGAGCCAGCACTGGTCAAAGCCATTGTACGAGTTCAAAGTAGCATTAGTCTTTGTGTTTACAGTCAATTTTTGACTTTGCTTTCAAGATTTTGTGACCATGAACTCTGTGAGAGGAAATATATCACTGCATTTTTTGATATGAAAA
Organism: Harpia harpyja; assembly: GCF_026419915.1. NCBI lineage: Eukaryota > Metazoa > Chordata > Aves > Accipitriformes > Accipitridae > Harpia > Harpia harpyja. The sequence continues at coordinate 7,521,258 of NC_068962.1, forward strand.
TTTTGCGTGCTTTTTAAAGCAGTAAATACGTGCTATTTTAATCCCGCAGAAACCAACCACACTGAGCTGGTAAAAAGCCATCACTATCAAGAAGTACAGGAAGAGAAAGGGATATCTGAGGAGCCAAGAAATTCACCTAATACAGGAACAGGCAAAGGTATTTTGAGAAAATAGTTGCCTTCCTCATTGTTGCTTTTTAAACTGTTAGATGATTTAGCACTACCTACTAAATTTCTGTTCTTGGTGTCCAATATGGACAATCCATATTTCAACTGGACCATCTCATCTTCCAGCCCCCAGTCTCCTGCAATAGGTCAAATCTGGAGTAGTAGCACAACATTATTGCTTAAGTTTGTTCTTTCACTTTTAGGAATTCGCACTTCAGACCCCAAAGCCAAACCAAGGTACCGACCAAGGGGTCAAAGGAAGGATGATCAAACTGCTTCTTCTTATATTCCTTATGAGAGAGAAACTGGAAGAAAGACTGACTTTAATTCTTCAGAACCTCGAAGATCAGCACTTGCATTGTACCCTACTGTCACCATCACCCAAGAACCAAAGTTCAACGGGTCTACAGGTGGGTTCCTGCTCACAGAGGAGTCTTAAAATGCCTCAGACGTACCTGTCTGTATCACACTGCTTTTGATTTTGTTCCTGCAGGTGAATATGAACTGATTTATGGCTAAAAATGGGCAAGAGTAAATTTGATCCAGCATAATTTTCATAAATAGATTGCAGCACTATCCACAGACAGAAATGTAAAGCTTCATAAAGCTTTACAATTAGTCCGACAGAATATTCACAAACAATAATAGAGCCACCTTCATAGCAGGAATTCACTTCTCTGCCCAGCAAAGAGGGATGAATGCAACGATGTGCCGACGGGCACAAATACACTGATCCCCACTTTTTACAGCATCTTTTATGTGATTTATTCTTTGGAAATATTTAAGAAGCCTCACAATAGTCCACCTTTAACTTCTCAGCCTACTGCAAATATTGATAGTAGTAGCAGTAATTGTGCAGTAGAATTTCAGTTTCCTTTCAAGAAGGGCTTCTCGTTCAACTTTTTTCCTCCCAGCAGGGGATGAAAGAATGGTCTTGCTTTGCATGGTATTTTTCCACACCTGGGATTTCACTGGAGTTTGGATTGGGCTGGATTTATGATTGTTTGGGCTTTAAACCAGCCCCCAAACTGAAGCAGAAGTACAGAATTTCTGCTGCATTCTGGCCTGAACTGAGGGGAACCAAAAGCGCTTATTTACATTAGCAGGAGAAAGGGAAGAACAGGCAAAGCCACGTCTCCCTGCAGAGTAGCAGGGGCCAGGTGAAGAGCACTGTGGTTGCTTCATACTGCAGCTCCCCTTGTGAAGTTCTGTTTGTAGTTTGAAGCGGGCTTACCTGCGCGACCAAGGCTCTTCCAAGTTTAGCCGCATCATTTGTAGTATTTTGTTACGTTCACAAACCGCCCGTGTCCAGGATGCACCTAGATGCTACAGACAGAAGAGGTAATTCGTCGTTCAGCCAGAAGGTGTCCTTCGGAGTGCATTGGTCTCCATGGGCTCAACCGTGGATGTTGCAGGGGTCCATGTACCACCTGTGCAGTGCAGAGAAAGGATGTATATGGGCAGGTAGTCAGCACTCAGAGGACAGTAGTGCATGAGGGGATTGTGTTCAGGGCTGCATTTAAGACAGTCTGAAAAGACAGATACATTCAGAGATGTTTCCCCAAAGCATTGCCTCAGCTGAGTTCTCAGAGGCTTTAGGTACTATGATGACATGCATCTTGAAAATACCATAAACTCAATTGGATAGGGCTCATAAATATCATTCATGAAAAGTGAGGGACTAAAGAATGAGCAGGTAATTTGTAGCTGGCTCTTTACTTTGCACCCACAGTCTTCTTCAACCTGTGCATTATGGTATTTTCTTAGAAAGCATGAGAGTTAAGCGTCAGGTGCTCAGTTACAAAACTGCACTGAACCAATCGCTAGCTCGTCGAGGCGGGGGGGAAGAGAATGGCAGTGCCATTCCGTGTGCTGCTTACACACAAGCAGCTAAAACCTTCTTTCTGTTGCCTTTCCAGGTGATGGTAATGCAATTCCTACAAAATTGAATAATACAAAGAGAGAAGGACAGACTAAAGGAAGGAGAGGACCAATAGAGAGTATTCCCAGAACAGATTGCAGATCCTCTGAAAACGGAGGTAATATACTTTAGCATCAGCTTCTCATTGCTGAACATCACATGGTCGATAAAATAACTGATTGTATTTGGATTCGGCTGTCCACAAAGACCATTTTTTGAATCTTGTCTTCCAACCTCCTGCAATAGGTCAAATTTTGAGTAGTAGCACAACATTATTGCTTAAGTTTGTTCTTTCACTTTCAGGAATTCGCACTTCAGACCCCAAAGCCAAACCAAGGTACCAACCAAGGGGTCAAAGGAAGGATGATCAAACTGCTTCTTCTTATATTCCTTATGAGAGAGAAACTGGAAGAAAGACTGACTTTAATTCTTCAGAACCTCGAAGATCAGCATATGTAGTCTACCGTACTGTGACCGCCACCCAAGAACCAAAGTTCAGTGGATCTACAGGTGGGTTCCTGCTCACAGAGGAGTCTTAAAATGCCTCAAATACACCTGTCTGTATCGCGCCGCTTTCCATTTGTCCCTGCATGTGAATATGAACTGATTTATGGCTAAATATGGGCAAGAGTAAATTTGATCCAGTCTAATTTGATCCAATCTAGGTAGACTGCAGCACTATCCACAGACAGACATGTAAAGCTTTATAAAGCTTTACAGTTGGTCAGACAGAATATTCACAAACAATAATTTAGGTACCTTCATAGCAGGAATTCACTTCTCTGCCCAACAAAGAGGGATGCATGCAATGTTTTTCCGATGGGCACAAATATACCAATACTCTCACCTCTGGATGACTGGGGTTTATTTTCATCTGTCACTTCATCAAAAAATTTAGTGGTAAATAATTTCAGTGATCATAAGTTAAGAAATTGATTTCACCTTGCCAGTTTCCGTCATCTCTCTTGAGCTGGGTTGAATCTCCACCTTGAGGTGCCTCCCTGTCTTAATTTCCAATAAAAGGAACCTCCTTCACACAGAGTAACTCCTACTTTCAGATGAACAAAGGTAAGCGAAATGAGTCCCAACATCACTGCTTCGTCTTGGGCAGGAATGGTTGCGGTTTTTTTCTTTTAATGGTTGCTTTGATTAAATGTGGACAGATTGGCATAGAGGTTACAGAGAGAACATTCTTAATGCGAACAATACATCTTACCACATTTCCAGGTTAAAAAAAAGCATAGAGCATTTAAAAAAAAAAAGATGACCAGCATTTTTGTCATAAGAACAGCTGTTACCATTTTCGCTACCTTTCTTTCCAGCAGTACCTGAGCCACGTGGTTGGAAAGGCTCCAAGCAAAAGAATCAGTTTGACACTAATAGAAGATTTTGGACCCAAATGGAAAACTATGGTAATACTTACTTGTTCGGCATGAACTGAAAATTTTAGGATTATTGTGGAATTAATAATTTGAATGAATGGAATTAAGCTGGAATTAACAGAAACCCAGAGCATTAATAACATTATTTTTTAATCAAATTTTACAGAAAATGGTTAGTCATTAGGCAGCTTACTCTCCTGCACAATCAGCTGTCTAGCACAAAAAACATAATATTGCCTTGCATCTAGGGCTTTCCCAAGCAGGGATAAAACAGGAGATTAGTTTACAGATTAGTTTAATGTAAAAGCAACTGATGCCTTTGGGAAGATTTTCAACACAGGACCATTCACTTTGTTAAAGTCAAGGGTGTCCGTGGCAGAATCGCCTCATTTGGAAGATCCTGTGAGCCTCACGCAAATGCCGCAAGGTGACAAATGATCTCTAAAGTACTAGAGAGAGAGTCCGTATTTAATACTAGCTGGTATTTCAGCGGTGAATACAATTCACCCGATGCATTCATTGATACTTCAGCTAATGTAATATTTAATTCACATACTGGACCAAGAGAGTCTTTCCTGAGATCGTAGCTGAAATTAAGAAACAACGTCTATGTTTTTCCTACAGACAAGTATACTTCAGGATCTTACAATGCACCAACTCAAAGGAAAAGAAATCCACATGCAAAAACGTTCTCTAAGTCTAAAACAACCATTCAGGTAACTGTTTGATAGAAATTGTTACAGTTCAGTCTTTTTAGCAAAAGGGACGTGTCTCTCCCCGCCTAGAACATGTAAAAGTGCTCTTAAAACTTCCCCAACCAAAACCCGCAAGAGTCTAAGCAATGCTGAGTAGTCTGAAAGAGCAGTTAATGGTTTCGTTTGTTTGCAGACATGTACTTTTGCCCGGTTAACTAAACTGTGGTTTCTCATTTTTTACAATATTACTGACGAGAAAGCAAAATAGGTACCTGCCGTTAAAGCGAGGAACTACAAGAAGTGGGTTTTGGCCTGTAGCACTGCACAAAGGACAGCAGAGACTACAGGAGTGTGATCTATTTGTCTTGCTGGTTGACTGCTCGCGAAGCATCTGCAATCGCTGAACGACGATCAGCCGAGGTCCAAATTCATAAAAGGACTCGGGCTACCAAACGTTCACAAGACACCCTAAGGACCATTAATACATTTTACAGCTGTCTTGAAAGCAGAGATTAGAACCCGTATCTCGTGTTCCTCAGATGAATGGCCAAACCTTTAGTCTGCAGTCCGTGCTTCAGTGTGACATTTCCTTATCTCCAGTCTCTCTGTGTCACCCACGGACCTAACAGGTTGTTTGCTCTGCGGTTGCACAGTTCGAAATGTGAACTAGCAGAGCATCCTCATAGTTCTGGCAAGCTTAGCCTTCTAGCTTGCTATGAAAGTGCTTCCCTGAAAGGGCAAAGAGATAAGTTTGAACCCTGTTGAGCACTGCCTTTTCTTGGATGAATGCTTTTACTGCTACTTTATTTTATAGAAGATTGTCAGTAACACTTTTTCCAAGTGGTCTTGTTGGTTTTTGGAGAGTATGAGTCTGCTCCAGGAGACTAGTCCAAAGCGGGTGGCTCAGAAAAGTGCAACTTTGTAATTTTGTGTTTCAAAGCTCTCCAGATGGCCCAGTTGTCAGTATTCCTATGAGTTTACCCAGGGCACTTCCAAACACAGCATTAGGCCATTTTGATTCCAGTCTGAGATGCAAATTCTGTTGAGGCACCACATAGATGAAAAGCACCTAAAACCACCTTCTGTAATCCCTCACCAGGCTTGCTACCATATTTGGTTTCTTTGTGCAAGTACCACATGGTTCTCAAACATCTGCTTGGGAAGGTTTTAGAGGGAAAATACTTGAACAGAACATTTTGAAACATGGGTGAATTATATTAGGATGAAATATTTTTATTTCTGTTGCTTCTAGAAGTGTTGAAAGTTTACTTCTTAAAATGTTTCTGAAAGAGCAGATAGTTTTACTCTAATAAATTATGCACAAAATGTTCTTCATATTTCTTTTGACAACAGAGCCAAGAAGACATAGACGTGAATAGAAGAGGAGAACGGTATATAGACAGAAGAAAGAGAGGAAGCAAGTAATTCAATTTACCAATAAAATTTAAATTGAAATAAGGATATTATCAACTGGAAAATCCAAAGATGATAAAATTACAAATTCCAAAAATAAGGTGCAGCAAGTACACAGTAACATTTCAAAACTGATAAAAATGGAAATTAAAAAAGTGTGCTCTTGTGGTGGGTTGACCCTGGCTGGACGCCAGGTGCCCACCAAAGCCGCTGTATCACTCCCCTCTCAGCTAGACAGGGAAGAGAAGATATAACAAAAAGCTTCTGGGTCGAGATAAGGACAAGGAGACACCACTCAACCAATTACCGTCATGGGCAAAACAGACTTGATTTAGGGAAAATTAATTTAATTTATTGACAATCAAACCAGGGTAGGGTAATGAGAAATTAAACTAAAACTGAAAACACCTTCCCTCCACCCCTCCCTTCTTCCCAGGCATAACTCCACTCCTGAATTCTCTACCTATCCACCCCAGTGGTGCAGGGGGACAGGGAATGGGGGTTATGATCAGTTCAGCACATGTTGTCTCTGCCGCTCCTTCCTCCTCTGGGGGAAGGCTCCTCACACTCTTCCCTGCGCCAGCGTGGGGTCCCTCCCACGGGAGATGGTCCTCCACAAACTTCTCCAATGTGGGTCCTTCCCACAGGCTGCAGTCCTTCAGGAGCACACTGCTCCAGTGTGGGGGGTCACAAGTCCTGCCAGCAAACCTGCTCCAGCGTGGGCTCTCCACGGGGTCACAGCCTCCTTCGGGCGTCCCCCTGCTCCGGCATGAGGTCCTCCACAGGCTGCAGGTGGAGATCTGCTCCACCGTGGACCTCCAGGGGCTGCGTGAGGAGGACAGCCTGCCTCACCGTGGTCTTCCCCACGGGCTGCAGGAGAATCTCTGCTCCGGCGCCTGGAGCACCTCCTCCCCCTCCTTCTGCACTGACCTGCGGGTCTGCACGCTTGTTTCATCTAAGAATACAGCTATTAGATTTTTTTTATGCAGTTCCTTTACATTCTGTGAAAATGCCTAGACCTGGAACTACTATTTTTCCTATCCATCCTTGCAAGTTATCCTAACAGCAAAGCTCAGAAGCTAGAACTCACTTGTGCTCACACCTCATTTTTCTTTTGTTGTAAGGCTTTTAAAGGGAGAAGCCATAACCAAAATTTAGCTTAAATTACATTTCCTTAAAAAATATACATAATATTTAATAATTTAAAAACTGCAACTTATGACTAACTCCAATGATGCAAAAAAAGACTGAATAAAATTTTCTACTTTAATGTACTAAACAGCATCAGAAGAGCAAATAAAAAAAAGTCAAGAAAAGGTACCAACAGTCAATCTTAAAAAATATTTTAACAGTAATATTTAAAACAACTTTTCCAGTCAAAATATTTTTTGAAAGACTAAAGCAAAGCATTTTTATAGTAACTGGTAAAGAACAGGTGCAAAGAGGTTTAATAGACATAAACACTCTCATGACAGCTCGGCTTTCTGAGGTGAGTATTTTTGGTAAGTGTTTTTTGAGCTAGCCCTTTCTCTCCTTTCTAAAAGGTTACATTGCTACCTTAGAACTTTTTTTTCAAACTTATACAAAGAAAATGCATCATTTTCACTCAAAAGTATCACTAAATAAAAAAGTATTTAAGAACAGATCATACAAACTTACCATATGGATTTGCATTAATATTAGTCCCAATAAGCTCCAATGTTTGTTCTAAAATTTCCGATAACGGCACTGGACTGATTTCCAGAAGCCCTGGGTCAGCATGGTGTTTCAATAGCAGCGCTATTTCAGCCTCGTAATTTACAACAGATGAGTGCCAGCAATACTGCTTACTATTTTTCTCCACAGGCACCCAACCTATGAGAAAACATTGCATTTACCAAAGTAAATTTCTGAAGTTATCAAATGTGTACTAGAACTGTACATGCATTAAAAAAACCCACAGTTAACTACAAACAGAAAGAGTAACAAGAAAAACCGTGTCGTACCTCAGAGGAATGCAAGTGTGACAACTATGCCTTCAGTTGAAGCCCTTTAAGTAGATTAACTACTACTTTTAACATTGGAACTAATTCTATTTCACTTCAAAAATTGAAGCCCCCCCCCCCATTTTACCTGTGCTGCATCATAGGTACCTGGCATATGTCCATTCTCATCGGGCAAAGGATTGCCATTACAGAACTCTATGTCCTTTGCTGGAATCCAGGTATCTGGAACAGGCTTGAAATCCTCTTCAACATTCCAAACAAATTCTAGACATATAAATGTAACATTAAGTTTTTGGCAAACTGTTAGCCAATTTTATGTTTTGATCATCTTTCAATGCAAGTATTAAAATACCATTGATCTAAACCTTGTTTTACAGACAGTAGTCCCAGTTACTTTGTACAAGCACCGAGATCTGGCACACTCAAGCACTCTACAGTTAGGGGGTTTAAAGAAGCATAGTAGCCTTTGAGTAGTTTAAAAGTTCAAAAGTAACTACGATCAAAACATAGCTACCTAAATAGCTAACCTTATATTTAAACCAGAGCCAGAGAAGTAGAATAGAATAGACTATTTCATTTGGAAGGGACCTACAACAATCACCTAGTCCAACTCCCTGACCAATTTAGGACTGACCAATAGTTAAAGCATGTTCTTAAGGGCATTGTCCAAATGCCTCTTAAACACTGTCAGGCTTCTTTCTCTGTAAAGAAATGCTTCCTAATGTCTAGTCTAAACCTCCCCTGGCGCAGGTTTGAACCATTCCCATGTGTCCCATCCCTGGACCCCAGGGAGAAGAGCTCAGCACCTCCCTCCCCATGTCCCCTCCTCGGGAAGCTGCAGAGAGCAAGGAGGTCGCCCCTCAGCCTCCTTCTCTCCAAACTAGACAAACCCAACGTCCTCAGCCGCTCCTCACAGGACATGCCTTCCAGCCCTGCCACCAGCTTTCTTGCCCTCCTCTGGACGCATTCAAGGACCTGACCATCCTTCTTAAACTGTGGGACCCAGAACTGCACACAGTACTCAGGGTGAGACCGCACCGACGCTGAATACAGCGGGATGATCCCCTCTTTTGACCGGCTGGTCATGCTGTGTTTGATGCACCCCAGGATGGGGTCTGCCCTCTCGGCTGCCAGGGCACACTGCTGGCTCCTGTTGTGCCTGCTGTCGACCAGCACCCAGCACCCAGATCCCTTTCTGCAGGGCTGCTCTTCAGCCTCTCCTCTCCCAATTTATACTTGTGCCTAGCCTTACTCTGTCCCAGGTGCAGAATCCAGCATTCGGACTTGTTAAATTCCATCCCATTAATCATAGCCCAATGCTCCAATCTATCTAGATCCCTCTGCAAGGCCTCCTGTCCCTCAAGAGAGTCAACAGCACCTCCCAGTTTGGTATCATCATCACACTTGCCAATGCATTCAACTACTGCACCCAGATCGTTGATAAATGTAGCGAACAGAACTGGCCCTAGAACTGAACCCTGAGGAACACCGCTGGTGACCAGTCACCAGCCAGACGTAGGCCCATGTACTACAACCCTTTGAGCTCTGCCCTTCAGCCAGTTCTTCACTCAGTGCACCATGAACCCCCTTATCCCACAGCTGGACAACTTGTCCAGAAGGATGCTGTGAGGGGACAGTATCAAAAGCCTTACTAAAATCCAGAAAAACTACATCCACCACCTTCCCTTCATCCATGAGGTGGGTGACCTCATCACAGAAGGATATCAAATTGGTTAAAACAGGACTTTCCCTTTGTGAACCCATGCTGACTGTGCCTGATGATTGCATTAATCTTAAATGCCTTTCAATAGTACCCAGTATTATCCTCTGCATATATTTTCCAGGAACTGAGGTTAGACTAACAGGTCTGTAGTTCCCTGGGTCCTCTCTCACGCCCTTTTTGTAGACTGGCGCAACACTGGCTAGCTTCCAGTCAGCAGGGACCTCCCCAGACTCCCAAGACCTTTGGTAGATGATGAGAGGGGTCCTGCCGTAACATCCGATGACTCCTTCAGTGCTCTGGGATGAATCCCATCAGGCCCCATGGACCTGTGAACATGCAGCTGAAACAGCTGGTCCCTTAGAATTTCAGCACCCACAAATGGAAAGTCACTGTTCCCACACTCGTGGTCTTCCAACTCAGGGGGTATCAGTATTATTAAAGACTGAGGCAAAAAAAGCACTGAATGCCTCCGCTTTTTCTTCGTCCCTTTTAGTCAGATGACCATCTTCAACAAGTATCGGTCCAATGTTTCCTTTAGACCTCCTCTTGCTGTTATAAAAGGGCCTAAAAAAGCCCTTGTTATCTGAAACAACACTGGCCAGTTTCAACTCTAACTGAGCTTTGCCCTTTCATGTCTTCTCCCTGCATATACGAATCACAGCTCTGTAATCATCCTGCGAAGCTTGACCTTGCTTCCAGAGATCATACAGTTTCTTTTTCCTCTTGAGCTCCGCGAGGAGTTCCCTGTTCAGCCAAAGTGGTGTTCTGCCCTGCTTACTTGATTTACAACACAGTGGAATTGCCTGCTCCTGTGCTTCTAAAAGGTGGTTCTTAAAGACTGACCAGCACCCGGGGACTCCTAAGCCCTCAAAAGCAGATTCCCAGGGTACTCTGCTAAACAGCTCCCTGAAGAGCTTAAAGTTTGCTCTCCTGAAGTCCAGGGCAGCAACTCTACTGTCCTTTTTTCTTATTACACTGAAAATTTTAAACTCAACCATTTCACGATCACTGTGACCAAGGCAGCCACCTCCCATCACACCCCTCCCCGAGTCCTTCTCTATTCACAAACAGCAAGTCTAGGAGGGCATCTTTCCTAGTTGGCTCACTGACTACCTGTGTCAAGAAGTTATCTCCTACAAACTTCAAGGATTTCCAAGATCTGCTCGTCACAGCCATATGATATTACCAGTTGATGTCTGGGAAGTTGAAATCTCCCGTAAGGACAAGGGCTACTGATCCAGAAATTTATCCTAAGTGCCTATAGAGTAACTCATCAGCGCTTACCTCCCAGCTGGGCGATTGGTAGTAGATACTGACTACATCATCTCCTTTGTTTTCCATTCCCCTAATCCTCAACCACACCATCGCTAACTCTAAGGGCTGTACAACCAAACCTCTCCCTTACGCATAGTGCAAGGCCTCCACCTTGCCTGCCCTGCTTATCCCTCCTGAACAGCCTGTAGCCCTCCAACCACAGGACTCAATCCACCAAGTCTCACTAATACCAATGATATTGTAGCTCTGGGAGGTGACCAATGCTTCCAGTTCATCCTGGTTTTTTCTCATACTGCGTGTGGTGGTGCACAAGCATTTCAGATATGCTCCGGAGCCCTCAATGCTCCCCGGAGGGTTGCAAATGTTCCCACTAGCACCACCACCCTCCAGTGATGCCATGCCAACCCTTACCTACTGCAGTGCTGTTGGTATCCCCTTCCCCAACTGATTCTAGTTTAAAGCTCTCTTGAAGTAAAGTTAAGACTGACATTAAGAAAAATTGAAGCAGGATCACTGACATTTCCTGTGTTAGACTATAGGTGTTTTTCCAACTGGATAACTTACATTGACAAAAAGAAGGAAAGAAATCTTCACTAACCTTTGCAATCTTCCAATGAATACAAGAATCGTTTAAACCTTTTTTCAGCTTGCTTGTTGGGTTTTCGATCCATCCTGGCCCATAGATAGGGTTGCCCTAGAGTTTCCAGAGGGATAAAAATCAGCAGTTTACTGAGGCAACCACACCCTGCAGAGTACCGAAATCAACCATGTAAAAGGCACGATAGGCCTTCTCATTTGCCACTACAGAAATCTTATATCCAAAGACACTACTTAAATTCATAAGTTAACTGCCGTATATGAATCTAAAAATCTATTCGTAGAATCGTGGCTAGTGTAATACAAAGCTTCCTTACAATTGCAGGTAAAGGCATGAACCCCAGTGATGCAACGAACCACCACAGTCTTCTCCTTTCCTCCCCACTTTCATACTTCTTTTCATCCTCCCCAAGGAAATTAGACACCCCTTATTATACAAGTTCTAGTGCGCAAGGAAGATTTTACCAATAGGAAATTTTAGAACTGGAATAGGTCCCCGATTGGCATGTTCGCTGCAACCAGACTTCCATGTATTTTAGAGAGTAAAATCTGTAACAACTTTATAAAACACCTCCTACGTTTATGGTAAGTCTTACTTTGTGGTCAAGGTGGTTAATGACACAGGAATTCACAACAGCTGTGATCCAATGGATCATACAATAAAAGTGAAAACAAAGTAAAACAAGGCTTCTAGCCAACATAAGAAATCTGCATACGGATCTTCTTTATTACCTGTATAGGTAGTTACGTAACAGCAGGTTCCGTCCACCTTTTCAGTAGGGATTGCATTGTATATATCTGCCTCTAACGCCTTCCCGGTTATAGCTTCAGTTGCCAAAACTTTAAAGGGCTGAAAAGAAGACAGGTATTTTAAACCCTCATCATGGCTGTTTCTCACATGGATCCTTGCTCCTCACAGCCGGCCTCTGTAAGTCCAGTACTACACATTATGTTGCTGATTTCTAATGCCATTGAAATACACCATTGTTTCTTCAAGACACGACAGCCTGGGAAATGCTCTAAGACAAAAGAACAAAGGCAATCTGTTTGCAAACTCTCTCCCTCTTCTCCGTTCTCAATTAGTATTTACAGATGACTTTGCCTTCCGCTGCAAATAGTGCACATAAACTAGAAGGGTCCCAGTCCAACGCTACGAAAGTTTGAGACGTGCCTTCCTCTGTTACGATGGCAATAGCGATTCACCGTGACTAGCTGCTCCAAGCTTGCAGTTTGGAGCTGAAAGTCAATAGCACCATGTTAGTGCAATACACAGACCCGTGCGATGCAAGGTGGCAAAAGCATCCTGGCATTAAATACGTAGTATCGGTGCTGCCAACTAAACACGCTTCCGCTTAAGAAGAGCAAGGAAAGAAGTGATCCAGGGGTCCGAGACAAATATCCAGCCACAACTAGCCCCCATTTCCAGGAGGGCTTCTCTAACAGTTTCCCTGCAAACATGGAATCAGTTGCGGCTGGATTCCAGTGTTTTCCTGGATAATCAGCACCCCTCCCTCCTCTCTTCCCAGCCAGCTTTGACTTGTGAGCTGGGCACTGTCTCTTTCTGCTAGCAAAACACAAAGCAGGTCCTTGTCTGAGGCAAAAAAGCCTCAAAACAGAATTCAGAAGTCACAAAGTGGGAACCTTCTACGTGCTGTCGTTGCGTTACAGGGCTGTTTTCTATTTCAGTAATCAGATGCGGCATACGTGAAGATTTTAGGAAGATTACACGAAAAAGAAAACGTTCAGGGGGGAGAGAAAACGTTCCTGTTGCTTTTCCCACCACCACCACCACCGTTGCCACCGCCGCCCCCCTTCTTCCCTAGCAGTCATCGCCCCCTGTATTACCCTTGCCTGCCCTTGAAAACCACAGAAAATAGCGTAGGCCACTTCCAGACCTAACCCCCTGTCGGCTTTTTCTGTGTGAAGGAACAACAGGGTAGGGAAGGTACCCTTACGTGACCATTACCGAGATGCTGTTGGTACCGGCGGTCAAACAATTAAGTTACCGACGTTTTGGCAACCGTTTCAGCTCTGCCACCCAGAGGGCAAACACCAGCGAGACAAAGTCACCCAGATGCAGCCGACAGACAGCATTAGGAGCCACTACTCAAACCGGGAAAGGCAAGCTGGAGGTCTACAGCTAGGCAGGGGAACGGCACCCCAGCCTGTCCCAACACTGCCTTCTGCATCTCGGGAAGAAACAGCTCTGACTGGGCTCCGCTGCTTTCACCTCGGCACGCACTCCACGTCTCGCAGCCTCCAACCAGTCCTTCCCTCAGAAGCCGGAGGTGCCAAAACAGCAGCAAAAAAAAAAAAAAAAAAAAGAGAGGCGCGCTTGGCTTCGCCCCACGAGGCTCACAGGCCCGCGGGGACGGCAGGGCGGTTTCACACCAGCTCCCAGGGCGGTCCCCTCGCAGCGGCCTCACCCCTCGCCGTGCGTGACCGCTGCCGACACTCGGGAAAAGCACACGCCGCACCGGGCTCAGCACCCCGGACGCCCCTTGCCAGCAGAAGAGCGGGACGGAGCCGAAATGGCTCCCACGCGGCCTCTCCTTCCCGCGCGGAAGGCGGGGAGCTCTGCCGTGCATGTCGCTCAGACGCGGCCCAGCGACTCCCCCCCCCGAGCCCGAGCCCGAGCCCGAGCCCTGGCCCTGGCCCTGGCCCTGGCCCGGCCCAGCGACTCCCCCCGCCCGGCCCCGTGCCGCCCCGGGCCACCTGGCGCTCCCGCTTGGCCGACGGCTCCTCCTTCACCTCGGTCACGAACAGACACGGCACCTTCCGCTGCACCGCGCCCCGCCGCCTCATCGCCCCGGCCGCCCGCCCGCCACAGCGCCCAGCCGCGACTGCGCCTGCGCCTGCGCTCGCGGGGCGCGGCGGGAAATGGAGTCCGTCCCCGCCCGCCCGCGACGCATGTGTGCGCCGGGGCGCGGCGCGGCGTCGGCCGCCTCTCTCCGGCAGCCTCCGGCCAGGCCGTGGCTCCGTCGCTCCCCGCCGCTCCCCGCCGCTCCCCGCCGTCCAGCCCGAGCCCGAACGCGACCCCGAGCCCGAGCCCGGGCCCGGGCCCGGGCCCGGGACAGCTCCGCTCTCGGCAGCGGCGGCTCCCGCCGTGGCGCGGCCGCGCCGCGCCAGCTGTGCTCTGAGGCGCCGGCCTGAGGCGGCAGCTCGCTCCCGCGCCGCGGCCGTTGGCCGTCGTCGACCTTTGGCCGTCGACCCTCGGCCGTTCCCCGGGCCGGGCAGCCCAAGTTCCCCGGGGCTGTCTTCTCTGCTTCCCGGGGTGCCACACGCCCAGGCCGGGCACAGGGATGCCCTGTCCCCAGGGCGCCGGCACCTCTCCGGCTTCGCCTGTGCCTCCCCCGGTTCCCCAGTACACCTCGGTGTCTGTGGTGGCTTGACCCGGCGGGACGCCAGGCGCCTGCTCGCTCGCTCGCTCCCCTCCTGGGCTGGGCAGCTCCTCAGAGGGCTCCTGGGCCGAGATCCCTCGCCCGCCACCGGCACGGGCAGAGCAGACTCCGCTCGCTCGGGGACGGCCGTTCCGTTTATTGCCGATGGAAGCCCGGCAGGGCAATGAGAAGGCCAAACGCAGTCTGAAAACGCCTTCCCCCGAGCCCCGTCTGCTTCCCGGGCTCGGATTTGCTCCCGACTTCTCTCCCTCCTCCCCCCGAGCGGCGCAGGGGAATGGGGGTTGCCGTCAGCTCCTCACGCGTTGTCCGGGCCGCTCCTTCCTCCTCACGCTCTTCCCCTGCACCAGCGTAGGGTCCCTGCCACGGGAGACGGTCCTCCTGCCACGGGAGACGGTCCTCCTGCCACGGGAGACGGTCCTCCACGAACCCCTCCAGCATGGGGTCCTTCCTGCGGGCTGCAGTTCTTCGCAAGCTGCTCCAGCGTGGGTCCCTTCCATGGGCTGCAGTCCTTCAGGCACAGACTGCTCCAGCGTGGGGGGTCACAAGTCCTGCCAGCAAACCTGCTCCAGCGTGGGCTCCTCTCTCCACGGGGCCGCAGGTCCTGCCAGGAGCCTGCTCCAGCGTGGGCTCTCCACGGGGTCACAGCCTCCTTCAGGGTACATCCACCTGCTCCAGTCCTCCACAGGCTGCAGGTGGAGATCTGCTCCACCGTGGACCTCCGTGGGCTGCGTGAGGAGGACAGCCTGCCTCACCGTGGTCTTCCCCACGGGCTGCAGGAGAATCTCTGCTCCGGCGCCTGGAGCACCTCCTCCCCCTCCTTCTGCACTGACCTGCGGGTCTGCACGCTTGTTTCTCTCCCATACCCTCACTCTGCTCTCCGGCCGCAGTTTCTGAGTCCCGGCAACTTTTTTTCCCTTCTTAAACATGTTATCAAAGAGGTGCCGCGACCGTTGCTGACGGGCTCGGCCTTGGCCAGCGGCGGGTCCGTCCTGGAGCTGGCTGGCATGGGCTGCGTCGGACGTGGGGAAGCTTCTAGCGGCTTCTCTCAGAAGCCACCCCTGTGGCCCCCCACCGCGCTACCGAAACCTTGCCACGCAAACCCAATAGAGAATTAATTCTTCCTGACCGTACCTTCTTCTGTGCCTCCTTCAGGCAGGGCCATGCAGCTACAAAGAGCCCCTGTTTGGATAGCTCTTGGCAGTGTTAACACTGCCTGCCGATGGCTGCTCCTGCCCCCAACAGTGCATTATTCATGGCCCTCATCTGCTCTCCTGAATTTTCCTTCCCCTACGCCCCCCAGTCAGTTGCAGGGGTTACAGAACTGTGGGAGCCTTTTCACATCGCTTCTCCGCTCGCAGGTCTCGCCAGTACTCCCCACCTCCATCCCAGTCAGCAGTTTCATTCGGTACTGTGGTGACGTCATTCCTGTCGAAATCCCCTTCTTCCAGTGACAAAGTCCCGGTGGCCAGGCATGCGGTATTTCCCTTCGCAGTTAGTCTTCAAGGGGCCACCCGCTGATACTCGAGTTACAAACAAGTTGATAGGCTCCTTAGAGAGACGAGGAGGCTTCCAGTCGTCTCAACGGCTTCGTACTTCTTCCCCAGCTTGGCTGAGCCAGCCTTGTACCGCTTGTGCCCACGGGGTCACTGGCGCCCGCTTCTCACGTACGCATCGGTCACCATGCCCACCGGCAGACCAATGGCGTACAGTACAGGTGTGCTCCGGGGATGAGTCCGTCCAGTCCAGTGGTGCTGGTTTTTCCCAAGGAACCACCAGTCACGTGCACTTCTGGCGGTGCTAGGAACCACTACTCCTCTTTCTTGAATTCTGCCTTGTGTCTACCTCCCTTCTCTTTGGCTTCATCTGTATCCTGATGATCTTCAAGCGATGGCATCCTTCTCTCCTGAGCTTGCGGCTCCTTATCCTTTCTGCGCTGCCTTTGATGTTTCACTTGAAACGTTCCCAGGCTTTGATCTAACAGTGCTCTGAAGCGTTCACCTGCGAGTCACTGGTGTCTCTCAGTGTTGCAAATCTGACCCCCTGTCCTGGGGATGACCGTATGCCTTACCATTTGCCGGGACTGAAACTTTCTTTCCCCCGCGAGGTATTTTTTGGTCAGAGGCAGCCTAGGACCTGCGTGGGAACAGAGGTGTTAATTAGGGACACAAGTGTACGCTGCTCTTTCTGCTTTAGCCGTGGCAGTGGCCATCGTGGAAGCAAGAAAAAGCAATGAACCCCAACAGTGGAAGCAGTTAACAGCCAACAGTGTACTGGCAGGAAGGAGCAAGCTCCTCCGTCCAACAGTAAGAAAAAACACATTGGGCACCAGGATTTTGGTTTAAAAAGTAGTCAAAGAGTAAGATTTGTCTTTGTGGTATCAAAGATTTGTTTCCAAGACCACAGTTCCTGCGGCAAGGAGTTGGGCATTATTTAAACCCTGACAGATGGCTTTGCTCCGTTTTACATTAAAGAGGCACCGGGAGACTCTTTGAAAGGGTCCAATCTTCCCTATTTTACTCTGAAGCAATGGAGATAAACGAAGATGTTCAAGCCGGACAGGTCCCAGAGCACCACCATGCTGATGTCATGAGCTGGAGGAGCCCTTGGCAACAGCGGAACGCTAACATTCTATACCGGACAACAACTGCCTTCGTAGGTTCCACAAGCCAGGAGAAGGCAGCAGCTCCTTCGTTCAAGTGTCTTTTGGCGTCTGGTGGAGTTTTGTTTCAAAGCAGCAGCTCGGCTAAGGTTCTGAAGGCCCAGATTTCGAAAGAAAACTACCGCTTTCAGGCTAAGATTACGATTTGCCTGGATGTTGACAGCTTTAACGGTTTGACGTATGTTCCGCCAGTACTAAGAGAGTGGAGGAGAAGCACCAGAGGTGAAAATGGCTGCAGTTGGGAATGACCGTTATTCCCATTTTCACTCCCCCTATGCACAGGTAAATGCTGTAGATTTTAGAGTGGTTTGTGTCCTTGATTTTCTCGATATACCCATGCTGACAGGGAGGCTCATTATGTAATATTTGCGTCCATTACTGCATCCATTTCAGCACCGGGGATTTAGGTGTCAGTGCCTGGGAGGTGGGCTTTGGCTCCAGACCCCAGCGTGTCTCAGGGGATGGCCCACTTGTACTGACTCCAGTCCAAAAGTGGCACGCTTTGGAGATGCTGCTCCTAGACCCAGCTGTTAATGTCTGGAACTGGGTGAAACTTACCTTCAAGTATTCAAATAGTTCCCAGCGTGACTTTGTTTTCCTTTAAAAAACCGCACACAAACTCCTGCGGAAATGACCAGCAACCTGGCATTTCCAGCTCTCGGCTGGGATGGAGTTCATATCCAGGACATAAACCTGAGTTCACATGTTCAGGGTAATGGCCATGAGCACTTGCCTCTTTGGGATTATGAGTTTATCATGTGCTTGAGGAAGATACCTCAGGTTATAAGGAGAAGTGAATTCCATAGTCGGAGATGACGCTAATATCTGTAAACTTCAATAAGGCAGAGATACAGAAAAATAATTTTAAGTATGACTAACGAAAGTGACTCTCATTGTGAAAGTGCTTTCTCTCCAATATTGTGCAGACTTTTTAGCTGGCCACATATTGAGCGATAGAGGGAGAGCAGCAGTGGGAGTGTATCTATGAGGAAAGCGGCAATAATTAAACAAATCCTGTAGATATTCTTTTGCTGCCATGAGGCTTCTGTTTGTCTTGTATAAAAACAGCTGGGAGATGCTGTGAGCAGAGAGTAATGACAGTTGTCTCACAACATCAAATCCTGAGTATTTGCAGTAACTTGCAAATGCTTGTCACCGTAGTACCGTTACATGTGGACTACTGCGTCATCTCCCCCATGAATCAAAACCAAAATGTTTCAAAAGAGGAGATTCACGTTTAAGGCAACCGCTAGGTTATGGGAATCTCGTGTGACTTACCCACAAAGTCATTTTCCTCATGAGGGTTCCAGGTGCAGGTTCTGCCACTGTGAAAAACCTCTTGGCTGTGATTCTGAGGGCTCCTTACGGAGACAGGGGAGATGTTCACATCTGTTTGGCAGATTGAGAGATATTGAAATAAAGGTAGAAAGGAGCAAGTCTCTTCAAGCACGGTTTTTAAGTCTGAAAACAAAAGTGACTTTCTTCTGCCGAGTTGACGTTCCCAATGGGAACTGGAACAAAAGATTTTCTCCCGTGTTTTGAAATCCAAGTCTGACAAGTCTGTACGAGGCTTGCAAGTTCCCAACTTTTTAGTTTTTCAGGTTTTGTTGGGAATCTTTCTGGGTTTTGTTTCTTACTCTTTATTTTCCCAAGGACCCGGGTCCTTTAACGGCAGGAGAGCACTAGTGTTAAGATTGGCACTTGTACAGCAGATTTCATCTTGAGATTGACCTGATTATCCCATTGTGCAGGAAAGGAAACTCCGCCACGTGTCCATTAAGTGACTAATAGATTTTTTTTCTTCCCAGCATCTCAGGAAAAGTCTGCGGTGCAGTAAGCACACTGCTTTACTCCTGTTCTTGTCTGGGAACAGTTGTACCTCATGAAAGCTCCACTGACCTAACTCAAGACAGCTTTATAGCTACCTGGAGCTTAAGATAACTTTAGAGATAACTTTAGAACTTCTAAAATGTCAGAACGTGGTCCCACAAAATCATAGTCAGGTGTTCACAGCGGTACACCATGTACGAAGCCATTTAGTCCATTTTTATTGTTATATTTACAGTATCTGAAAACTGTTTTCTCCTGCAGCGAACGTACAGCAACGTCCCCTGTTTCTGGGAAACACAACCCGTAGGCTGTGTGAGGTTCAACTGTGCCTTCCATCATAGCAAGCCTCGTAATATAAATGGACTTTTTTTGCCACCTACCAACAGTGAGTAAAAATATTTTCTCAACAATTTGTGCATTAGAGCAAGTAAATACACAAAAATGTCCTTCCGGTGCTTACGTAATATATATTAAGGCCCAGAAATGTACCGTGGCAAATCAATCAGGTACGACCTGCTCTCCCAGCAAGTTGAAGGCCAAGAAAGGAATTGTATTGGCATTTGAATAGGGTTGCCACGTGAATTTTTTTAGCTCTCATGTTGCGGATCTTCGGAACTATCAGGGACGTAAAAGATGAAGTCACAAGTGGCAATTTAGGTTGCTGAGACCCGTGGAGTAAAAATATTGCTTTCCTTGGGTATTTGCTAGATGAAATCCCTCTAGCAGTGAAAACGGTTAGTAGGCAGGTAATCATTTAAGAGAAATGAAAAGTAGTGTGTGTGGTGGGGGGAGGAGGTTGGTAGGGCCACTAGCAGCAACATCTGTTGATAGAGCACAACATGTTACATGGATGAGACACCCGTTCTATAGATAACATAAGATTACAGTGCCGTGTGCGCAGATGTATTTCCAGTTCATCGTTCTGAATAAGCCTTTCGGGCTTGAACACTGGGTGCAGGCTACTGAAGTACGGTAATAGTGTGTAACGCAGCACAACTCTTTAGGGAAAAACCCGCCATTTGAAGTTGTTTTTTTTCCTCAGTCCTTTCAAAAAGGAGCTCTTGTCTGCCAGGAGTCCTGGTAGACAGCTGGAGCCTGGAACAGGGTAAGAGTCCAGGGCAGGGAACCAAGACAGCTGTCAGAAATCAGGCGGAAAGAGGAGTGAGAGCAAGGCAGCATGACTTGTCATGGATGCACGAACAAGTGGACTAAACCAGAGTTGTTCGTGGGCCTTATCTCCAGAGCTGGAGACAGGTGTCATAAGAGAAGTCCACAAAGACCTCTAGTCAGAAGCAAACACCTTCTGTTCCTGAAAATCGCCCAGGAAAAGGTAGCCTGTCATACCTGGGCATGTGGAGCCTAACTAACCACACAGGACCAAGGCAAGAACTTGAGTGCTGTTTCTATGAGTGCCCTTATGGCTTTTAGTAGAGTTCCCACAGCCACAGCATCAGTCCCTGGCACCTAGTGCTGTCGTAAACATCACATAGGCACGCTTTTGGGTGCGGTGTGAGTCAGAGACCGTGCCCAAGAGGCACTGTGGACGAGGGTATCCTGCATAAGAGCAACATTCAACAATCCGAACGAGAAAATGGACCCAAGCCTTTTACTTTGTACTGCAGTACGTATAAATTCAAAGTCCGTGTGCTGCACAATAACATTGCAAACATTAAAACTGCATTTATTCGTTTCAATACTTACAAATCTTGTTAAACTAATTCAAGCCTGATTTGGCTTACCCTCCCCAGAGCTAATAATATCCTGTTCTGGACAGTGAAAAAGGCTCTATGAGGTTAAAATGTTGTATCTTACTTTCTCTTGCAGGAGATAGGACAAATCTGATCTGCAGTAGCGTTATTAAAACGGGTCTAATACGATATGCATGCTGCTCATAGGCAAGCAAGAGATGCACAAGAATAACAACAACTGGACTAAAAGAAAATGCCCATGCTTCATCTTTTTCTTTAAAAGTGGAAAAAATACCCAACTTCAATCCTGATTGTATTTATAGTTGCAAACTGGTCGGCTTGAACAGTACAAACAGGCTCACCATTTTTCATCATTTTTATTTTCAGTCTGTTGCATTTCCTGGCTCTCCCAAAATGCTATCCCAGTACTGAAATACTTTTGTGGCAAACATTATGGGTAAATTCCTAAGGAAAAGAGTATCTCTCCCGATTGTCTTCTAATTAAGTGTACATTATTTTCATGAACTTCATATTCCTTCTCAAAATCTACATTTTGTACTGAGTAAGAAAGAGAGCTGTCATTCAGAAAATTCGATAGAAAAAAAATGTCTACAAGCCAAAAATAGGTAATCCCGTGCTTAGCGCTGCTAAATTCCTCACAATTGATGCCATGGGGAGGGATACAGGCCTGCCTATTACTCGGCATGTTTAAAATATTTTCACAGGTGGGGTCCTAAACTGCCTTACTCACTTCAGCCCAGGTATTACTAATCGCATGTTTCCCCATGCTGTAAATATCTACCTGTTTTTTCACACCTTCTGTAGTGGGAAGATGCTCTTTTGCCAGCCTCTGCAGAAGATTTTTCCTAAAAGGCACAATCTGTCTATTTAACGACTCCTCCAGCATGATAATGATTTCAAAACTATACTTGCTGGTCTGAGCCTGGATTTGATATTCTAGTTCCCGCCTAACAAAATAAATATAATGCTCTTTTCTGCAGGTGCCCCACTGCAACAGGGTGTCCAAGGAGGGATTCTGCATCCAGCGCATCGTCAAGAATTACTCAGAACTCAAAAGAATATTGTACTACCAATTCATCCTCCAGTGATTATAAACATCAACGACGATGACGATGATGAAGAGGACGATGAAGAGGAAGAGAATTGTAAGCGGGTTTTTTCTTCCTTTGACACAATTGAGACGACCATCAAATACTCTTCAAATTTCTCAAAATTCAGGGGCCAAATTACAGGTTTAGGAGGCACTGCTTTTCTGGGAAACAAAAGCAGGGGCTGTACACACTCGTCACTGAAGGTGAAGTCACAGGTTTGTTTACAAAAGACAGTTGCGTGACTTCAACTTAAGTAATTTGTTCGACTGACTTCCTAAACCCTGTAGGCAGTCTCATTTTACTACAGGAAGTTCGTCTTAAAACTAGCAAAGAGAACCCATACAAAACTCTTCACTAGTTTAACTGAATGTGAATGTGTATATATTTATTTTCTTTTCTTTTTCCAATTTTTTTCCATGTCATTAAACCGTTGCCTGAGAGACCAGAGATGCATAGGGAAGGAATGAATTGCACATTCCCAGAGACTGAAAGTGAGAGACGAACCTACTCTCACGCGTGCACGCTGCACATTACTGTGCTAGTTCTCAGGCAGCCCCAAGCTGCTTTTCACTTTCCCCCTGCCCTTCAGGTTGGCTGGCAGGGCTGCCCGTTAGTGCTTCCTAACTCGGCTTCAGTCTGAGTAAGCCACGTCAACTTAAATGGTATCAAAAGCAGGGCTCTGCTAGCCTTAGGAGCCTTCACTGAGACAGGTAAGGAGTGCTCGCTTCAGCAGCTCCGCCGGCAGACATTACACAGCAGTAACTTTGGGCAGAGGTTTTGCGACAAGCACTCCCTGGTGACATGTTTAATCGGAAGATTTCCTTTTGGGTGTAAATGAAGGATCATTTTCCAAATGAGCACTAAAGGTGGTTTGGAATCCTTTTAAATCAACAAACATTAGCTTCTTAGTATGGGTTGTAACTGCAGTTCCATTGCACTTGGAAATACCCAGTATTAAGGAATCATTTTTCTGTCCAGAAGCAGAGGTC
The DNA here is from genome assembly GCF_026419915.1 of Harpia harpyja. Taxonomy (NCBI): domain Eukaryota; kingdom Metazoa; phylum Chordata; class Aves; order Accipitriformes; family Accipitridae; genus Harpia; species Harpia harpyja. The sequence continues at coordinate 7,544,095 of NC_068962.1, forward strand.
ACAGTCAGAAAAAAACCCAACCGTGACCAAAATGAAAGTCACTATGGTCCTTGATTATCAAGAATTGTTGAAGGTCTTTGTAAAGCTACCTGGTAATCTTTTAAAAATATTTCCTACAGGTGTTCCTGAGTGGGTGCCTAGGACTGCTGCAGATCTTGAAGAGGAAAGAGCAATAAAGGAAATATGCTATAAGTCTGGTAAATATGAAACTAGTCACTCTTTCCTAAACAGCAATGCTGCCAATATAGTAAACTTTGGGTTTTTTTTTTTCCCCTCTTGGGGTATGTTTAGGAGAGTATTACGGGATTCAGTACCCCCACAAACACCAATCAACAAAAACTGTGTCTGCACCTCGGGAAAATGAGCTATTGCCCTTGGAAGCTACTGAGCAACACTTGCAGAAAGGCAAGTACTTTTCATCTTCTTGGACAATGTTTACCACTTTTAAAATTACTGTCACAGGGAGAAACTATTACATAGCTTGCCCCTCCTCCTCGCTTCTTTAATTTAGTGACAATAAAAGACAGCCTATTACAAAGAGGATAAAAAAACTTACTTAATTTTCCCCCATACAGATATACATAAATAGTGTCACACATGTGGTGACTACCTGCATCGACTGTAGATGGAAAAGGTAGAAATGGGCTATTAACCCTATGTGTACTTTCCTGAGATACACAACATAGGTCTTTCATGTAATTTTTCTTCACGGTCAAGATTTATGTAGTCTAACTTTAACCACCCTAAGGCGAGGTGTGTAGCTGAAATGTCTCATCCGGGATCTCTGTTGTTAAATGGAGAGACAGGCACTCTTACGGGGCTGTTTATTGCATCGTAAGATAGTGCCACAGGAAGGTGAGATGAGTCACTTGCCCAGAGGTGTTCGCGCTCTCTGCGGGCTGTCTTGGGTGTCTAGATGATGAAATGTAGTGACACCGCAAACTTTTCTATAACTAAATTGAGATTAAGTAAATACCCCCTTTAAGTGTCTTCTAAAAGACAGTAACAAGAGAGTTCCATTTTGTTTTGACTGTTGGGCTTGATCCAACATAATTAAGGTCAAAGGAATACAAATTAATACATATTCACCCCCTTCATTAGGTTTCGCCTTCGTTCTTGAGCAAGTGACAGGACTGAAAGAAATCTGTATTCGTTTTTTTACTGAATAAGTAATATATGACGCCATATTAGGAGAGAGTTATGTTCTTAAGGTAACAAGACACCAGAGCAATCAGTAGATCAGTCATCAAAAATCGCTGGGCAGAAATAAGACCTGCTACTTTTAATCAAAAAAATAATAGTTGTTGTGTATTTCGTGTAAATTTCAGGGATAAAATCTTGATAATACTGTTTTATGTAAAACAGATTTGAATAGCATGATGTGCTAATACAAAAAAGGGAATGGAAAAATTGTCTCCATGTCATGCACTTTTAACTGACGCTTTTTCCAGCCTAAATTGCTCAATAGAACTGGGCAGAATTATTTCTTTCTTACTTCTACACCTAAAATGTTTCATATTAAAATAGCTTTGATAAGCTATTTCTGAAAAAGTATTTAGATATATTTAGACTACGGATGAGGGATCAGTAACAAATACATGAATACACCTTGTAATATATGTCTTTATTTATCATTAGCTACATTCAGGAAAAAGCAGAGAGTACAGTATTCATGAAGATTTTCTAATTCATAATGAGAAGAATTCTGAGCCAGCACTGGTCAAAGCCATTGTACGAGTTCAAAGTAGCATTAGTCTTTGTGTTTACAGTCAATTTTTGACTTTGCTTTCAAGATTTTGTGACCATGAACTCTGTGAGAGGAAATATATCACTGCATTTTTTGATATGAAAATTTTGCGTGCTTTTTAAAGCAGTAAATACGTGCTATTTTAATCCCGCAGAAACCAACCACACTGAGCTGGTAAAAAGCCATCACTATCAAGAAGTACAGGAAGAGAAAGGGATATCTGAGGAGCCAAGAAATTCACCTAATACAGGAACAGGCAAAGGTATTTTGAGAAAATAGTTGCCTTCCTCATTGTTGCTTTTTAAACTGTTAGATGATTTAGCACTACCTACTAAATTTCTGTTCTTGGTGTCCAATATGGACAATCCATATTTCAACTGGACTATCTCATCTTCCAGCCCCCAGTCTCCTGCAATAGGTCAAATCTGGAGTAGTAGCACAACATTATTGCTTAAGTTTGTTCTTTCACTTTTAGGAATTCGCACTTCAGACCCCAAAGCCAAACCAAGGTACCGACCAAGGGGTCAAAGGAAGGATGATCAAACTGCTTCTTCTTATATTCCTTATGAGAGAGAAACTGGAAGAAAGACTGACTTTAATTCTTCAGAACCTCGAAGATCAGCACTTGCATTGTACCCTACTGTCACCATCACCCAAGAACCAAAGTTCAACGGGTCTACAGGTGGGTTCCTGCTCACAGAGGAGTCTTAAAATGCCTCAGACGTACCTGTCTGTATCACACTGCTTTTGATTTTGTTCCTGCAGGTGAATATGAACTGATTTATGGCTAAAAATGGGCAAGAGTAAATTTGATCCAGCATAATTTTCATAAATAGATTGCAGCACTATCCACAGACAGAAATGTAAAGCTTCATAAAGCTTTACAATTAGTCCGACAGAATATTCACAAACAATAATAGAGCCACCTTCATAGCAGGAATTCACTTCTCTGCCCAGCAAAGAGGGATGAATGCAACGATGTGCCGACGGGCACAAATACACTGATCCCCACTTTTTACAGCATCTTTTATGTGATTTATTCTTTGGAAATATTTAAGAAGCCTCACAATAGTCCACCTTTAACTTCTCAGCCTACTGCAAATATTGATAGTAGTAGCAGTAATTGTGCAGTAGAATTTCAGTTTCCTTTCAAGAAGGGCTTCTCGTTCAACTTTTTTCCTCCCAGCAGGGGATGAAAGAATGGTCTTGCTTTGCATGGTATTTTTCCACACCTGGGATTTCACTGGAGTTTGGATTGGGCTGGATTTATGATTGTTTGGGCTTTAAACCAGCCCCCAAACTGAAGCAGAAGTACAGAATTTCTGCTGCATTCTGGCCTGAACTGAGGGGAACCAAAAGCGCTTATTTACATTAGCAGGAGAAAGGGAAGAACAGGCAAAGCCACGTCTCCCTGCAGAGTAGCAGGGGCCAGGTGAAGAGCACTGTGGTTGCTTCATACTGCAGCTCCCCTTGTGAAGTTCTGTTTGTAGTTTGAAGCGGGCTTACCTGCGCGACCAAGGCTCTTCCAAGTTTAGCCGCATCATTTGTAGTATTTTGTTACGTTCACAAACCGCCCGTGTCCAGGATGCACCTAGATGCTACAGACAGAAGAGGTAATTCGTCGTTCAGCCAGAAGGTGTCCTTCGGAGTGCATTGGTCTCCATGGGCTCAACCGTGGATGTTGCAGGGGTCCATGTACCACCTGTGCAGTGCAGAGAAAGGATGTATATGGGCAGGTAGTCAGCACTCAGAGGACAGTAGTGCATGAGGGGATTGTGTTCAGGGCTGCATTTAAGACAGTCTGAAAAGACAGATACATTCAGAGATGTTTCCCCAAAGCATTGCCTCAGCTGAGTTCTCAGAGGCTTTAGGTACTATGATGACATGCATCTTGAAAATACCATAAACTCAATTGGATAGGGCTCATAAATATCATTCATGAAAAGTGAGGGACTAAAGAATGAGCAGGTAATTTGTAGCTGGCTCTTTACTTTGCACCCACAGTCTTCTTCAACCTGTGCATTATGGTATTTTCTTAGAAAGCGTGAGAGTTAAGCGTCAGGTGCTCAGTTACAAAACTGCACTGAACCAATCGCTAGCTCGTCGAGGCGGGGGGGAAGAGAATGGCAGTGCCATTCCGTGTGCTGCTTACACACAAGCAGCTAAAACCTTCTTTCTGTTGCCTTTCCAGGTGATGGTAATGCAATTCCTACAAAATTGAATAATACAAAGAGAGAAGGACAGACTAAAGGAAGGAGAGGACCAACAGAGAGTATTCCCAGAACAGATTGCAGATCCTCTGAAAACGGAGGTAATATACTTTAGCATCAGCTTCTCATTGCTGAACATCACATGGTCGATAAAATAACTGATTGTATTTGGATTCGGCTGTCCACAAAGACCATTTTTTGAATCTTGTCTTCCAACCTCCTGCAATAGGTCAAATTTTGAGTAGTAGCACAACATTATTGCTTAAGTTTGTTCTTTCACTTTCAGGAATTCGCACTTCAGACCCCAAAGCCAAACCAAGGTACCAACCAAGGGGTCAAAGGAAGGATGATCAAACTGCTTCTTCTTATATTCCTTATGAGAGAGAAACTGGAAGAAAGACTGACTTTAATTCTTCAGAACCTCGAAGATCAGCATATGTAGTCTACCGTACTGTCACTGCCACCCAAGAACCAAAGTTCAGTGGATCTACAGGTGGGTTCCTGCTCACAGAGGAGTCTTAAAATGCCTCAAATACACCTGTCTGTATCGCGCTGCTTTCCATTTGTCCCTGCATGTGAATATGAACTGATTTATGGCTAAATATGGGCAAGAGTAAATTTGATCCAGTCTAATTTGATCCAATCTAGGTAGACTGCAGCACTATCCACAGACAGACATGTAAAGCTTTATAAAGCTTTACAGTTGGTCAGACAGAATATTCACAAACAATAATTTAGGTACCTTCATAGCAGGAATTCACTTCTCTGCCCAACAAAGAGGGATGCATGCAACGTTTTTCCGATGGGCACAAATATACCAATACTCTCACCTCTGGATGACTGGGGTTTATTTTCATCTGTCACTTCATCAAAAAATTTAGTGGTAAATAATTTCAGTGATCATAAGTTAAGAAATTGATTTCACCTTGCCAGTTTCCGTCATCTCTCTTGAGCTGGGTTGAATCTCCACCTTGAGGTGCCTCCCTGTCTTAATTTCCAATAAAAGGAACCTCCTTCACACAGAGTAACTCCTACTGTCAGATGAACAAAGGTAAGCGAAATGAGCCCCAACATCACTGCTTCGTCTTGGGCAGGAATGGTTGCGGTTTTTTTCTTTTAATGGTTGCTTTGATTAAATGTGGACAGATTGGCATAGAGGTTACAGAGAGAACATTCTTAATGTGAACAATACATCTTACCACATTTCCAGGTTAAAAAAAAAGCATAGAGCATTTAAAAAAAAAAAGATGACCAGCATTTTTGTCATAAGAACAGCTGTTACCATTTTCGCTACCTTTCTTTCCAGCAGTACCTGAGCCACGTGGTTGGAAAGGCTCCAAGCAAAAGAATCAGTTTGACACTAATAGAAGATTTTGGACCCAAATGGAAAACTATGGTAATACTTACTTGTTCGGCATGAACTGAAAATTTTAGGATTATTGTGGAATTAATAATTTGAATGAATGGAATTAAGCTGGAATTAACAGAAACCCAGAGCATTAATAACATTATTTTTTAATCAAATTTTACAGAAAATGGTTAGTCATTAGGCAGCTTACTCTCCTGCACAATCAGCTGTCTAGCACAAAAAACATAATATTGCCTTGCATCTAGGGCTTTCCCAAGCAGGGATAAAACAGGAGATTAGTTTACAGATTAGTTTAATGTAAAAGCAACTGATGCCTTTGGGAAGATTTTCAACACAGGACCATTCACTTTGTTAAAGTCAAGGGTGTCCGTGGCAGAATCGCCTCATTTGGAAGATCCTGTGAGCCTCACGCAAATGCCGCAAGGTGACAAATGATCTCTAAAGTACTAGAGAGAGAGTCCGTATTTAATACTAGCTGGTATTTCAGCGGTGAATACAATTCACCCGATGCATTCATTGATACTTCAGCTAATGTAATATTTAATTCACATACTGGACCAAGAGAGTCTTTCCTGAGATCGTAGCTGAAATTAAGAAACAACGTCTATGTTTTTTCTACAGACAAGTATACTTCAGGATCTTACAATGCACCAACTCAAAGGAAAAGAAATCCACATGCAAAAACGTTCTCTAAGTCTAAAACAACCATTCAGGTAACTGTTTGATAGAAATTGTTACAGTTCAGTCTTTTTAGCAAAAGGGACGTGTCTCTCCCCGCCTAGAACATGTAAAAGTGCTCTTAAAACTTCCCCAACCAAAACCCGCAAGAGTCTAAGCAATGCTGAGTAGTCTGAAAGAGCAGTTAATGGTTTCGTTTGTTTGCAGACATGTACTTTTGCCCGGTTAACTAAACTGTGGTTTCTCATTTTTTACAATATTACTGACGAGAAAGCAAAATAGGTACCTGCCGTTAAAGCGAGGAACTACAAGAAGTGGGTTTTGGCCTGTAGCACTGCACAAAGGACAGCAGAGACTACAGGAGTGTGATCTATTTGTCTTGCTGGTTGACTGCTCGCGAAGCATCTGCAATCGCTGAACGACGATCAGCCGAGGTCCAAATTCATAAAAGGACTCGGGCTACCAAACGTTCACAAGACACCCTAAGGACCATTAATACATTTTACAGCTGTCTTGAAAGCAGAGATTAGAACCCGTATCTCGTGTTCCTCAGATGAATGGCCAAACCTTTAGTCTGCAGTCCGTGCTTCAGTGTGACATTTCCTTATCTCCAGTCTCTCTGTGTCACCCACGGACCTAACAGGTTGTTTGCTCTGCGGTTGCACAGTTCGAAATGTGAACTAGCAGAGCATCCTCATAGTTCTGGCAAGCTTAGCCTTCTAGCTTGCTATGAAAGTGCTTCCCTGAAAGGGCAAAGAGATAAGTTTGAACCCTGTTGAGCACTGCCTTTTCTTGGATGAATGCTTTTACTGCTACTTTATTTTATAGAAGATTGTCAGTAACACTTTTTCCAAGTGGTCTTGTTGGTTTTTGGAGAGTATGAGTCTGCTCCAGGAGACTAGTCCAAAGCGGGTGGCTCAGAAAAGTGCAACTTTGTAATTTTGTGTTTCAAAGCTCTCCAGATGGCCCAGTTGTCAGTATTCCTATGAGTTTACCCAGGGCACTTCCAAACACAGCATTAGGCCATTTTGATTCCAGTCTGAGATGCAAATTCTGTTGAGGCACCACATAGATGAAAAGCACCTAAAACCACCTTCTGTAATCCCTCACCAGGCTTGCTACCATATTTGGTTTCTTTGTGCAAGTACCACATGGTTCTCAAACATCTGCTTGGGAAGGTTTTAGAGGGAAAATACTTGAACAGAACATTTTGAAACATGGGTGAATTATATTAGGATGAAATATTTTTATTTCTGTTGCTTCTAGAAGTGTTGAAAGTTTACTTCTTAAAATGTTTCTGAAAGAGCAGATAGTTTTACTCTAATAAATTATGCACAAAATGTTCTTCATATTTCTTTTGACAACAGAGCCAAGAAGACATAGACGTGAATAGAAGAGGAGAACGGTATATAGACAGAAGAAAGAGAGGAAGCAAGTAATTCAATTTACCAATAAAATTTAAATTGAAATAAGGATATTATCAACTGGAAAATCCAAAGATGATAAAATTACAAATTCCAAAAATAAGGTGCAGCAAGTACACAGTAACATTTCAAAACTGATAAAAATGGAAATTAAAAAAGTGTGCTCTTGTGGTGGGTTGACCCTGGCTGGACGCCAGGTGCCCACCAAAGCCGCTGTATCACTCCCCTCTCAGCTAGACAGGGAAGAGAAGATATAACAAAAAGCTTCTGGGTCGAGATAAGGACAAGGAGACACCACTCAACCAATTACCGTCATGGGCAAAACAGACTTGATTTAGGGAAAATTAATTTAATTTATTGACAATCAAACCAGGGTAGGGTAATGAGAAATTAAACTAAAACTGAAAACACCTTCCCTCCACCCCTCCCTTCTTCCCAGGCATAACTCCACTCCTGAATTCTCTACCTATCCACCCCAGTGGTGCAGGGGGACAGGGAATGGGGGTTATGATCAGTTCAGCACATGTTGTCTCTGCCGCTCCTTCCTCCTCTGGGGGAAGGCTCCTCACACTCTTCCCTGCGCCAGCGTGGGGTCCCTCCCACGGGAGATGGTCCTCCACAAACTTCTCCAATGTGGGTCCTTCCCACAGGCTGCAGTCCTTCAGGAGCACACTGCTCCAGTGTGGGGGGTCACAAGTCCTGCCAGCAAACCTGCTCCAGCGTGGGCTCTCCACGGGGTCACAGCCTCCTTCGGGCGTCCCCCTGCTCCGGCATGAGGTCCTCCACAGGCTGCAGGTGGAGATCTGCTCCACCGTGGACCTCCAGGGGCTGCGTGAGGAGGACAGCCTGCCTCACCGTGGTCTTCCCCACGGGCTGCAGGAGAATCTCTGCTCCGGCGCCTGGAGCACCTCCTCCCCCTCCTTCTGCACTGACCTGCGGGTCTGCACGCTTGTTTCATCTAAGAATACAGCTATTAGATTTTTTTTATGCAGTTCCTTTACATTCTGTGAAAATGCTTAGACTTGGAACTACTATTTTTCCTATCCATCCTTGCAAGTTATCCTAACAGCAAAGCTCAGAAGCTAGAACTCACTTGTGCTCACACCTCATTTTTCTTTTGTTGTAAGGCTTTTAAAGGGAGAAGCCATAACCAAAATTTAGCTTAAATTACATTTCCTTAAAAAATATACATAATATTTAATAATTTAAAAACTGCACCTTATGACTAACTCCAATGATGCAAAAAAAGAAAAAAAGACTGAATAAAATTTTCTACTTTAATGTACTAAACAGCATCAGAAGAGCAAATAAAAAAAAGTCAAGAAAAGGTACCAACAGTCAATCTTAAAAAATATTTTAACAGTAATATTTAAAACAACTTTTCCAGTCAAAATATTTTTTGAAAGACTAAAGCAAAGCATTTTTATAGTAACTGGTAAAGAACAGGTGCAAAGAGGTTTAATAGACATAAACACTCTCATGACAGCTCGGCTTTCTGAGGTGAGTATTTTTGGTAAGTGTTTTTTGAGCTAGCCCTTTCTCTCCTTTCTAAAAGGTTACATTGCTACCTTAGAACTTTTTTTTCAAACTTATACAAAGAAAATGCATCATTTTCACTCAAAAGTATCACTAAATAAAAAAGTATTTAAGAACGGATCATACAAACTTACCATATGGATTTGCATTAATATTAGTCCCAATAAGCTCCAATGTTTGTTCTAAAATTTCCGATAACGGCACTGGACTGATTTCCAGAAGCCCTGGGTCAGCATGGTGTTTCAATAGCAGCGCTATTTCAGCCTCGTAATTTACAACAGATGAGTGCCAGCAATACTGCTTACTATTTTTCTCCACAGGCACCCAACCTATGAGAAAACATTGCATTTACCAAAGTAAATTTCTGAAGTTATCAAATGTGTACTAGAACTGTACATGCATTAAAAAAACCCACAGTTAACTACAAACAGAAAGAGTAACAAGAAAAACCGTGTCGTACCTCAGAGGAATGCAAGTGTGACAACTATGCCTTCAGTTGAAGCCCTTTAAGTAGATTAACTACTACTTTTAACATTGGAACTAATTCTATTTCACTTCAAAAATTGAAGCCCCCCCCCCCATTTTACCTGTGCTGCATCATAGGTACCTGGCATATGTCCATTCTCATCGGGCAAAGGATTGCCATTACAGAACTCTATGTCCTTTGCTGGAATCCAGGTATCTGGAACAGGCTTGAAATCCTCTTCAACATTCCAAACAAATTCTAGACATATAAATGTAACATTAAGTTTTTGGCAAACTGTTAGCCAATTTTATGTTTTGATCATCTTTCAATGCAAGTATTAAAATACCATTGATCTAAACCTTGTTTTACAGACAGTAGTCCCAGTTACTTTGTACAAGCACCGAGATCTGGCACACTCAAGCACTCTACAGTTAGGGGGTTTAAAGAAGCATAGTAGCCTTTGAGTAGTTTAAAAGTTCAAAAGTAACTACGATCAAAACATAGCTACCTAAATAGCTAACCTTATATTTAAACCAGAGCCAGAGAAGTAGAATAGAATAGACTATTTCAGTTGGAAGGGACCTACAACAATCACCTAGTCCAACTCCCTGACCAATTTAGGACTGACCAAAAGTTAAAGCATGTTCTTAAGGGCATTGTCCAAATGCCTCTTAAACACTGTCAGGCTTCTTTCTCTGTAAAGAAATGCTTCCTAATGCCTAGTCTAAACCTCCCCTGGCGCAGGTTTGAACCATTCCCATGTGTCCCATCCCTGGACCCCAGGGAGAAGAGCTCAGCACCTCCCTCCCCATGTCCCCTCCTCGGGAAGCTGCAGAGAGCAAGGAGGTCGCCCCTCAGCCTCCTTCTCTCCAAACTAGACAAACCCAACGTCCTCAGCCGCTCCTCACAGGACATGCCTTCCAGCCCTGCCACCAGCTTTCTTGCCCTCCTCTGGACGCATTCAAGGACCTGACCATCCTTCTTAAACTGTGGGACCCAGAACTGCACACAGTACTCAGGGTGAGACCGCACCGACGCTGAATACAGCGGGACGATCCCCTCTTTTGACCGGCTGGTCATGCTGTGTTTGATGCACTCCAGGATGGGGTCTGCCCTCTCGGCTGCCAGGGCACACTGCTGGCTCCTGTTGTGCCTGCTGTCGACCAGCACCCAGCACCCAGATCCCTTTCTGCAGGGCTGCTCTTCAGCCTCTCCTCTCCCAATTTATACTTGTGCCTAGCCTTACTCTGTCCCAGGTGCAGAATCCAGCATTCGGACTTGTTAAATTCCATCCCATTAATCATAGCCCAATGCTCCAATCTATCTAGATCCCTCTGCAAGGCCTCCTGTCCCTCAAGAGAGTCAACAGCACCTCCCAGTTTGGTATCATCATCACACTTGCCAATGCATTCAACTACTGCACCCAGATCGTTGATAAATGTAGCGAACAGAACTGGCCCTAGAACTGAACCCTGAGGAACACCGCTGGTGACCAGTCACCAGCCAGACGTAGGCCCATGTACTACAACCCTTTGAGCTCTGCCCTTCAGCCAGTTCTTCACTCAGTGCACCATGAACCCCCTTATCCCACAGCTGGACAACTTGTCCAGAAGGATGCTGTGAGGGGACAGTATCAAAAGCCTTACTAAAATCCAGAAAAACTACATCCACCACCTTCCCTTCATCCATGAGGTGGGTGACCTCATCACAGAAGGATATCAAATTGGTTAAAACAGGACTTTCCCTTTGTGAACCCATGCTGACTGTGCCTGATGATTGCATTAATCTTAAATGCCTTTCAATAGTACCCAGTATTATCCTCTGCATATATTTTCCAGGAACTGAGGTTAGACTAACAGGTCTGTAGTTCCCTGGGTCCTCTCTCACGCCCTTTTTGTAGACTGGCGCAACACCGGCTAGCTTCCAGTCAGCAGGGACCTCCCCAGACTCCCAAGACCTTTGGTAGATGATGAGAGGGGTCCTGCCGTAACATCCGATGACTCCTTCAGTGCTCTGGGATGAATCCCATCAGGCCCCATGGACCTGTGAACATGCAGCTGAAACAGCTGGTCCCTTAGAATTTCAGCACCCACAAATGGAAAGTCACTGTTCCCACACTCGTGGTCTTCCAACTCAGGGGGTATCAGTATTATTAAAGACTGAGGCAAAAAAAGCACTGAATGCCTCCGCTTTTTCTTCGTCCCTTTTAGTCAGATGACCATCTTCAACAAGTATCGGTCCAATGTTTCCTTTAGACCTCCTCTTGCTGTTATAAAAGGGCCTAAAAAAGCCCTTGTTATCTGAAACAACACTGGCCAGTTTCAACTCTAACTGAGCTTTGCCCTTTCATGTCTTCTCCCTGCATATACGAATCACAGCTCTGTAATCATCCTGCGAAGCTTGACCTTGCTTCCAGAGATCATACAGTTTCTTTTTCCTCTTGAGCTCTGCGAGGAGTTCCCTGTTCAGCCAAAGTGGTGTTCTGCCCTGCTTACTTGATTTACAACACAGTGGAATTGCCTGCTCCTGTGCTTCTAAAAGGTGGTTCTTAAAGACTGACCAGCACCCGGGGACTCCTAAGCCCTCAAAAGCAGATTCCCAGGGTACTCTGCTAAACAGCTCCCTGAAGAGCTTAAAGTTTGCTCTCCTGAAGTCCAGGGCAGCAACTCTACTGTCCTTTTTTCTTATTACACTGAAAATTTTAAACTCAACCATTTCACGATCACTGTGACCAAGGCAGCCACCTCCCATCACACCCCTCCCCGAGTCCTTCTCTATTCACAAACAGCAAGTCTAGGAGGGCATCTTTCCTAGTTGGCTCACTGACTACCTGTGTCAAGAAGTTATCTCCTACAAACTTCAAGAATTTCCAGGATCTGCTCGTCACAGCCATATGATATTACCAGTTGATGTCTGGGAAGTTGAAATCTCCCGTAAGGACAAGGGCTACTGATCCAGAAATTTATCCTAAGTGCCTATAGAGTAACTCATCAGCGCTTACCTCCCAGCTGGGCGATTGGTAGTAGATACTGACTACATCATCTCCTTTGTTTTCCATTCCCCTAATCCTCAACCACACCATCGCTAACTCTAAGGGCTGTACAACCAAACCTCTCCCTTACGCATAGTGCAAGGCCTCCACCTTGCCTGCCCTGCTTATCCCTCCTGAACAGCCTGTAGCCCTCCAACCACAGGACTCAATCCACCAAGTCTCACTAATACCAATGATATTGTAGCTCTGGGAGGTGACCAATGCTTCCAGTTCATCCTGGTTTTTTCTCATACTGCGTGTGGTGGTGCACAAGCATTTCAGATATGCTCCGGAGCCCTCAATGCTCCCCGGAGGGTTGCAAATGTTCCCACTAGCACCACCACCCTCCAGTGATGCCATGCCAACCCTTACCTACTGCAGTGCTGTTGGTATCCCCTTCCCCAACTGATTCTAGTTTAAAGCTCTCTTGAAGTAAAGTTAAGACTGACATTAAGAAAAATTGAAGCAGGATCACTGACATTTCCTGTGTTAGACTATAGGTGTTTTTCCAACTGGATAACTTACATTGACAAAAAGAAGGAAAGAAATCTTCACTAACCTTTGCAATCTTCCAATGAATACAAGAATCGTTTAAACCTTTTTTCAGCTTGCTTGTTGGGTTTTCGATCCATCCTGGCCCATAGATAGGGTTGCCCTAGAGTTTCCAGAGGGATAAAAATCAGCAGTTTACTGAGGCAACCACACCCTGCAGAGTACCGAAATCAACCATGTAAAAGGCACGATAGGCCTTCTCATTTGCCACTACAGAAATCTTATATCCAAAGACACTACTTAAATTCATAAGTTAACTGCCGTATATGAATCTAAAAATCTATTCGTAGAATCGTGGCTAGTGTAATACAAAGCTTCCTTACAATTGCAGGTAAAGGCATGAACCCCAGTGATGCAACGAACCACCACAGTCTTCTCCTTTCCTCCCCACTTTCATACTTCTTTTCATCCTCCCCAAGGAAATTAGACACCCCTTATTATACAAGTTCTAGTGCGCAAGGAAGATTTTACCAATAGGAAATTTTAGAACTGGAATAGGTCCCCGATTGGCATGTTCGCTGCAACCAGACTTCCATGTATTTTAGAGAGTAAAATCTGTAACAACTTTATAAAACACCTCCTACGTTTATGGTAAGTCTTACTTTGTGGTCAAGGTGGTTAATGACACAGGAATTCACAACAGCTGTGATCCAATGGATCATACAATAAAAGTGAAAACAAAGTAAAACAAGGCTTCTAGCCAACATAAGAAATCTGCATACGGATCTTCTTTATTACCTGTATAGGTAGTTACGTAACAGCAGGTTCCGTCCACCTTTTCAGTAGGGATTGCATTGTATATATCTGCCTCTAACGCCTTCCCGGTTATAGCTTCAGTTGCCAAAACTTTAAAGGGCTGAAAAGAAGACAGGTATTTTAAACCCTCATCATGGCTGTTTCTCACATGGATCCTTGCTCCTCACAGCCGGCCTCTGTAAGTCCAGTACTACACATTATGTTGCTGATTTCTAATGCCATTGAAATACACCATTGTTTCTTCAAGACACGACAGCCTGGGAAATGCTCTAAGACAAAAGAACAAAGGCAATCTGTTTGCAAACTCTCTCCCTCTTCTCCGTTCTCAATTAGTATTTACAGATGACTTTGCCTTCCGCTGCAAATAGTGCACATAAACTAGAAGGGTCCCAGTCCAACGCTACGAAAGTTTGAGACGTGCCTTCCTCTGTTACGATGGCAATAGCGATTCACCGTGACTAGCTGCTCCAAGCTTGCAGTTTGGAGCTGAAAGTCAATAGCACCATGTTAGTGCAATACACAGACCCGTGCGATGCAAGGTGGCAAAAGCATCCTGGCATTAAATACGTAGTATCGGTGCTGCCAACTAAACACGCTTCCGCTTAAGAAGAGCAAGGAAAGAAGTGATCCAGGGGTCCGAGACAAATATCCAGCCACAACTAGCCCCCATTTCCAGGAGGGCTTCTCTAACAGTTTCCCTGCAAACATGGAATCAGTTGCGGCTGGATTCCAGTGTTTTCCTGGATAATCAGCACCCCTCCCTCCTCTCTTCCCAGCCAGCTTTGACTTGTGAGCTGGGCACTGTCTCTTTCTGCTAGCAAAACACAAAGCAGGTCCTTGTCTGAGGCAAAAAAGCCTCAAAACAGAATTCAGAAGTCACAAAGTGGGAACCTTCTACGTGCTGTCGTTGCGTTACAGGGCTGTTTTCTATTTCAGTAATCAGATGCGGCATACGTGAAGGTTTTAGGAAGATTACACGAAAAAGAAAACGTTCAGGGGGGAGAGAAAACGTTCCTGTTGCTTTTCCCACCACCACCACCACCGTTGCCACCGCCGCCCCCCTTCTTCCCTAGCAGTCATCGCCCCCTGTATTACCCTTGCCTGCCCTTGAAAACCACAGAAAATAGCGTAGGCCACTTCCAGACCTAACCCCCTGTCGGCTTTTTCTGTGTGAAGGAACAACAGGGTAGGGAAGGTACCCTTACGTGACCATTACCGAGATGCTGTTGGTACCGGCGGTCAAACAATTAAGTTACCGACGTTTTGGCAACCGTTTCAGCTCTGCCACCCAGAGGGCAAACACCAGCGAGACAAAGTCACCCAGATGCAGCCGACAGACAGCATTAGGAGCCACTACTCAAACCGGGAAAGGCAAGCTGGAGGTCTACAGCTAGGCAGGGGAACGGCACCCCAGCCTGTCCCAACACTGCCTTCTGCATCTCGGGAAGAAACAGCTCTGACTGGGCTCCGCTGCTTTCACCTCGGCACGCACTCCACGTCTCGCAGCCTCCAACGAGTCCTTCCCTCAGAAGCCTGAGGTGCCAAAACAGCAGCAAAAAAAAAAAAAAAAAAAAGAGAGGCGCGCTTGGCTTCGCCCCACGAGGCTCACAGGCCCGCGGGGACGGCAGGGCGGTTTCACACCAGCTCCCAGGGCGGTCCCCTCGCAGCGGCCTCACCCCTCGCCGTGCGTGACCGCTGCCGACACTCGGGAAAAGCACACGCCGCACCGGGCTCAGCACCCCGGACGCCCCTTGCCAGCAGAAGAGCGGGACGGAGCCGAAATGGCTCCCACGCGGCCTCTCCTTCCCGCGCGGAAGGCGGGGAGCTCTGCCGTGCATGTCGCTCAGACGCGGCCCAGCGACTCCCCCCCCCGAGCCCGAGCCCGAGCCCGAGCCCTGGCCCTGGCCCTGGCCCTGGCCCGGCCCAGCGACTCCCCCCGCCCGGCCCCGTGCCGCCCCGGGCCACCTGGCGCTCCCGCTTGGCCGACGGCTCCTCCTTCACCTCGGTCACGAACAGACACGGCACCTTCCGCTGCACCGCGCCCCGCCGCCTCATCGCCCCGGCCGCCCGCCCGCCACAGCGCCCAGCCGCGACTGCGCCTGCGCCTGCGCTCGCGGGGCGCGGCGGGAAATGGAGTCCGTCCCCGCCCGCCCGCGACGCATGTGTGCGCCGGGGCGCGGCGCGGCGTCGGCCGCCTCTCTCCGGCAGCCTCCGGCCAGGCCGTGGCTCCGTCGCTCCCCGCCGCTCCCCGCCGCTCCCCGCCGTCCAGCCCGAGCCCGAACGCGACCCCGAGCCCGAGCCCGGGCCCGGGCCCGGGCCCGGGACAGCTCCGCTCTCGGCAGCGGCGGCTCCCGCCGTGGCGCGGCCGCGCCGCGCCAGCTGTGCTCTGAGGCGCCGGCCTGAGGCGGCAGCTCGCTCCCGCGCCGCGGCCGTTGGCCGTCGTCGACCTTTGGCCGTCGACCCTCGGCCGTTCCCCGGGCCGGGCAGCCCAAGTTCCCCGGGGCTGTCTTCTCTGCTTCCCGGGGTGCCACACGCCCAGGCCGGGCACAGGGATGCCCTGTCCCCAGGGCGCCGGCACCTCTCCGGCTTCGCCTGTGCCTCCCCCGGTTCCCCAGTACACCTCGGTGTCTGTGGTGGCTTGACCCGGCGGGACGCCAGGCGCCTGCTCGCTCGCTCGCTCCCCTCCTGGGCTGGGCAGCTCCTCAGAGGGCTCCTGGGCCGAGATCCCTCGCCCGCCACCGGCACGGGCAGAGCAGACTCCGCTCGCTCGGGGACGGCCGTTCCGTTTATTGCCGATGGAAGCCCGGCAGGGCAATGAGAAGGCCAAACGCAGTCTGAAAACGCCTTCCCCCGAGCCCCGTCTGCTTCCCGGGCTCGGATTTGCTCCCGACTTCTCTCCCTCCTCCCCCCGAGCGGCGCAGGGGAATGGGGGTTGCCGTCAGCTCCTCACGCGTTGTCCGGGCCGCTCCTTCCTCCTCACGCTCTTCCCCTGCACCAGCGTAGGGTCCCTGCCACGGGAGACGGTCCTCCTGCCACGGGAGACGGTCCTCCTGCCACGGGAGACGGTCCTCCACGAACCCCTCCAGCATGGGGTCCTTCCTGCGGGCTGCAGTTCTTCGCAAGCTGCTCCAGCGTGGGTCCCTTCCATGGGCTGCAGTCCTTCAGGCACAGACTGCTCCAGCGTGGGGGGTCACAAGTCCTGCCAGCAAACCTGCTCCAGCGTGGGCTCCTCTCTCCACGGGGCCGCAGGTCCTGCCAGGAGCCTGCTCCAGCGTGGGCTCTCCACGGGGTCACAGCCTCCTTCAGGGTACATCCACCTGCTCCAGTCCTCCACAGGCTGCAGGTGGAGATCTGCTCCACCGTGGACCTCCGTGGGCTGCGTGAGGAGGACAGCCTGCCTCACCGTGGTCTTCCCCACGGGCTGCAGGAGAATCTCTGCTCCGGCGCCTGGAGCACCTCCTCCCCCTCCTTCTGCACTGACCTGCGGGTCTGCACGCTTGTTTCTCTCCCATACCCTCACTCTGCTCTCCGGCCGCAGTTTCTGAGTCCCGGCAACTTTTTTTCCCTTCTTAAACATGTTATCAAAGAGGTGCCGCGACCGTTGCTGACGGGCTCGGCCTTGGCCAGCGGCGGGTCCGTCCTGGAGCTGGCTGGCATGGGCTCCGTCGGACGTGGGGAAGCTTCTAGCGGCTTCTCTCAGAAGCCACCCCTGTGGCCCCCCACCGCGCTACCGAAACCTTGCCACGCAAACCCAATAGAGAATTAATTCTTCCTGACCGTACCTTCTTCTGTGCCTCCTTCAGGCAGGGCCATGCAGCTACAAAGAGCCCCTGTTTGGATAGCTCTTGGCAGTGTTAACACTGCCTGCCGATGGCTGCTCCTGCCCCCAACAGTGCATTATTCATGGCCCTCATCTGCTCTCCTGAATTTTCCTTCCCCTACGCCCCCCAGTCAGTTGCAGGGGTTACAGAACTGTGGGAGCCTTTTCACATCGCTTCTCCGCTCGCAGGTCTCGCCAGTACTCCCCACCTCCATCCCAGTCAGCAGTTTCATTCGGTACTGTGGTGACGTCATTCCTGTCGAAATCCCCTTCTTCCAGTGACAAAGTCCCGGTGGCCAGGCATGCGGTATTTCCCTTCGCAGTTAGTCTTCAAGGGGCCACCCGCTGATACTCGAGTTACAAACAAGTTGATAGGCTCCTTAGAGAGACGAGGAGGCTTCCAGTCGTCTCAACGGCTTCGTACTTCTTCCCCAGCTTGGCTGAGCCAGCCTTGTACCGCTTGTGCCCACGGGGTCACTGGCGCCCGCTTCTCACGTACGCATCGGTCACCATGCCCACCGGCAGACCAATGGCGTACAGTACAGGTGTGCTCCGGGGATGAGTCCGTCCAGTCCAGTGGTGCTGGTTTTTCCCAAGGAACCACCAGTCACGTGCACTTCTGGCGGTGCTAGGAACCACTACTCCTCTTTCTTGAATTCTGCCTTGTGTCTACCTCCCTTCTCTTTGGCTTCATCTGTATCCTGATGATCTTCAAGCGATGGCATCCTTCTCTCCTGAGCTTGCGGCTCCTTATCCTTTCTGCGCTGCCTTTGATGTTTCACTTGAAACGTTCCCAGGCTTTGATCTAACAGTGCTCTGAAGCGTTCACCTGCGAGTCACTGGTGTCTCTCAGTGTTGCAAATCTGACCCCCTGTCCTGGGGATGACCGTATGCCTTACCATTTGCCGGGACTGAAACTTTCTTTCCCCCGCGAGGTATTTTTTGGTCAGAGGCAGCCTAGGACCTGCGTGGGAACAGAGGTGTTAATTAGGGACACAAGTGTACGCTGCTCTTTCTGCTTTAGCCGTGGCAGTGGCCATCGTGGAAGCAAGAAAAAGCAATGAACCCCAACAGTGGAAGCAGTTAACAGCCAACAGTGTACTGGCAGGAAGGAGCAAGCTCCTCCGTCCAACAGTAAGAAAAAACACATTGGGCACCAGGATTTTGGTTTAAAAAGTAGTCAAAGAGTAAGATTTGTCTTTGTGGTATCAAAGATTTGTTTCCAAGACCACAGTTCCTGCGGCAAGGAGTTGGGCATTATTTAAACCCTGACAGATGGCTTTGCTCCGTTTTACATTAAAGAGGCACCGGGAGACTCTTTGAAAGGGTCCAATCTTCCCTATTTTACTCTGAAGCAATGGAGATAAACGAAGATGTTCAAGCCGGACAGGTCCCAGAGCACCACCATGCTGATGTCATGAGCTGGAGGAGCCCTTGGCAACAGCGGAACGCTAACATTCTATACCGGACAACAACTGCCTTCGTAGGTTCCACAAGCCAGGAGAAGGCAGCAGCTCCTTCGTTCAAGTGTCTTTTGGCGTCTGGTGGAGTTTTGTTTCAAAGCAGCAGCTCGGCTAAGGTTCTGAAGGCCCAGATTTCGAAAGAAAACTACCGCTTTCAGGCTAAGATTACGATTTGCCTGGATGTTGACAGCTTTAACGGTTTGACGTATGTTCCGCCAGTACTAAGAGAGTGGAGGAGAAGCACCAGAGGTGAAAATGGCTGCAGTTGGGAATGACCGTTATTCCCATTTTCACTCCCCCTATGCACAGGTAAATGCTGTAGATTTTAGAGTGGTTTGTGTCCTTGATTTTCTCGATATACCCATGCTGACAGGGAGGCTCATTATGTAATATTTGCGTCCATTACTGCATCCATTTCAGCACCGGGGATTTAGGTGTCAGTGCCTGGGAGGTGGGCTTTGGCTCCAGACCCCAGCGTGTCTCAGGGGATGGCCCACTTGTACTGACTCCAGTCCAAAAGTGGCACGCTTTGGAGATGCTGCTCCTAGACCCAGCTGTTAATGTCTGGAACTGGGTGAAACTTACCTTCAAGTATTCAAATAGTTCCCAGCGTGACTTTGTTTTCCTTTAAAAAACCGCACACAAACTCCTGCGGAAATGACCAGCAACCTGGCATTTCCAGCTCTCGGCTGGGATGGAGTTCATATCCAGGACATAAACCTGAGTTCACATGTTCAGGGTAATGGCCATGAGCACTTGCCTCTTTGGGATTATGAGTTTATCATGTGCTTGAGGAAGATACCTCAGGTTATAAGGAGAAGTGAATTCCATAGTCGGAGATGACGCTAATATCTGTAAACTTCAATAAGGCAGAGATACAGAAAAATAATTTTAAGTATGACTAACGAAAGTGACTCTCATTGTGAAAGTGCTTTCTCTCCAATATTGTGCAGACTTTTTAGCTGGCCACATATTGAGCGATAGAGGGAGAGCAGCAGTGGGAGTGTATCTATGAGGAAAGCGGCAATAATTAAACAAATCCTGTAGATATTCTTTTGCTGCCATGAGGCTTCTGTTTGTCTTGTATAAAAACAGCTGGGAGATGCTGTGAGCAGAGAGTAATGACAGTTGTCTCACAACATCAAATCCTGAGTATTTGCAGTAACTTGCAAATGCTTGTCACCGTAGTACCGTTACATGTGGACTACTGCGTCATCTCCCCCATGAATCAAAACCAAAATGTTTCAAAAGAGGAGATTCACGTTTAAGGCAACCGCTAGGTTATGGGAATCTCGTGTGACTTACCCACAAAGTCATTTTCCTCATGAGGGTTCCAGGTGCAGGTTCTGCCACTGTGAAAAACCTCTTGGCTGTGATTCTGAGGGCTCCTTACGGAGACAGGGGAGATGTTCACATCTGTTTGGCAGATTGAGAGATATTGAAATAAAGGTAGAAAGGAGCAAGTCTCTTCAAGCACGGTTTTTAAGTCTGAAAACAAAAGTGACTTTCTTCTGCCGAGTTGACGTTCCCAATGGGAACTGGAACAAAAGATTTTCTCCCGTGTTTTGAAATCCAAGTCTGACAAGTCTGTACGAGGCTTGCAAGTTCCCAACTTTTTAGTTTTTCAGGTTTTGTTGGGAATCTTTCTGGGTTTTGTTTCTTACTCTTTATTTTCCCAAGGACCCGGGTCCTTTAACGGCAGGAGAGCACTAGTGTTAAGATTGGCACTTGTACAGCAGATTTCATCTTGAGATTGACCTGATTATCCCATTGTGCAGGAAAGGAAACTCCGCCACGTGTCCATTAAGTGACTAATAGATTTTTTTTCTTCCCAGCATCTCAGGAAAAGTCTGCGGTGCAGTAAGCACACTGCTTTACTCCTGTTCTTGTCTGGGAACAGTTGTACCTCATGAAAGCTCCACTGACCTAACTCAAGACAGCTTTATAGCTACCTGGAGCTTAAGATAACTTTAGAGATAACTTTAGATCTTCTAAAATGTCAGAACGTGGTCCCACAAAATCATAGTCAGGTGTTCACAGCGGTACACCATGTACGAAGCCATTTAGTCCATTTTTATTGTTATATTTACAGTATCTGAAAACTGTTTTCTCCTGCAGCGAACGTACAGCAACGTCCCCTGCTTCTGGGAAACACAACCCGTAGGCTGTGTGAGGTTCAACTGTGCCTTCCATCATAGCAAGCCTCGTAATATAAATGGACTTTTTTTGCCACCTACCAACAGTGAGTAAAAATATTTTCTCAACAATTTGTGCATTAGAGCAAGTAAATACACAAAAATGTCCTTCCGGTGCTTACGTAATATATATTAAGGCCCAGAAATGTACCGTGGCAAATCAATCAGGTACGACCTGCTCTCCCAGCAAGTTGAAGGCCAAGAAAGGAATTGTATTGGCATTTGAATAGGGTTGCCACGTGAATTTTTTTAGCTCTCATGTTGCGGATCTTCGGAACTATCAGGGACGTAAAAGATGAAGTCACAAGTGGCAATTTAGGTTGCTGAGACCCGTGGAGTAAAAATATTGCTTTCCTTGGGTATTTGCTAGATGAAATCCCTCTAGCAGTGAAAACGGTTAGTAGGCAGGTAATCATTTAAGAGAAATGAAAAGTAGTGTGTGTGGTGGGGGGAGGAGGTTGGTAGGGCCACTAGCAGCAACATCTGTTGATAGAGCACAACATGTTACATGGATGAGACACCCGTTCTATAGATAACATAAGATTACAGTGCCGTGTGCGCAGATGTATTTCCAGTTCATCGTTCTGAATAAGCCTTTCGGGCTTGAACACTGGGTGCAGGCTACTGAAGTACGGTAATAGTGTGTAACGCAGCACAACTCTTTAGGGAAAAACCCGCCATTTGAAGTTGTTTTTTTTCCTCAGTCCTTTCAAAAAGGAGCTCTTGTCTGCCAGGAGTCCTGGTAGACAGCTGGAGCCTGGAACAGGGTAAGAGTCCAGGGCAGGGAACCAAGACAGCTGTCAGAAATCAGGCGGAAAGAGGAGTGAGAGCAAGGCAGCATGACTTGTCATGGATGCACGAACAAGTGGACTAAACCAGAGTTGTTCGTGGGCCTTATCTCCAGAGCTGGAGACAGGTGTCATAAGAGAAGTCCACAAAGACCTCTAGTCAGAAGCAAACACCTTCTGTTCCTGAAAATCGCCCAGGAAAAGGTAGCCTGTCATACCTGGGCATGTGGAGCCTAACTAACCACACAGGACCAAGGCAAGAACTTGAGTGCTGTTTCTATGAGTGCCCTTATGGCTTTTAGTAGAGTTCCCACAGCCACAGCATCAGTCCCTGGCACCTAGTGCTGTCGTAAACATCACATAGGCACGCTTTTGGGTGCGGTGTGAGTCAGAGACCGTGCCCAAGAGGCACTGTGGACGAGGGTATCCTGCATAAGAGCAACATTCAACAATCCGAACGAGAAAATGGACCCAAGCCTTTTACTTTGTACTGCAGTACGTATAAATTCAAAGTCCGTGTGCTGCACAATAACATTGCAAACATTAAAACTGCATTTATTCGTTTCAATACTTACAAATCTTGTTAAACTAATTCAAGCCTGATTTGGCTTACCCTCCCCAGAGCTAATAATATCCTGTTCTGGACAGTGAAAAAGGCTCTATGAGGTTAAAATGTTGTATCTTACTTTCTCTTGCAGGAGATAGGACAAATCTGATCTGCAGTAGCGTTATTAAAACGGGTCTAATACGATATGCATGCTGCTCATAGGCAAGCAAGAGATGCACAAGAATAACAACAACTGGACTAAAAGAAA
Source organism: Harpia harpyja (assembly GCF_026419915.1). Lineage (NCBI taxonomy): Eukaryota > Metazoa > Chordata > Aves > Accipitriformes > Accipitridae > Harpia > Harpia harpyja. The sequence goes on from NC_068962.1 coordinate 7,566,945, forward strand.
ATGCCCATGCTTCATCTTTTTCTTTAAAAGTGGAAAAAATACCCAACTTCAATCCTGATTGTATTTATAGTTGCAAACTGGTCGGCTTGAACAGTACAAACAGGCTCACCATTTTTCATCATTTTTATTTTCAGTCTGTTGCATTTCCTGGCTCTCCCAAAATGCTATCCCAGTACTGAAATACTTTTGTGGCAAACATTATGGGTAAATTCCTAAGGAAAAGAGTATCTCTCCCGATTGTCTTCTAATTAAGTGTACATTATTTTCATGAACTTCATATTCCTTCTCAAAATCTACATTTTGGACTGAGTAAGAAAGAGAGCTGTCATTCAGAAAATTCTGATAGAAAAAAAATGTCTACAAGCCAAAAATAGGTAATCCCGTGCTTAGCGCTGCTAAATTCCTCACAATTGATGCCATGGGGAGGGATACAGGCCTGCCTATTACTCGGCATGTTTAAAATATTTTCACAGGTGGGGTCCTAAACTGCCTTACTCACTTCAGCCCAGGTATTACTAATCGCATGTTTCCCCATGCTGTAAATATCTACCTGTTTTTTCACACCTTCTGTAGTGGGAAGATGCTCTTTTGCCAGCCTCTGCAGAAGATTTTTCCTAAAAGGCACAATCTGTCTATTTAACGACTCCTCCAGCATGATAATGATTTCAAAACTATACCTGCTGGTCTGAGCCTGGATTTGATATTCTAGTTCCCGCCTAACAAAATAAATATAATGCTCTTTTCTGCAGGTGCCCCACTGCAACAGGGTGTCCAAGGAGGGATTCTGCATCCAGCGCATCGTCAAGAATTACTCAGAACTCAAAAGAATATTGTACTACCAATTCATCCTCCAGTGATTATAAACATCAACGACGATGACGATGATGAAGAGGACGATGAAGAGGAAGAGAATTGTAAGCGGGTTTTTTCTTCCTTTGACACAATTGAGACGACCATCAAATACTCTTCAAATTTCTCAAAATTCAGGGGCCAAATTACAGGTTTAGGAGGCACTGCTTTTCTGGGAAACAAAAGCAGGGGCTGTACACACTCGTCACTGAAGGTGAAGTCACAGGTTTGTTTACAAAAGACAGTTGCGTGACTTCAACTTAAGTAATTTGTTCGACTGACTTCCTAAACCCTGTAGGCAGTCTCATTTTACTACAGGAAGTTTGTCTTAAAACTAGCAAAGAGAACCCATACAAAACTCTTCACTAGTTTAACTGAATGTGAATGTGTATATATTTATTTTCTTTTCTTTTTCCATTTTTTTTCCATGTCATTAAACCGTTGCCTGAGAGACCAGAGATGCATAGGGAAGGAATGAATTGCACATTCCCAGAGACTGAAAGTGAGAGACGAACCTACTCTCACGCGTGCACGCTGCACATTACTGTGCTAGTTCTCAGGCAGCCCCAAGCTGCTTTTCACTTTCCCCCTGCCCTTCAGGTTGGCTGGCAGGGCTGCCCGTTAGTGCTTCCTAACTCGGCTTCAGTCTGAGTAAGCCACGTCAACTTAAATGGTATCAAAAGCAGGGCTCTGCTAGCCTTAGGAGCCTTCACTGAGACAGGTAAGGAGTGCTCGCTTCAGCAGCTCCGCCGGCAGACATTACACAGCAGTAACTTTGGGCAGAGGTTTTGCGACAAGCACTCCCTGGTGACATGTTTAATCGGAAGATTTCCTTTTGGGTGTAAATGAAGGATCATTTTCCAAATGAGCACTAAAGGTGGTTTGGAATCCTTTTAAATCAACAAACATTAGCTTCTTAGTATGGGTTGTAACTGCAGTTCCATTGCACTTGGAAATACCCAGTATTAAGGAATCATTTTTCTGTCCAGAAGCAGAGGTCACAGTCAGAAAAAAACCCAACCGTGACCAAAATGAAAGTCACTATGGTCCTTGATTATCAAGAATTGTTGAAGGTCTTTGTAAAGCTACCTGGTAATCTTTTAAAAATATTTCCTACAGGTGTTCCTGAGTGGGTGCCTAGGACTGCTGCAGATCTTGAAGAGGAAAGAGCAATAAAGGAAATATGCTATAAGTCTGGTAAATATGAAACTAGTCACTCTTTCCTAAACAGCAATGCTGCCAATATAGTAAACTTTGGGTTTTTTTTTTTCCCCTCTTGGGGTATGTTTAGGAGAGTATTACGGGATTCAGTACCCCCACAAACACCAATCAACAAAAACTGTGTCTGCACCTCGGGAAAATGAGCTATTGCCCTTGGAAGCTACTGAGCAACACTTGCAGAAAGGCAAGTACTTTTCATCTTCTTGGACAATGTTTACCACTTTTAAAATTACTGTCACAGGGAGAAACTATTACATAGCTTGCCCCTCCTCCTCGCTTCTTTAATTTAGTGACAATAAAAGACAGCCTATTACAAAGAGGATAAAAAAACTTACTTAATTTTCCCCCATACAGATATACATAAATAGTGTCACACATGTGGTGACTACCTGCATCGACTGTAGATGGAAAAGGTAGAAATGGGCTATTAACCCTATGTGTACTTTCCTGAGATACACAACATAGGTCTTTCATGTAATTTTTCTTCACGGTCAAGATTTATGTAGTCTAACTTTAACCACCCTAAGGCGAGGTGTGTAGCTGAAATGTCTCATCCGGGATCTCTGTTGTTAAATGGAGAGACAGGCACTCTTACGGGGCTGTTTATTGCATCGTAAGATAGTGCCACAGGAAGGTGAGATGAGTCACTTGCCCAGAGGTGTTCGCGCTCTCTGCGGGCTGTCTTGGGTGTCTAGATGATGAAATGTAGTGACACCGCAAACTTTTCTATAACTAAATTGAGATTAAGTAAATACCCCCTTTAAGTGTCTTCTAAAAGACAGTAACAAGAGAGTTCCATTTTGTTTTGACTGTTGGGCTTGATCCAACATAATTAAGGTCAAAGGAATACAAATTAATACATATTCACCCCCTTCATTAGGTTTCGCCTTCGTTCTTGAGCAAGTGACAGGACTGAAAGAAATCTGTATTCGTTTTTTTACTGAATAAGTAATATATGACGCCATATTAGGAGAGAGTTATGTTCTTAAGGTAACAAGACACCAGAGCAATCAGTAGATCAGTCATCAAAAATCGCTGGGCAGAAATAAGACCTGCTACTTTTAATCAAAAAAATAATAGTTGTTGTGTATTTCGTGTAAATTTCAGGGATAAAATCTTGATAATACTGTTTTATGTAAAACAGATTTGAATAGCATGATGTGCTAATACAAAAAAGGGAATGGAAAAATTGTCTCCATGTCATGCACTTTTAACTGACGCTTTTTCCAGCCTAAATTGCTCAATAGAACTGGGCAGAATTATTTCTTTCTTACTTCTACACCTAAAATGTTTCATATTAAAATAGCTTTGATAAGCTATTTCTGAAAAAGTATTTAGATATATTTAGACTACGGATGAGGGATCAGTAACAAATACATGAATACACCTTGTAATATATGTCTTTATTTATCATTAGCTACATTCAGGAAAAAGCAGAGAGTACAGTATTCATGAAGATTTTCTAATTCATAATGAGAAGAATTCTGAGCCAGCACTGGTCAAAGCCATTGTACGAGTTCAAAGTAGCATTAGTCTTTGTGTTTACAGTCAATTTTTGACTTTGCTTTCAAGATTTTGTGACCATGAACTCTGTGAGAGGAAATATATCACTGCATTTTTTGATATGAAAATTTTGCGTGCTTTTTAAAGCAGTAAATACGTGCTATTTTAATCCCGCAGAAACCAACCACACTGAGCTGGTAAAAAGCCATCACTATCAAGAAGTACAGGAAGAGAAAGGGATATCTGAGGAGCCAAGAAATTCACCTAATACAGGAACAGGCAAAGGTATTTTGAGAAAATAGTTGCCTTCCTCATTGTTGCTTTTTAAACTGTTAGATGATTTAGCACTACCTACTAAATTTCTGTTCTTGGTGTCCAATATGGACAATCCATATTTCAACTGGACTATCTCATCTTCCAGCCCCCAGTCTCCTGCAATAGGTCAAATCTGGAGTAGTAGCACAACATTATTGCTTAAGTTTGTTCTTTCACTTTTAGGAATTCGCACTTCAGACCCCAAAGCCAAACCAAGGTACCGACCAAGGGGTCAAAGGAAGGATGATCAAACTGCTTCTTCTTATATTCCTTATGAGAGAGAAACTGGAAGAAAGACTGACTTTAATTCTTCAGAACCTCGAAGATCAGCACTTGCATTGTACCCTACTGTCACCATCACCCAAGAACCAAAGTTCAACGGGTCTACAGGTGGGTTCCTGCTCACAGAGGAGTCTTAAAATGCCTCAGACGTACCTGTCTGTATCACACTGCTTTTGATTTTGTTCCTGCAGGTGAATATGAACTGATTTATGGCTAAAAATGGGCAAGAGTAAATTTGATCCAGCATAATTTTCATAAATAGATTGCAGCACTATCCACAGACAGAAATGTAAAGCTTCATAAAGCTTTACAATTAGTCCGACAGAATATTCACAAACAATAATAGAGCCACCTTCATAGCAGGAATTCACTTCTCTGCCCAGCAAAGAGGGATGAATGCAACGATGTGCCGACGGGCACAAATACACTGATCCCCACTTTTTACAGCATCTTTTATGTGATTTATTCTTTGGAAATATTTAAGAAGCCTCACAATAGTCCACCTTTAACTTCTCAGCCTACTGCAAATATTGATAGTAGTAGCAGTAATTGTGCAGTAGAATTTCAGTTTCCTTTCAAGAAGGGCTTCTCGTTCAACTTTTTTCCTCCCAGCAGGGGATGAAAGAATGGTCTTGCTTTGCATGGTATTTTTCCACACCTGGGATTTCACTGGAGTTTGGATTGGGCTGGATTTATGATTGTTTGGGCTTTAAACCAGCCCCCAAACTGAAGCAGAAGTACAGAATTTCTGCTGCATTCTGGCCTGAACTGAGGGGAACCAAAAGCGCTTATTTACATTAGCAGGAGAAAGGGAAGAACAGGCAAAGCCACGTCTCCCTGCAGAGTAGCAGGGGCCAGGTGAAGAGCACTGTGGTTGCTTCATACTGCAGCTCCCCTTGTGAAGTTCTGTTTGTAGTTTGAAGCGGGCTTACCTGCGCGACCAAGGCTCTTCCAAGTTTAGCCGCATCATTTGTAGTATTTTGTTACGTTCACAAACCGCCCGTGTCCAGGATGCACCTAGATGCTACAGACAGAAGAGGTAATTCGTCGTTCAGCCAGAAGGTGTCCTTCGGAGTGCATTGGTCTCCATGGGCTCAACCGTGGATGTTGCAGGGGTCCATGTACCACCTGTGCAGTGCAGAGAAAGGATGTATATGGGCAGGTAGTCAGCACTCAGAGGACAGTAGTGCATGAGGGGATTGTGTTCAGGGCTGCATTTAAGACAGTCTGAAAAGACAGATACATTCAGAGATGTTTCCCCAAAGCATTGCCTCAGCTGAGTTCTCAGAGGCTTTAGGTACTATGATGACATGCATCTTGAAAATACCATAAACTCAATTGGATAGGGCTCATAAATATCATTCATGAAAAGTGAGGGACTAAAGAATGAGCAGGTAATTTGTAGCTGGCTCTTTACTTTGCACCCACAGTCTTCTTCAACCTGTGCATTATGGTATTTTCTTAGAAAGCGTGAGAGTTAAGCGTCAGGTGCTCAGTTACAAAACTGCACTGAACCAATCGCTAGCTCGTCGAGGCGGGGGGGAAGAGAATGGCAGTGCCATTCCGTGTGCTGCTTACACACAAGCAGCTAAAACCTTCTTTCTGTTGCCTTTCCAGGTGATGGTAATGCAATTCCTACAAAATTGAATAATACAAAGAGAGAAGGACAGACTAAAGGAAGGAGAGGACCAACAGAGAGTATTCCCAGAACAGATTGCAGATCCTCTGAAAACGGAGGTAATATACTTTAGCATCAGCTTCTCATTGCTGAACATCACATGGTCGATAAAATAACTGATTGTATTTGGATTCGGCTGTCCACAAAGACCATTTTTTGAATCTTGTCTTCCAACCTCCTGCAATAGGTCAAATTTTGAGTAGTAGCACAACATTATTGCTTAAGTTTGTTCTTTCACTTTCAGGAATTCGCACTTCAGACCCCAAAGCCAAACCAAGGTACCAACCAAGGGGTCAAAGGAAGGATGATCAAACTGCTTCTTCTTATATTCCTTATGAGAGAGAAACTGGAAGAAAGACTGACTTTAATTCTTCAGAACCTCGAAGATCAGCATATGTAGTCTACCGTACTGTCACTGCCACCCAAGAACCAAAGTTCAGTGGATCTACAGGTGGGTTCCTGCTCACAGAGGAGTCTTAAAATGCCTCAAATACACCTGTCTGTATCGCGCTGCTTTCCATTTGTCCCTGCATGTGAATATGAACTGATTTATGGCTAAATATGGGCAAGAGTAAATTTGATCCAGTCTAATTTGATCCAATCTAGGTAGACTGCAGCACTATCCACAGACAGACATGTAAAGCTTTATAAAGCTTTACAGTTGGTCAGACAGAATATTCACAAACAATAATTTAGGTACCTTCATAGCAGGAATTCACTTCTCTGCCCAACAAAGAGGGATGCATGCAATGTTTTTCCGATGGGCACAAATATACCAATACTCTCACCTCTGGATGACTGGGGTTTATTTTCATCTGTCACTTCATCAAAAAATTTAGTGGTAAATAATTTCAGTGATCATAAGTTAAGAAATTGATTTCACCTTGCCAGTTTCCGTCATCTCTCTTGAGCTGGGTTGAATCTCCACCTTGAGGTGCCTCCCTGTCTTAATTTCCAATAAAAGGAACCTCCTTCACACAGAGTAACTCCTACTTTCAGATGAACAAAGGTAAGCGAAATGAGCCCCAACATCACTGCTTCGTCTTGGGCAGGAATGGTTGCGGTTTTTTTCTTTTAATGGTTGCTTTGATTAAATGTGGACAGATTGGCATAGAGGTTACAGAGAGAACATTCTTAATGTGAACAATACATCTTACCACATTTCCAGGTTAAAAAAAAAGCATAGAGCATTTAAAAAAAAAAAGATGACCAGCATTTTTGTCATAAGAACAGCTGTTACCATTTTCGCTACCTTTCTTTCCAGCAGTACCTGAGCCACGTGGTTGGAAAGGCTCCAAGCAAAAGAATCAGTTTGACACTAATAGAAGATTTTGGACCCAAATGGAAAACTATGGTAATACTTACTTGTTCGGCATGAACTGAAAATTTTAGGATTATTGTGGAATTAATAATTTGAATGAATGGAATTAAGCTGGAATTAACAGAAACCCAGAGCATTAATAACATTATTTTTTAATCAAATTTTACAGAAAATGGTTAGTCATTAGGCAGCTTACTCTCCTGCACAATCAGCTGTCTAGCACAAAAAACATAATATTGCCTTGCATCTAGGGCTTTCCCAAGCAGGGATAAAACAGGAGATTAGTTTACAGATTAGTTTAATGTAAAAGCAACTGATGCCTTTGGGAAGATTTTCAACACAGGACCATTCACTTTGTTAAAGTCAAGGGTGTCCGTGGCAGAATCGCCTCATTTGGAAGATCCTGTGAGCCTCACGCAAATGCCGCAAGGTGACAAATGATCTCTAAAGTACTAGAGAGAGAGTCCGTATTTAATACTAGCTGGTATTTCAGCGGTGAATACAATTCACCCGATGCATTCATTGATACTTCAGCTAATGTAATATTTAATTCACATACTGGACCAAGAGAGTCTTTCCTGAGATCGTAGCTGAAATTAAGAAACAACGTCTATGTTTTTTCTACAGACAAGTATACTTCAGGATCTTACAATGCACCAACTCAAAGGAAAAGAAATCCACATGCAAAAACGTTCTCTAAGTCTAAAACAACCATTCAGGTAACTGTTTGATAGAAATTGTTACAGTTCAGTCTTTTTAGCAAAAGGGACGTGTCTCTCCCCGCCTAGAACATGTAAAAGTGCTCTTAAAACTTCCCCAACCAAAACCCGCAAGAGTCTAAGCAATGCTGAGTAGTCTGAAAGAGCAGTTAATGGTTTCGTTTGTTTGCAGACATGTACTTTTGCCCGGTTAACTAAACTGTGGTTTCTCATTTTTTACAATATTACTGACGAGAAAGCAAAATAGGTACCTGCCGTTAAAGCGAGGAACTACAAGAAGTGGGTTTTGGCCTGTAGCACTGCACAAAGGACAGCAGAGACTACAGGAGTGTGATCTATTTGTCTTGCTGGTTGACTGCTCGCGAAGCATCTGCAATCGCTGAACGACGATCAGCCGAGGTCCAAATTCATAAAAGGACTCGGGCTACCAAACGTTCACAAGACACCCTAAGGACCATTAATACATTTTACAGCTGTCTTGAAAGCAGAGATTAGAACCCGTATCTCGTGTTCCTCAGATGAATGGCCAAACCTTTAGTCTGCAGTCCGTGCTTCAGTGTGACATTTCCTTATCTCCAGTCTCTCTGTGTCACCCACGGACCTAACAGGTTGTTTGCTCTGCGGTTGCACAGTTCGAAATGTGAACTAGCAGAGCATCCTCATAGTTCTGGCAAGCTTAGCCTTCTAGCTTGCTATGAAAGTGCTTCCCTGAAAGGGCAAAGAGATAAGTTTGAACCCTGTTGAGCACTGCCTTTTCTTGGATGAATGCTTTTACTGCTACTTTATTTTATAGAAGATTGTCAGTAACACTTTTTCCAAGTGGTCTTGTTGGTTTTTGGAGAGTATGAGTCTGCTCCAGGAGACTAGTCCAAAGCGGGTGGCTCAGAAAAGTGCAACTTTGTAATTTTGTGTTTCAAAGCTCTCCAGATGGCCCAGTTGTCAGTATTCCTATGAGTTTACCCAGGGCACTTCCAAACACAGCATTAGGCCATTTTGATTCCAGTCTGAGATGCAAATTCTGTTGAGGCACCACATAGATGAAAAGCACCTAAAACCACCTTCTGTAATCCCTCACCAGGCTTGCTACCATATTTGGTTTCTTTGTGCAAGTACCACATGGTTCTCAAACATCTGCTTGGGAAGGTTTTAGAGGGAAAATACTTGAACAGAACATTTTGAAACATGGGTGAATTATATTAGGATGAAATATTTTTATTTCTGTTGCTTCTAGAAGTGTTGAAAGTTTACTTCTTAAAATGTTTCTGAAAGAGCAGATAGTTTTACTCTAATAAATTATGCACAAAATGTTCTTCATATTTCTTTTGACAACAGAGCCAAGAAGACATAGACGTGAATAGAAGAGGAGAACGGTATATAGACAGAAGAAAGAGAGGAAGCAAGTAATTCAATTTACCAATAAAATTTAAATTGAAATAAGGATATTATCAACTGGAAAATCCAAAGATGATAAAATTACAAATTCCAAAAATAAGGTGCAGCAAGTACACAGTAACATTTCAAAACTGATAAAAATGGAAATTAAAAAAGTGTGCTCTTGTGGTGGGTTGACCCTGGCTGGACGCCAGGTGCCCACCAAAGCCGCTGTATCACTCCCCTCTCAGCTAGACAGGGAAGAGAAGATATAACAAAAAGCTTCTGGGTCGAGATAAGGACAAGGAGACACCACTCAACCAATTACCGTCATGGGCAAAACAGACTTGATTTAGGGAAAATTAATTTAATTTATTGACAATCAAACCAGGGTAGGGTAATGAGAAATTAAACTAAAACTGAAAACACCTTCCCTCCACCCCTCCCTTCTTCCCAGGCATAACTCCACTCCTGAATTCTCTACCTATCCACCCCAGTGGTGCAGGGGGACAGGGAATGGGGGTTATGATCAGTTCAGCACATGTTGTCTCTGCCGCTCCTTCCTCCTCTGGGGGAAGGCTCCTCACACTCTTCCCTGCGCCAGCGTGGGGTCCCTCCCACGGGAGATGGTCCTCCACAAACTTCTCCAATGTGGGTCCTTCCCACAGGCTGCAGTCCTTCAGGAGCACACTGCTCCAGTGTGGGGGGTCACAAGTCCTGCCAGCAAACCTGCTCCAGCGTGGGCTCTCCACGGGGTCACAGCCTCCTTCGGGCGTCCCCCTGCTCCGGCATGAGGTCCTCCACAGGCTGCAGGTGGAGATCTGCTCCACCGTGGACCTCCAGGGGCTGCGTGAGGAGGACAGCCTGCCTCACCGTGGTCTTCCCCACGGGCTGCAGGAGAATCTCTGCTCCGGCGCCTGGAGCACCTCCTCCCCCTCCTTCTGCACTGACCTGCGGGTCTGCACGCTTGTTTCATCTAAGAATACAGCTATTAGATTTTTTTTATGCAGTTCCTTTACATTCTGTGAAAATGCCTAGACCTGGAACTACTATTTTTCCTATCCATCCTTGCAAGTTATCCTAACAGCAAAGCTCAGAAGCTAGAACTCACTTGTGCTCACACCTCATTTTTCTTTTGTTGTAAGGCTTTTAAAGGGAGAAGCCATAACCAAAATTTAGCTTAAATTACATTTCCTTAAAAAATATACATAATATTTAATAATTTAAAAACTGCAACTTATGACTAACTCCAATGATGCAAAAAAAGACTGAATAAAATTTTCTACTTTAATGTACTAAACAGCATCAGAAGAGCAAATAAAAAAAAGTCAAGAAAAGGTACCAACAGTCAATCTTAAAAAATATTTTAACAGTAATATTTAAAACAACTTTTCCAGTCAAAATATTTTTTGAAAGACTAAAGCAAAGCATTTTTATAGTAACTGGTAAAGAACAGGTGCAAAGAGGTTTAATAGACATAAACACTCTCATGACAGCTCGGCTTTCTGAGGTGAGTATTTTTGGTAAGTGTTTTTTGAGCTAGCCCTTTCTCTCCTTTCTAAAAGGTTACATTGCTACCTTAGAACTTTTTTTTCAAACTTATACAAAGAAAATGCATCATTTTCACTCAAAAGTATCACTAAATAAAAAAGTATTTAAGAACAGATCATACAAACTTACCATATGGATTTGCATTAATATTAGTCCCAATAAGCTCCAATGTTTGTTCTAAAATTTCCGATAACGGCACTGGACTGATTTCCAGAAGCCCTGGGTCAGCATGGTGTTTCAATAGCAGCGCTATTTCAGCCTCGTAATTTACAACAGATGAGTGCCAGCAATACTGCTTACTATTTTTCTCCACAGGCACCCAACCTATGAGAAAACATTGCATTTACCCAAGTAAATTTCTGAAGTTATCAAATGTGTACTAGAACTGTACATGCATTAAAAAAACCCACAGTTAACTACAAACAGAAAGAGTAACAAGAAAAACCGTGTCGTACCTCAGAGGAATGCAAGTGTGACAACTATGCCTTCAGTTGAAGCCCTTTAAGTAGATTAACTACTACTTTTAACATTGGAACTAATTCTATTTCACTTCAAAAATTGAAGCCCCCCCCCCATTTTACCTGTGCTGCATCATAGGTACCTGGCATATGTCCATTCTCATCGGGCAAAGGATTGCCATTACAGAACTCTATGTCCTTTGCTGGAATCCAGGTATCTGGAACAGGCTTGAAATCCTCTTCAACATTCCAAACAAATTCTAGACATATAAATGTAACATTAAGTTTTTGGCAAACTGTTAGCCAATTTTATGTTTTGATCATCTTTCAATGCAAGTATTAAAATACCATTGATCTAAACCTTGTTTTACAGACAGTAGTCCCAGTTACTTTGTACAAGCACCGAGATCTGGCACACTCAAGCACTCTACAGTTAGGGGGTTTAAAGAAGCATAGTAGCCTTTGAGTAGTTTAAAAGTTCAAAAGTAACTACGATCAAAACATAGCTACCTAAATAGCTAACCTTATATTTAAACCAGAGCCAGAGAAGTAGAATAGAATAGACTATTTCAGTTGGAAGGGACCTACAACAATCACCTAGTCCAACTCCCTGACCAATTTAGGACTGACCAAAAGTTAAAGCATGTTCTTAAGGGCATTGTCCAAATGCCTCTTAAACACTGTCAGGCTTCTTTCTCTGTAAAGAAATGCTTCCTAATGTCTAGTCTAAACCTCCCCTGGCGCAGGTTTGAACCATTCCCATGTGTCCCATCCCTGGACCCCAGGGAGAAGAGCTCAGCACCTCCCTCCCCATGTCCCCTCCTCGGGAAGCTGCAGAGAGCAAGGAGGTCGCCCCTCAGCCTCCTTCTCTCCAAACTAGACAAACCCAACGTCCTCAGCCGCTCCTCACAGGACATGCCTTCCAGCCCTGCCACCAGCTTTCTTGCCCTCCTCTGGACGCATTCAAGGACCTGACCATCCTTCTTAAACTGTGGGACCCAGAACTGCACACAGTACTCAGGGTGAGACCGCACCGACGCTGAATACAGCGGGACGATCCCCTCTTTTGACCGGCTGGTCATGCTGTGTTTGATGCACCCCAGGATGGGGTCTGCCCTCTCGGCTGCCAGGGCACACTGCTGGCTCCTGTTGTGCCTGCTGTCGACCAGCACCCAGCACCCAGATCCCTTTCTGCAGGGCTGCTCTTCAGCCTCTCCTCTCCCAATTTATACTTGTGCCTAGCCTTACTCTGTCCCAGGTGCAGAATCCAGCATTCGGACTTGTTAAATTCCATCCCATTAATCATAGCCCAATGCTCCAATCTATCTAGATCCCTCTGCAAGGCCTCCTGTCCCTCAAGAGAGTCAACAGCACCTCCCAGTTTGGTATCATCATCACACTTGCCAATGCATTCAACTACTGCACCCAGATCGTTGATAAATGTAGCGAACAGAACTGGCCCTAGAACTGAACCCTGAGGAACACCGCTGGTGACCAGTCACCAGCCAGACGTAGGCCCATGTACTACAACCCTTTGAGCTCTGCCCTTCAGCCAGTTCTTCACTCAGTGCACCATGAACCCCCTTATCCCACAGCTGGACAACTTGTCCAGAAGGATGCTGTGAGGGGACAGTATCAAAAGCCTTACTAAAATCCAGAAAAACTACATCCACCACCTTCCCTTCATCCATGAGGTGGGTGACCTCATCACAGAAGGATATCAAATTGGTTAAAACAGGACTTTCCCTTTGTGAACCCATGCTGACTGTGCCTGATGATTGCATTAATCTTAAATGCCTTTCAATAGTACCCAGTATTATCCTCTGCATATATTTTCCAGGAACTGAGGTTAGACTAACAGGTCTGTAGTTCCCTGGGTCCTCTCTCACGCCCTTTTTGTAGACTGGCGCAACACTGGCTAGCTTCCAGTCAGCAGGGACCTCCCCAGACTCCCAAGACCTTTGGTAGATGATGAGAGGGGTCCTGCCGTAACATCCGATGACTCCTTCAGTGCTCTGGGATGAATCCCATCAGGCCCCATGGACCTGTGAACATGCAGCTGAAACAGCTGGTCCCTTAGAATTTCAGCACCCACAAATGGAAAGTCACTGTTCCCACACTCGTGGTCTTCCAACTCAGGGGGTATCAGTATTATTAAAGACTGAGGCAAAAAAAGCACTGAATGCCTCCGCTTTTTCTTCGTCCCTTTTAGTCAGATGACCATCTTCAACAAGTATCGGTCCAATGTTTCCTTTAGACCTCCTCTTGCTGTTATAAAAGGGCCTAAAAAAGCCCTTGTTATCTGAAACAACACTGGCCAGTTTCAACTCTAACTGAGCTTTGCCCTTTCATGTCTTCTCCCTGCATATACGAATCACAGCTCTGTAATCATCCTGCGAAGCTTGACCTTGCTTCCAGAGATCATACAGTTTCTTTTTCCTCTTGAGCTCTGCGAGGAGTTCCCTGTTCAGCCAAAGTGGTGTTCTGCCCTGCTTACTTGATTTACAACACAGTGGAATTGCCTGCTCCTGTGCTTCTAAAAGGTGGTTCTTAAAGACTGACCAGCACCCGGGGACTCCTAAGCCCTCAAAAGCAGATTCCCAGGGTACTCTGCTAAACAGCTCCCTGAAGAGCTTAAAGTTTGCTCTCCTGAAGTCCAGGGCAGCAACTCTACTGTCCTTTTTTCTTATTACACTGAAAATTTTAAACTCAACCATTTCACGATCACTGTGACCAAGGCAGCCACCTCCCATCACACCCCTCCCCGAGTCCTTCTCTATTCACAAACAGCAAGTCTAGGAGGGCATCTTTCCTAGTTGGCTCACTGACTACCTGTGTCAAGAAGTTATCTCCTACAAACTTCAAGAATTTCCAGGATCTGCTCGTCACAGCCATATGATATTACCAGTTGATGTCTGGGAAGTTGAAATCTCCCGTAAGGACAAGGGCTACTGATCCAGAAATTTATCCTAAGTGCCTATAGAGTAACTCATCAGCGCTTACCTCCCAGCTGGGCGATTGGTAGTAGATACTGACTACATCATCTCCTTTGTTTTCCATTCCCCTAATCCTCAACCACACCATCGCTAACTCTAAGGGCTGTACAACCAAACCTCTCCCTTACGCATAGTGCAAGGCCTCCACCTTGCCTGCCCTGCTTATCCCTCCTGAACAGCCTGTAGCCCTCCAACCACAGGACTCAATCCACCAAGTCTCACTAATACCAATGATATTGTAGCTCTGGGAGGTGACCAATGCTTCCAGTTCATCCTGGTTTTTTCTCATACTGCGTGTGGTGGTGCACAAGCATTTCAGATATGCTCCGGAGCCCTCAATGCTCCCCGGAGGGTTGCAAATGTTCCCACTAGCACCACCACCCTCCAGTGATGCCATGCCAACCCTTACCTACTGCAGTGCTGTTGGTATCCCCTTCCCCAACTGATTCTAGTTTAAAGCTCTCTTGAAGTAAAGTTAAGACTGACATTAAGAAAAATTGAAGCAGGATCACTGACATTTCCTGTGTTAGACTATAGGTGTTTTTCCAACTGGATAACTTACATTGACAAAAAGAAGGAAAGAAATCTTCACTAACCTTTGCAATCTTCCAATGAATACAAGAATCGTTTAAACCTTTTTTCAGCTTGCTTGTTGGGTTTTCGATCCATCCTGGCCCATAGATAGGGTTGCCCTAGAGTTTCCAGAGGGATAAAAATCAGCAGTTTACTGAGGCAACCACACCCTGCAGAGTACCGAAATCAACCATGTAAAAGGCACGATAGGCCTTCTCATTTGCCACTACAGAAATCTTATATCCAAAGACACTACTTAAATTCATAAGTTAACTGCCGTATATGAATCTAAAAATCTATTCGTAGAATCGTGGCTAGTGTAATACAAAGCTTCCTTACAATTGCAGGTAAAGGCATGAACCCCAGTGATGCAACGAACCACCACAGTCTTCTCCTTTCCTCCCCACTTTCATACTTCTTTTCATCCTCCCCAAGGAAATTAGACACCCCTTATTATACAAGTTCTAGTGCGCAAGGAAGATTTTACCAATAGGAAATTTTAGAACTGGAATAGGTCCCCGATTGGCATGTTCGCTGCAACCAGACTTCCATGTATTTTAGAGAGTAAAATCTGTAACAACTTTATAAAACACCTCCTACGTTTATGGTAAGTCTTACTTTGTGGTCAAGGTGGTTAATGACACAGGAATTCACAACAGCTGTGATCCAATGGATCATACAATAAAAGTGAAAACAAAGTAAAACAAGGCTTCTAGCCAACATAAGAAATCTGCATACGGATCTTCTTTATTACCTGTATAGGTAGTTACGTAACAGCAGGTTCCGTCCACCTTTTCAGTAGGGATTGCATTGTATATATCTGCCTCTAACGCCTTCCCGGTTATAGCTTCAGTTGCCAAAACTTTAAAGGGCTGAAAAGAAGACAGGTATTTTAAACCCTCATCATGGCTGTTTCTCACATGGATCCTTGCTCCTCACAGCCGGCCTCTGTAAGTCCAGTACTACACATTATGTTGCTGATTTCTAATGCCATTGAAATACACCATTGTTTCTTCAAGACACGACAGCCTGGGAAATGCTCTAAGACAAAAGAACAAAGGCAATCTGTTTGCAAACTCTCTCCCTCTTCTCCGTTCTCAATTAGTATTTACAGATGACTTTGCCTTCCGCTGCAAATAGTGCACATAAACTAGAAGGGTCCCAGTCCAACGCTACGAAAGTTTGAGACGTGCCTTCCTCTGTTACGATGGCAATAGCGATTCACCGTGACTAGCTGCTCCAAGCTTGCAGTTTGGAGCTGAAAGTCAATAGCACCATGTTAGTGCAATACACAGACCCGTGCGATGCAAGGTGGCAAAAGCATCCTGGCATTAAATACGTAGTATCGGTGCTGCCAACTAAACACGCTTCCGCTTAAGAAGAGCAAGGAAAGAAGTGATCCAGGGGTCCGAAACAAATATCCAGCCACAACTAGCCCCCATTTCCAGGAGGGCTTCTCTAACAGTTTCCCTGCAA